>NC_090246.1:65939901-66294901 GCF_037325665.1 Littorina saxatilis | reverse complement strand
TATAAAAAATATGATTCTTCTTCTTCTTCTTCTGCGTTCGTGGGCTGAAACTCCCACGTACACTCGTGTTTTTGCACGAGTGGAATTTTACGTGTATGACCGTTTTTACCCCGCCATTAAGGCAGCCATACGCCGCTTTCGGAGGAAGCATGCTGGGTATTTTCGTGTTTCTATAACCCACCGAACTCTGACATGGATTACAGGATCTTTTCCGTGCGCACTTGGTCTTGTGCTTGCGTGTACACACGAAGGGGGATAAGCCACTAGCAGGTCTGCACATAAGTTGACCTGGGAGATCGGAAAAATCTCCACACTTAACCCACCAGGCGGCCGCGGCCGGGATTCGAACCCTCGACCTTCCGATTAAGAGGCCGACGTCTTACCACCCCGCCACAGCGCCCGTCAAAAATATGATTCAAATTAAATTTACGAAATCGATTTAAAAACAATTCCATCTTATTCCTTGTCGATTCCTGATTCTAAAAACATATAGATATGATATGTTTGGATTAAAAACACGCTCAGAAAGTTCAAACGAAGAGAGGTGCAGTAAAGCATGCTATGCAGCACAGCGAAACCACTACCGCGCTAAAAAGGCTCGTCAGTTTCACTGCGTTTTGCACGAGCGGCGGACTACGGTCATTGTGAAAAAATGCAGTGCGTTCAGTTTCATTCTGTGAGTTCCACAGTTTGACTAAATGTAGTATTTTCGCCTTACGCGACTTGTTCCTTTATGTTTTTCTTCATCTTCATCTATTAGCCTGAAAGTACATAAATAATTGCCTACCTACAATAAATCCAGAACCGAAGCATATCGCGAACGTTCTTTCTCTTATGCCCTTCCGCGTAATTTTGCCTTTTTACGGGCACTGAGTAGGCCAATCTTTGTTTCATCCTTTTTGTTCTGTGTATTTTCGTCACTTTCTTGGGGTCTAACATTTCCACTGAACGCAGAGAGCTGTATCGATCAAACCTTTTTTAAAAATTTTTATTAAATAACAAAATCGGGGGTGTTGATTTAAAAAAAAAAGAGTTCCGTCGTTGTTACACCTTCTTCTGCGTTCAAACACACACACACACACACACACGCTCTCATGCATGCACGCGCTCACACACATACACACCATGATCATGTACACCTTTATTCTGCCAATGACCAAACTATGCACACACAAATTAAGTCATCTCCATGACTTATGTCGATTCTATGTTTTAAGAACCTGTACATGTACATACACAAGTCTAAGTAACCATCAATAATTTCTTTCTATATCTTCTGAGCTTTCTACTGGATACTTTTTTCTTTTTGTTTTAATCTCTTCTTTTTTTTTTCTTTTTTTTTAGGGGGTGGGGTTTGTTCAGCGCACAAATATCTTCCCTGGAAAGCAAAATGCCACTTCTCGCGGCACCTATTAGCGCAGGAAAAGCCCTTTGGTAAGTGTATATCTAACGGAAGGGTTGCCATGGCATTTTTAAATAATGAGGCATTTGGAACACATGATGCTGAAGGCAAATATGCTATATAGAACAGTGACACGCGAACAGTCAAAAAGAGCAAAGGATTAGCATTGCCTTTTGAGCGCCTGCATTGACAAAAACAAATTATATAAATTTTCTCTCTGTTTGTGTGTATGTGTGTATGAGGGGGTGATGCATGCGCACACGTGTGTGTGTGTGTGTGTGTGTATACTCGCGTCAGTGTGTTGCATGTCTTTTTTCAGCTTGCAAAGAATGTTAAGTATAAATGAACAAGATTTTACAAAATATCATTTGTGCTTAAACACACAAACTCCCATATTCCACTCCAACACCCCCCCAAAGCTAATGGTCTGAGCATGAATCAGTGCTGTGGTGCAAGCTGAATTTTTTCTTCCAGATTTTGTTTTCTTGTGAATGTTTCTCTCTTTGTTTTGCTTGTTTCTAAAGTTGATTTTTGTAATGGCTTTGTTTTAATGTCCATACACTATACTATACCAAGTACATGTATCATGTCTGTCATTTTCCATCACTTGGCCTTTTGTGGGTCAACCATGGGTAGCACTATCTTTTTTTCAGCTTTCAAATTTCATGTCAAGCATTATATACAATTATAAATGAATTTACCGAAAGATCATTTATGATTCAAACAGAAACACACACACTTTCATTTGATCCAACCAAGTTTAATAATCAAGATAATATGAACAGCATCCAATGGTAACTCACAAACGCAAAATGAAAAGTAAGTGGAAATGAAGCATTCTCTCAGCTCATCCACCTTCAATCACTCAGCAGAGTCCTTATATTCTGCACATGAATGGTATATTTTCACCCACACCAAAATAAATGAGCAATAATAGACACATTAAAACTTAGTTAAATATCAATCAGGAGCAGATCAACTTTGTGCTTCTCAAAACTCCAGACCAACAACAACTGTAACACAATAATCTTGCTAGAGTTACTACCAAACACCCGTTCACCAAGTCTATACATTTTGGGTTTTTGTAAGAACACTTTATGACATGGACCCCCACCCAAAACAGAAATTCCTCTGGAATTTTGGATTTTTACTTTGAAACCTCATACAGACAAATTTACAAATGTTACAATTCCAGGGGTGGGAGCAAAAAATCTGAGCTATACTGAGAAAAAATCATTTTTGCTGCAAACTAAACAACAGGCTGAGCCCACTGCTGACGTTTTGCGAAGCCATTTTCTAAATGGGCGATTTTAAATCGTCCACCAAGTTCATCCAGTCGTTCCTCCACTTGTTTTTATGTAAGCTCTGGTCGATCTTTTGTGTCTTCGACTCATCGGTAATTAGCTCCATCTTAATAAGTAAACCGAGCTCGCGATGTCTAGGTTTCATCCGAGACAAAAATGGCGGACGGCATGTTATTTCATAAAGTATCTTCAGTTTTATGGATCGGAAATTGCGCGAACCGAAACACGGAAACTGATATAGACACGATTAGGATTCAGGTTTTTTTCCTCACTTTTTACATTTAGTCAAGTTTTGACTAAATGTTTTAACGTAGAGGGGGGAATCGAGACGAGGGTCATGGTGTATGTGTGTGTGTGTGTGTAGAGCGATTCAGAGAAAACTACTAGACCGATCTTCATGAAACTTGACATGAGAGATCCTGAGTATGGTATCTCCAGACGTTTTTTTGATTTTTTTGATAAATGTCTTTGATGACGTCATATCCGGCTTTTCGTGAAAGTTGAGGCGGCACTGTCACGCTCTCATTTTTCAACCAAATTGGTTGAAATTTTGGTCAAGTAATCTTTGACGAAGCCCGGACTTTGGTATTGCATTTCAGCTTGGAGGCTTAAAAATTAATTGTATTGTATTGTATGGGGAGATTTATATAGCGCTTGACGTTCTCTAAGTGCTTTACATATTAATTAATGAGTTTGCTCATTAAAGTTGTCATTAAAATCGATTTTTTGCAAACAGATTTAAAATTGATTGCATCGTATTCTTCATCACATTCTGAATCTAAAAATATATACATGTTATTTTTACTCTTAAAATGTGATCACAATTAACGAAAATAGATTAGTCTTACGATTAAAATTTAAGAAATCGATCCAAAAATGATTTCATCTTATTCTTTATCATTTCCTGATTCCAAAAACATATAGATATGATAGGTTGTATTCAAAACAAGCTCAGAAAGTTAACAAGAATACAGAAAAGCGCGCTTTCCTGCTTAGCACAATACGCTACCGCGCTAATCTGGCGTGTCAATATCACTACATTTTGCACGTGGGAGGTGAGCGTTTTCCTTCACGCGGGGATTGACGAAGCTGTACTGTCTTGGTGAAAAAATACAGTGCGTTCAGTTTCATCCCGTGAGCTTGACTAAATGTAGTAATTTCGCCTTACGCGACTTGTTTCTTGTTGTTGAAATTTTTGCTATACGGAATTCCGTAATTATACGGAACTATTCCCTCCCCTGCAATTCAACGCTGTATAGTTCACCGCAAAATCAAAATAACATATCTTGAAAGCAAGTTGAATATTACAAAATAAAGTCAAAATCTAAATAAAGATAGTTATAGCAGATAAATACTTGCAATTTTCAACTGGTTCAAGTACAAAAATAGCAACTACCCTGAAGAGAAACAGTAAAGTAAAAACTTCTCTTATTTTTTTTAATATTTTTTTTTCTCAGATAGAATGTCCAAAACTGAGAATGACAGTTCTCACCTATTTCTTAACCAGGTCTGAACCCAAAATGAAAGGTATTTATGATAAAAAAAAAGATTGAGAGAGATAAAAAGAAGATACAAACAAGAAGGGCAAAGCCCATACGACTCACATGCTTTACACATTTTTCCTACCAAAATACATGTGACCTTGACCCAAGGTCAAGGTCATCCAAGGTCATGCAACACAAAGCTGTTAATTCAAGACATAGGAAGTACAATGGTGCTTATTGGCTCTTTCTACCATGAGATATGGTCACTTTTAGTGGTTCACTACCTTATTTTGGTCACATTTCATAAGGGTCAAAGTGACCTTGACCTTGATCATATGTGACCAAATGTGTCTCATGATGAAAGCATAACATGTGCCCCACATAATTTTTAAGTTTGAAACAGATATCTTCCATAGTTCAGGGTCAAGGTCACTTCAAAATATGTATACAATCCAACTTTGAAGAGCTCCTGTGACCTTGACCTTGAAGCAAGGTAAACCAAACTGGTATCAAAAGATGGGGCTTACTTTGCCCTATATATCATATATAGGTGAGGTATTGAATCTCAAAAACTTCAGAGAAAATGGGAAAAATGTGAAAAATAGCTGTTTTTTAGGCAACATTTATGGCCCCTGCGACCTTGACCTTGAAGCAAGGTCAAGATGCTGTGTATGTTTTTTGGGGCCTTGTCATCATACACCATCTTGCCAAATTTGGTACTGATAGACTGAATAGTGTCCAAGAAATATCCAACGTTAAAGTTTTCCGGACGGACGGACGGACGTCCGGACGGACGGACGGACGGACGACTCGGGTGAGTACATAGACTCACTTTTGCTTCGCATGTGAGTCAAAAATTACAGGGACTAAAGGATAACATAGACAAGAAGAGCAAATGCTTGTACAACTCACCTTCATCTCATAAATAAGTATTATGAATTAGACACAAATTATCTGCTGCTCCAGATCCATAAACGATCGAGAGTGATAATGTCATTCAGATCAACACAAACTCAATCCCATTGCAACCTTGATAAAAGTTGACCAAGATGAACCAGACTTATGTTTCAAGGTCATGAAATCCTGGAAGTCTATGAGGTTTAAAAAAAAACTTGACTCAAAAGTGACCACACAGAAAGCTTTTTTGACTCAAAGTTTATTTTACAACCCGAACTCAACGTCTGCCGTGACCTTGAAATTCGATGAGGATCAACCAGACTTTAGTCTCGTTCTGAGGTCTTTTCTTTCTTTCTTTCTTTATTTGGTGTTTAATGTCGTTTTCAACCGTTCAAGGTTATATCGCGACGGGGAAAGGGGGGGGGGGGGGGGGGGGGGGGGGATGGGATAGAGCCACTTGTTAATTGTTTCTTGTTCACAAAAGCACTAATAAAAAAATTGCTCCAGGGGCTTGCAGCGTAGTACAATATACGACCTTACTGGGAGAATGCAAGTTTCCAGTACAAAGGACTTAACATTTCTTACATACTACTTGACTAAAATCTTTACAAACATTGACTATATTCTATACAAGAAACACTTAACAAGGGTAAAAAGAGAAACAGAATCCGTTAGTCGCCTCTTACGACATGCTGGGGAGCATCGGGTAAATTCTTCCCCCTAACCCGCGGGGGGTGTCCTGAGGTCACCATACCTTAGAAGTGTGTAGTTTTGATCAAAAAAGGATTTTGTTTACAGCCAGCTAGCTGGCTGCCCGTCAGTCCATACATATCAACACTGCTCATTCTTTCTTTCTTTATTTGGTGTTTAACGTCGTTTTCAACCACGAAGGTTATATCGCGACGGGGAAAGGGGGGAAGATGAGATAGAGCCACTTGTCAATTGTTTCTTGTTCACAAAAGCACTAATCAAAAATTTGCTCCAGGGGCTTGCAACGTAGTACAATGTATTACCTTACTGGGAGAATGCAAGTTTTCAGTACAAAGGACTTAACATTTCTTACATACTGCTTGACTAAAATCTTTACAAAAATTGACTATATTCTATACAAGAAACACTTAACAAGGGTAAAAAGAGAAACAGAATCCGTTAGTCGCCTCTTACGACATGCTGGGGAGCATCGGGTAAATTCTTCCCCCTAACCCGCGGGGGGTACACTGCTCATTACTAAGACTCGATGATTACTCAGGTGAGAAAAAAAAGACAGACTAAAGGATCATTTTGTCAAATAGAATGGACAAAGAAATATTTCAACACATTATCATGTTTAAATCAATTCACGAACATAAAAATTTAAGAGGCAAATAAATCCACAGACAAAATAAAGTCTAAGCATATGCCGCACTGAATTGACAATTTAAGCTTATGTTGCTAAATGAACTGAACGGAAACTGAGTTTTCTAATTCAAGTTTGTCTTGACCATCTTGGCATGTCCTTGCAGAAAAAAGTAAAAAGAAAAAAAAAGATTGACATGAAGAAACAAGATTCTGTTCTTGCCCTGTCTACCTGTAATAATTATATGAAAGCACACACCCAATAAAACTTTATGCATAATCAAAACTAAATCTTGATAATAACAGCAAGATCGGAAATGTGTTACAAAATCGTATTGGTCAAGTTACCCATTCTTTCATGCAAACTTTTTTTGACATATAAAGCACAACACCCAATCACAGCTGTATCAAAATTATGAATTGTACATACCTGAAATAATCACATTTACAGCACGTTTTTTCCCCTACTAACATGCACAGCTGCTTCGTTATACAAATATATCCTGTATGAACATACAAGTATTGCTACACTGAAAAGGATAAGACACTGTCTTCACATAACACAAAGAACCAGCTCATAAGAGTTCAAGAACAATCGATGTTCATTCAGGACGAGCTAGAGAACCAGCCATTCAAATAAATGCACTCCCAGTGTAAGAAAATATCGACACAATGTTTTTTTCATTACAGCGCTGACTTCATTCATAACAATGCAGAGCTTATTTATAACTACAAAACACACTATGACGGTACAATCTACCCTTCAACTGTGAAATGCACTGATTGACGATAACTCCTGTGGCTGCTTTCCATATCAAAAGCATCCGAGGTAACAGCTACCTACAACATAGCAGCAGTAACAAACACACTATCAAGCAACCACAGCTTCTATTAGACATCACTGCTGCCATAATAAACAGCAGTTTCATTAAAACATCACAAATACACCCAAAAGCATCAACCCCCTCTCTCAATCTTCCCACTCCTAATGTCCAAGTTCTTTTAATTTATCACAAACTTCCCATTCAGACCCATGCTAAATCCCCCCAAATGTTTTTTTTTTAAAGAATTCTTTTATTATCAAAAACACCTTGGGAAAGGGGGCATGTGTTTCATGTGTATTTATTTTTTCAAAGCGTTTCCACAGATTAAGGGGAAGAGGACAGAAAAATCATCCATTTTGATTTGACAAATGCTGAAAAGCACATAACACCTCGTTCCGTCACTGTCTTCCTCACCCAAGTACAGAAAATGAATGAATGAAATTACAGATTGAAATTGTGGTAAGACATTGGCAAGTAAAACTTAGAAGAAAAAAACAACATGCTCCATGGAACCAGTAATCGTTGACAAGATCCTCTTTACACAATCTCAAATCAAGACACAAATAGTTGAAACAGAATCTCGCTGTAAATCAACAATCAGTCAAGAGTGCCGACATATATACAAATACGAATAATCTCACACTTGAAATGTCACAAACTCCTGCTGTATTTTGTGGTTCTCCCGATGTCATCATCACACACTAAAAATGGTCAGTTACTTTAAAAGTATAAGCCTTTTCCCACACATCCCATTAACTCATTACACATAAGTTTTACTTCAAGCTTACACCAGCAGTCAACAGCACACATAAATACGAAAATTCATGTCAGATGAGATGAGATGAGATAGTCATATTAGAAAAGACACAGTAATACCCATAACATCATGATTGTTTATTGGAGTACAAACCAGTTTATCAAAGACAAATCTGAACGTTTTTCATACAAATCCATACACCAATCCCCTTGCTCTCTCATACAAATCATTCATGGAATAACAACAGGCTTGAGATTTTTCATAAGCAGAAATAACACAGTGTTCCTTCATTCTAAAATGAAGCAACATCCACTTGACTGCAACTGCAAAAACATTCTCTTTCAAAAGCATGCACATCTCAACAAACAGCAGCAGAAAACAGACCATATCGCTGAGGGTACAGTTGTATCTTTAATCCAATCTATTCAAACTGAACAAACTATTTCGAGTAAGCAAAATAATGCTTCTCTTTCCCACAAAGTCAATAAAATAACAGTTAAAAATCTCACCCTAAATTTAGCACAGGTAATACCTAGAATTTACCATTTCAACCAAAAACTGCCTACCCTCTTTTCTACATGCAGTAATCTTCCTTACGAGGTCATAAAAGAGGACACATGCAGAGCCCACAAAAACAAACAAGAAAATAATCTTTAAAATGTGGGATAAAAACAATGTATACCAACTCTCGTATCAGCTCATGTGCTTGCGCTTGTGCGCAATACAATTACATGCTTTACTCCGTAATATCAGCACAATTATGATTGCAAAGAAAACAGGCAGCTGAAAGGATAAAAAGAAGACAATTACACAGAACAAGAACATGCGACATAGCCTTACTTTAAAATAAATTATCAAAACTAACCCAGAAGCATGAAAACAGTACATCTACATCTAGATCCCTGCACACAAGTATGGTGACATGCAGTGAGGCACTTAGCTCTTGTGTTTGATCTAGAGGCAAACATCATTATGCCAACAATTGTTTTCAAGCATATTTTACTTTGGCGTTTGTCATTTATTCATGCCCAACGCCAACAATGTTTTTACCTGTCACAACAAAGAAATTATGTTAGGAATGCAAGCCTCACTTTTTTCATGAAACTGCCCATTTGTTTGCTCTGGCTAAACAATACCTATCATGACAGTCATTGCTGTGAAGGTAAACTGTGCACATCAACACAGCCTCCGTATAAACGACAGACGAGCAAGGACAGAACAAAAATGACTGAGCCAAAAATGTGTAAACTTACAGCAAAGAGAACGAGTCAACAAGAGACATAAAAGGAGATACACAATACGATTCAGAAACAAGGGTTGGGATATATGGGATAGGGTAAGGGAGAGGGAGAGTGAAAGATAAAGAGGGAGAGCGGAGAAAGAAAGAAAGAGATAGAAAGAGAGGGAGAGGAGAGTGAGAGGTTAAGTACCAAAGACTTCAATAAAAAAAAACAAATTTAAGTATAAAATACAGTTTCTCATTTTTTCTTTTGGTGACTGAGAAATGAGTTTTGAAAATGTTTAGATCAACAAAATATGCACTTAAAATCAAAATCAAAAATAAATACATTTTCAAAAAAAGACAGACAAACAAGCAAGAGGAGGACTAGAGCTCATCTCGTAAAATGGTGTATCTGTTGCGGGAGGGGGCCAGTTTTTTAAAGGTGGACTCTGGGGGCTGGGTAAGCTTTTGCTGCTCTTGTGGGGAAGGAGGCTGGTTGGCCCCATCCTTTGGAAGGTGACCGGGCTGCTGCTCTTGGCCGTCCCCTTCTTGACCCTGAAAATCAAACAAGGGAAATTACTTTGTGTTGTGTGCTGTTTTATATGCCTTGAGGAGTGAACTCCATCCACATGGGTGATTCTGGTATGAATGGACAGGGCAGTTCTAGAAATGAATGCAACTTTTATTTCATTTTCATCTCTGTTCTTTCATTTTACCTAATCTCATTTTACTCATAATCCTTTGTTTTATTCCACTTTGCTTGATCTCTTATGTGTTTTTGTTTTGTGTTTATTTCGATGCGTACTAAACACTAAAACAGACCTGATGTGGACTAAAATTCAGTAAGGAGTATCAACCCTCCTCCACACACAAACACAGAGCACTGCAAGAATGAGATGTGAAATTGTGAGATAAACAAACCACACACACAAAACTTACAATTTTCTGAGGAGTCGGCTGGGTACTCGGGTCTGGTCCATGGTGAAACTCTCTGTGCAATTTTCCCGAATGGAGGTCCTCTATAAACTGCTTCAGCACACCAGGTTTTCTGCACAACAAGGGACATAATTCTCTTTACAATTTCTCCAGGCCTCCCAAAATAAGCTTGACAAATGTGAGCATATTAACTTTTTCTTCAGAGAATGTAGTTACTATTCCTGAAATCTTCCAAACCGTTACTGCATGTACATATAGCAGGATCAAGTGCAGTCACAAGTCTATTGCAGTGTAATGCTGATGTGCCTAACAGTAAGACCATGTGCCAGAACAGCAAACCAGATCTCCCCCTGTACTATGAAAACATACGCACTGAAGCCGTAAAGGCATAAATCTGCTAACCACAAGAATATTTCTTTTGTGTTTTGTAAACACTGCATGAAAAAACAAACAAACCAACAAAACAAAAATAAACCACAAACAGATTGAAGAAAAAGTGAAAGAAAATTAGGGAGAGATAAGAGATAATGGAAGAAGAAAAAAGATTAAGAGTGAAAGAGAAGGCAGAGAAAAAGATAACCAATGGACAGAAGAAGAACAAAAAGAATGGAAACAAAGGCAAATGAGAGGACAGACAGAATTGACGGACATAAGAGAAGAAGGAAGACAACTGACAAGACAAACAAAATGGAATGAAGAAGAAGAATAGAAACCTCAGTTTGCATTCTCACTCAAATAATGTTCAGCAATCACACTGAAAAACTGTAGGAACCAGTCATAAACAAGTCAACATAACTAGGTAGTACAGTGTAGTAGTTAAAAGAGCAAACTTACTCTAAGTCCTCCTTGACGTTATGAGGGAAAACGTACATATGACGGAAGCTATCAATAGCAAGCACAGGCAAGTCGCTGACAGACTTTCCAAGATGGTGTAGCGGGTGTGTAAATTTTGTGCCATCCGCTACCAGGAAATTCACATTACCTGAAAAGGAAGAAAACAGGAATGCTCATAATGTAAAACAGCATGACAAAACAGACAGCAATCTATGCTCTCATAAAAAATACTTTTGAAGAAAGGCAAAGCTACCTGTAAAATTAGACTCTCTCTCTTGTCTCACACACATACACACACACACAAACACAAACACACCTACACTCAGATACCTATCAGAGGGTAAACTTCCACACTGTCCATACAACATCAGTCAAAAGAAAATTGGCATTTACTTGTTACTCACATTTTCACAGCACTTACTTTTTTCAGTTAACAACTGTTTGGCAACTTCTCTATTGTACACTTCCACTATATCATTGTCATCGGGACCGTGGAACAAGATCAGGAACGGCAAACCCTCCTCTGTCAGTTCCTGGAGAAAAAACAAGCATGTAAAACATCAGTGCACAGGAAACTAACAATGCATGCATACCAAACGTGACTTACCAGAATGAAACGATACTCCGGAAACCTAGAAAAACTCTGAAAATGAGGACTTAAAAGTGAGGGAGTCTTAAAATGGGGGTAAATTTATAGGCGCAATGAACATAACATTTGCAAGTAAGGTTTCAAAAGGAGGGAGATCTTCCAACAACGTGTCTTAAAAAAAAGGGGGCAATACTGTAATACAAAAATTAGATTAAAAAGATCACTTCATGCATGCCAATGCTACCAAGTAGAAAGTGTGTTCTTTTCAGGTGTAACTGAAAATAGTCATGGGTATGGCGCAAAGGACTAATCTCTCACCTCTGCATTTTCAAAGGTGATCTCTCTAACCATTGGAACGCATTTATCGTAGCTCCAGGCAAACAGTTGATCAAAGTTGTTCAGTGGCCCCATGAAGACAACATCTTGTCTGTGAGTCTGCAATAATACCATTAGAACTTCAAATCTTTGGCAACGAACACAAACATAACCCAGCAGAGAATCTCTGAAAACAAACAGCTTATTTTTTGTCGCTGCGCTAATGTATCAAATGCAGAAAGTATTTGTTTTGAAGTTTCAAAACCATAATTTTTGTCCAGGGCCAATACAGTGCAAAATGACTTGTACGTACAACAAACAAATTATACAAAGCACACACACACACTTCTTAACCAGAGTATTATTATTACAGAATTTTCTGTTTGCAGCGGAAAACTTCTCATCCTTTTGTGTTGCTGGCCATGCTTCTCAAGTCTCGTGCAATTTCTTTTCAAACTAACTTATTTTACTACACTGTGTACAAAAGAAGATTTTCTTACATTAGGTGGCCTGAAGCCAACATTATCACCACCAGTTCTCTCTGATGCTGACACAGGTCTGCAAAGAAACAAATGGAAATGACTCATTTGATTATACATGTATTTCTTTCTTTCTTGTTCAAGATCTTTTAAATTGCAAAAGATGTCAAACTAAAAAACATTTTATTCACCACCTGTATGTCTATGTAACATTACCCATGCCCCTCTCTTTATTCTTCAACACTCTAAATTCTTTGTTAACATAAGTTAAAGAAGTACATATCTACTTTATTTACTTATCGAATGTAAAGTTCCTTCCAAGTTCTGCCACACAAATGTCTTCAAAATTTGTTTGTTTGTTTATTTGTTGCTTAACGTCCAGCCGACTACGCAGAGCCATATCAGGACGAGGAAGGGGGGATGAAGGGGGCCACTTGTCAAGCGATTCCTGTTTACAAATGCACTAACCCATTACTTGTGTCCCAGCAGGCTTTAGTAAAACTAAATTAATACCTACTGGAAGATTACCAGTTTCCAGTATGTTAAAATAGGCTTAACCTATCTACTGCTGGGCTTACATCAGAACACTAACAGATTAAACTATACATGAATCGCGAGACAAGCGGCAAGAGAAGAGATTTTTGGAAAAAATACAGGTGAATGAGCAAGAAGGCAGAAAAAAGAAAAGAATTCATGAAGAAAAAGAGAGCATGACAGGAAAGAGGAACCAAAATTCTACCTAACAGCAAACTAGAAAGCTCCTGCGGTTCCAAAAACAGGAGGGGCCTTTAATTTCATAACCGCAGTGCCCCACTGCGGGACTTCAAAATGTAACACATCTAATCCAATGACAAGAACACAGCTCAAACTGACCCAAAAGCAGCGTGGAAGGGGCAGTCATCGCGCAGAAAGCTGGCCACTCTTGCAAAGGTTTTGTAATTCTCCGACTCTTTACTTTCAAAGAAACCAATCACATGACGTTTCTTGGTCTGCAAAGAAAATCAAGAACCAACTTTGTGACAAGAGGTTGTGTCTGCCCGCAAGCAGGCTCTACTTGCCCCAACCTGTCAGTGTCACAACATGTGGCACACTTCATTTTTTTCCTTTGGTTACTTTGTTCAAACACACATGCACTTACACTTCTCCAAAATCTTGGTCACAGGTGACGCAAATCTTATCCCTCATGACTGTGCAAGGCAAAACTCATAAGACCTGCCTTCACACAAACGCACGAATACACACACACAAACTCTCTCTCTCTGAATACAGGTAAGCCGTCTAACCAAAAATACAAAAACAAATCTGCACCTACATCTAACTCATCCAGCTCGTCCAAAGAGTTGTGTTCAACAACAGGATCCTTCAGCTCCTCTCGGATGAAGTCGGCAAGTGAATTGGCCGACCTTTGGCCCCGGTACTCTTTCTTCACCATTTGACCATTGCGGAACAGCTTCAGTGTTGGGTACTTCGAGATGCGGTACTGAGAAGCGATATTCACTGTGAACAGCACACAAAAATGGCATCAGACCGAGAGGAATTTGAATCATATGATTGATGAGCTAAAGACACGTACATTAGCAGTGTTTAATAAAAAATGACTTGCACCTCATGCAAGAAATTATTGCAAATAAAGGTGCTTGTATACTTCAGAGGTCACAGTTACCTTCATCCTTTTGTACTTTCGGAACAATGCAAAAACTCCCGTGTCAAAAACAGTAATTAAACATGACTCTACATCCACATTATTATACCGTCCAATACACAAATACATTTTCACTTCATTCTGTTCCTGAAACCAAAGGAACAAAAATAAGCACGACAAGAATCTTCTCTTCTAAAAAAAATAAAATAAAAGTAAAATGGTACAAGAGCAGTCCCTTACAAATGCACAAGCGCATTCACAAGTTTATTACCACAGCGCAAGCACAATATAAAACAAAGAAGTCAACAACAGAAAAAACACACACACAAAACAAATAACGGCCTCTTCGCCATTCAATGATCCACAACATGTTTCTTTATCTGTGTTATAATAATGTGATAATTCAAAGCGTATGGTAACACACGCGTAGCAGAGCAGTAGCAGATGGGTGTGCATTCATGGGGGAAGGAAGGGAAAGGGCTAGTGAGGGTGGGGGCATGTGTGAACTGAGGTGACAGTAAAAAGTTCAGGGTGGAGGGAAGTGTGCCTGTGGGGGCGGGGGTGGGGGTAGTGACAAGTCGTGCAAGCTCACCCTTTTACGCTGTGTGCAAAGGATATAGAGCAAACATTGGGACAAACATTCAACTTCACTGGCGCAAGGTTGCAACAAACAGAAACTCACCTTCTCTGTCACAGTCCACCTTGGCGAACATCACCTTTCCTGGTTGCTAAAATGCAAGATAGTTAAAGGATGAGCCACATGAAATAAATAAATAATGCAATGGAATAAAATGCATCAACAAGAAAAAAACATTTGAAAGTTTACAATAATGATAAAAGTTGTAGGGCACTTTTTCAACAAGAAAAGCAAATGCTCATGCGACTCACCTTTGTTTTAAGTAAAATAATTCAAAAACAAATTGTGTGCTGCTCTAGCTCAAGACACACTGATGGACATGACAAAGAAGAAGGCAAACAAGAACACAAAACAAATAACAGCCTCTTTGCCATTCAATGAAGCACAACATGTATTTAATCTGTGTTAAAATAAAAAACGCTGGCGCTGGACCCGAGTACTCTTCAGACTGGCTCGCTCCCCCAGTATGAAAGTTTTTGTCTTGTGCACGTGAATTAAAAAAAATAAAAAATAAAAATATTTATTAACACAATTAAAAAAATTATTAGAGTAAAATAAAACATTAAAACGTTCATAATAGACAAAAGTAAACAAGAATTAAAAAAAAAATTAAAAAAATTAAAAAATAGACCGCCCATGCCGGGAATCGAACTCTGATCACTTTGGCACAGTATGAAAGTTTTTGTCTTGTGCACGTGAATTAAAAAAAAAAATTATTTATTTATTTTACACAATTAAAAAAATTATTAGAGTAAAATAAAACATTAAAACGTTCATAATAAACAATAGTAAACAAGAATTAAAAAAAAAAAAAAAATAGACCGCCCATGCCGGGAATCGAACCCAGATCCCTTTGGCCACCAAGCCACCACCTTGAATCACTGACACGGTGTCCCTGTCGCTCTCTCTCGTGCTCTCTGTCTCTCTTTCAGTCTCACCGAGACCAAACCTGCACTGTAGTTTCTTTGCCGAGACCAAATTAATCCCCACCCACTGGCTGGCTTGCAAATCGTCTCGCATGCGATACGCATGCTTTTTATGATGCACGCGTTCGGCTGTTCTATCAGCTCAATGGCTGGCTGTCGCTCCGATTGAATTCGTCCAACCGTCAAGAACTTTTGTGTTTTTTGTGGCATTTAGGTCCCAGGTAACATTATGAAGTTTTAATACGATCAATCGGACCTATTATCAAGTTAGTGTATCAACTTTTGAACGAACTGCGCCCAGTAGTTTCCCAGCAATAAGCTGTTAAGTCGAGACAGACAGACAGACAGACAGACAGATACACAGACACACAATTAAAGTCTGCTGGACCCTCCTACTGCGTACTCGGGGATAATGTGATAAAGGATTACTTAAGTGAGCCAAAAACGAAATGTTCACTGCCTTGGAAGTTCATTTTTAATTATGTCCTTTAAAGTACGAGCTTATGACCGCCAACTACAAATAGTTCAAAACAGTCAACTCACTGTAAACTCTTCGGAAATTTTTCTGGACGCTTCATCAAAGACTGGTGACAAAATCTGACTGAACCGACACCTACAGAGAAGAAATAAAATGCTCAATTACAAAACCATACTTGAATCCTGAAAAAAATACTTCAGTGAACAGCAAACATAAATCATTCAATTAATTATTCACACAAAACAGAAGATAACTTTGTTGATGAGAAGATAACTTCCAACATCTGGTGTTCATATTATAAACAAAATTCTGTAGTCTGAACTGAGCAGAAATATAAAGTTTCAAAAGTAAACTTTGATTTAATTAATATACTTACCAACTCACATAGATAGCAATAACTTCGTTTGGTTGCTAAGACATTGAAGCACTCTTAGTCTTACATGGTAAGATGGGGAGATAACTCTAAAACAAAAACCACATGCCATATAAGGCATGGTCCGTAGTGGTTATCTCCCCTACCGGTGTACCGCGCATGCGCAGGATGTATACCAGTGGCACTCATTCCGTCCTGAAACATATACCCCTTTATACAATTTGCGGGGCAGGCTGGGAGGGAATTCAATATGTGAGTTGGTAAGTATATTAATTAAATCAAAGTTTACTTTTGAAACTTTATATTAAATTACATATTCTTACCCAACTCACATAGATAGCAGATTGCTAATTTAGGTGGTGGGAAAATATTCACAGTAAATATCTTGTAAGTACTTGTCCTGCAGCGACTACAGCTGGCAGACCATGTGTACTATAATAGCGGGTACTTAAAATATCCCGCAGATAGAAACTCATGACTATGTCCTTGGACGTCCAATAAGCTGCATTCATACTTCTGCAAGTCTTCCAGACTTGAGTACAGCTAAAAAAAGAGGCCCACACTCTGACTTCTTGAGTCCGTGCTGCCTGAAGAGGGAGGACTGACTGCCCCCTCCCCCTTTTTCTTGCTAGCACTTGTAGGCATGCCTAATCAATGTGGCAGTCCATCTAGCTAAGGCTGACTTCACTAAGTCATTACCTCTACCAGTGTTGATGGATATGAACAAGAGCCTTTGTTTTGGTGATCTAAACGGATCAGTGCGAGTCAGAAAAGTTTTCAAAACTCGAAATGTTCAATTGGTTAAATATGGCTCTAGCGGAGCCAAAATATTGCTAAGTGGTTTGAATTGCATTATCGGAGCTGGTTTCTCCGGATTCTGCTTACTTGCCAGAAATTTTGAACGAAACCTAAGCGCCATAGATCAGTCTTTCTCCAAAGAGATGTCTATAGCAAAACCAGACAGAAAATGCACTTACTCCCACTTCTCTCAGAAGCTAGTAGAGTAAGCATGACCGCTTTCCGTGTTAGATTAGCAAGGCTAGTTTTTATAACGGATCAAAGAATCCGATCTCAAATGCTCCAAAACTAGGAGCAAATCCCAAGCCAGTCGGGACTGGAGATTTGTTTTCAGCCAACCGAAGAGAGGCTCCCTTAATCACGCTGGCGATAACGCCCCCAAATGAAATATTACCCAATATTGACGGACTGTGTGATGATATCTTCTGCTATGGTCTGTTGAGACAGTGATATCAAAATCGAGACAGGAGGTCGAGATTTTGATATCACTGTCGAAACAGACCAATAGCAGAAGATATCATCACACAGTCAGTCAATGTTAGATATATTGCTAATTCTCTGGACATTTTGTATTTACTGTAAAGAAATTACAAAAGTATTTGTCTCAGTTTTGGCTGTTCCATATCCCTCCCTCTGATTATTATTTCTTTTTGTTCACTCTTTTCTTGTACTTTTCAGTATTTCAAAATGTCTTTTCTTTCAAAAAGTCTTTAGTCACTTGCTCAACTAAATTCTGGGATCACTACATTTTCATATATATTTGTTTGTTTTTAAATGTAGGTGTTTTTGTTTTTGAAGTGGGGAAGCAATAAAGATGTCGTCGATATCAAAACTGATATCGACGGAAATGTCGTCGATATCACTTTTGCACTGAGCTCAGTTTTGCCCAATTGACCAATGGAAATCCACGTAACATATGAAATAGCAATATTGCGACCTAGCTGATTCAGTGTAACTGATATCGGGTATCGTCTTACTTCAAAGACGTGGGAGAAAATTTGGAAAGCCAGGATAGGTGGTTCGCCACCTGCATTGAACGGAGAGAAGTGAAGTTCTTTCCGTTAACATTACGCCATTTGGTCCAAGCCAGTCAATGTGACACGTAAAACGAAGACGTTGAACCCCCATGGGATCTCTGGACCAAATCCAGAGTTGAGGCAGAAGCCCCTGAGCGTCTCAATGATTCCCATACAGTAGCCACCCGTGTGGCTTGAGTGTAAAAAACGGTGCCCTCTTGCCAGCCTTAGAAGGCCTGGAAACCAAGATTGAATGGGCCCATACGGTGCGACCGGCAGGCCGCTCAAAGTAAAATCGAGAGTTTTGATCTTCCATGCTTCGGGGTCCGGGAACTGGGAGACGAACATCGGCAGAAGGCGATAGTACCGAGTGGCAAATAATTCTATCAGCGGCTTCTCCAAATTCGCCCGAAGGCGTAGAAGCGTGTGGTGAGATAAGAGTCCATTCTGTGTGGACATTCTTGGCCGACCGACTTAGAGAGTCGGCCAAGTCATAGAGGCTCCCAGGAAGGTACTTCGCTGCTAATAAGATCTCGTGGTGGTAACACCACATCAGAATCTCGCTAAGGAAATTTATAACTTTGAGAGCTATGAGTAGTAGAAGAAGTTCGTGGTTTAGCGTCAGCTTTAACAGTTTTGCCCAATTGAGAACCAGGTGAGCGAGTCTGCTTGGCAGAGCTCTTAGTTTCTCTTTATGTCTAGGATGTCGGCCATTTTGAAAGTCAAAAATGGTGGACAAATGTTCAAAAGACAAGTGGCAAAACCTTCAAAAACGCTAAGAAATCTTCTCGTTATACAAAAAAGAAACGCCCTCACCAATTCCTGAAGAAGTAAAGAAGGTCGTTGATATGTTACCAAGATTCGATGGCCTTCCCTGAGAGATAGGCCTACGGCTTAAGAAAAAGCCTGAGCACCTCAAAACACGTCATGCAGACCTGTGCACACTCAAAACGCTCATCAGTAGTAAACAAACCAAATTTCAGTAGTTTTTAAAATGTTTCAGTATTAAGCTGTAACGATCTCTAGGTTGTCTTGAAAATAACTGGACTTCCAGCACTGTTGTGCTGTTTTCTTCTTCTTTGGTGACAGAGCTGGTGTCTCCTCTTCCCCATTTGAATCTCGCACTCTTTTTTTTCTTTTCCATGTTTCACTTCAATCACAAGTTGCCACGCAGACGCTGGACGAACTAAGTCTAAGAACAAAGACGTAATGCTGAGAACACGCGTTTATTTGTTTGTTTGCTTGCTTAACACCCAGCCGACCACGAAGGGCCATATCAGGGCGGTGCTGCTTTAACATATAACGTGCGCCTCACACAAGACAGAAGTTGCAGCACAGGCTTCATGTCTCACCCAGTCACATTATTCTGACACCGGACCAACCAGTCCTAGCACTAACCCCATAATGACAGACGCCAGGCGGAGCAGCCACTAGATTGCCAATTTTAAAGTCTTAGGTATGACCCAGCCGGGGTTCGAACCCACGACCTCCCGATCACGGGGCGGACGCCTTACCACTAGGCCACCGTGCCGGTCTAGAACACGCGTGCTTCCGGTAAATCGGAAAACGTCTTTTCAGCGCAACGGCCAACTAATTGGTCAAAACATCTTAAAACAGAAAAAAGTACAAACAATATTTTTTTGAATACAACATCGGAATTTCGGAATTTTAATTAAACATCCGTAGCACCGTATTCTGCATATAAAAATCGGAGAAATTACGGAGAAACCGTAGATGTGCACAGGTCTGCGTCATGCAACGTGGGTTGAAGGAAAAGGAATGAGTGTCACTGGTATACATCCTGCGCATGCGTGGTACACCGGTAGGGGAGATAACCACAACGGACCATGCCTTATATGGCATGTGGTTTTTGTTTTAGAGTTATCTCCCCATGTTACCATGTAAGAGTGCTTCAATATCTTAGCAACCAAACGAAGTTATTGCTATCTATGTGAGTTGGGTAAGAATATGTAATTTAATCCAATCTGATTGGCATGAGAAAAAGGGAAAAGGGGATCAAGAAATTATTTGCAAAGAAAAGTCTATTTGTTTAAAGCTTCTTGCATTTAAGTCTGCTTAATATTCTGACTGAACATAGAAATGAGACTCAAATCTCCACACCATCACAGTTATGGGAATATTAGTACAGAAATACTAACAGTATTAGCAGGAAAACAACTGTCCTTACCAGTCAGCGTAAAAGTTGACAAAGACCACATCATTCCTTGCTGTAAAAGAAAAAATATGACATTGGAAACATACTGTGGGGAAGACAATGCATTACTTGCATAAACTACCTGTAGTTATAGTTCTGTTTGCGAAATGTAATTATACTAAGGCAAAAAAAAAAAATAGGTGTGGTTAAGGTAACATAGCCAAAAAAAATAGGGTAGGAAGGTAGGCAATCACTTTTTTAAAAAAATTTTTACATTGTTTTCTAATGTATACAAATTAAACCTACTTGACAGGGAAATAAGTGTGCGACTATGGATATTCTGAACAATTTTGAACTTACCTTTTAAACAAAAAAGAAGGTCGCTTTCATTGCGTTTTCTGCACTCGTTTTCTTGTTTTCATTTTGTTTTGGACAAATGTAATAAAAAGTTATAGGGTCGGCCCCTAAAAATAGGGTAGGTCGGGTTACCGTAACCACACCTATTTTTTTTTTAGGCCTAAGAAGAAGCATACACTGAAATTTCAAATGCAGTTGAATTTTCTTCCATCCTTCACTGAAAACAGGGTGGCAAATAAGAAAGAAAGTTTTTGCTTATTTCGAACTTCCGAGAAGTAAAATCCATTTGTCGATAACACACACATGTGACACAAATGTCATCTGATCTCAAGCGGTAGATTACAAGATAAGAAAACACCCTCGCATTTATCAGTATATTATATAAATGTGTACAATATGTTAAGACTTGCACTATGAAGACTCCAAATACCTGGCAGTACAATTATCTTTGGGAGTTAGGATTTCTCAAACGAGTCAAAGAGATGTTCAAAAAATAACATTTATTCAATTATTGATTGTTGTTTGAAAAAAAGCAACTAAACTATTTTTTACTAAGCAGACAAAAAAAAAGGTGCTGCTTGACAGCTTAATTTCAAGAGAGTGTACCTACCTTTTTATGAAAACTAAAATTTAAAGAGAAAAAGATCCATTTGAGAGATAAATGCTTACTGAGGATTGTGTTGACATTATCATTATTCAGTGACACAGCATCCCCCGCACTACTGTATTTGAGCAGGCAGCATAACACCTGCAAAAGACAGAACAAATATTACTATTCATGCAAATGCACTACATCAAACTATGCAGGGCTTCCTAACATAAAACAATTGAGAGAGGGAAACGGAGACGCAAAAGAATAAACTGTTTCGTATTCTCACTATAGTTTCAACAACACTGTTCACTAGAAAATGTAACACTGACATTAGATTTTCTTTATTCAAAAATGAATAGAACAGATCCAAAAAAATGTTGTCTCTCAAATTATTTTCTGATGTTTCACACACATTCAAACAAAACATACCCGAAAATATGAGTCTCTGTTAGTTGTTACTAACACTGTAAAACTGCATTTTTTCCTTCAAATATAAATTAAAGTTACCCTGAGAATTAATTTCTGTATTTGTCCCTTTTAAGAGTTTGACCGTTTAGATTCAGACGAAACCCGTGAGGATTAAGGTACTCAAATCTAGAAAATGTATTTCAGTTTCTCACGCTCTCACAAGTGGCAAAAAGCGATACCTGAGCAGAACAAACAAACTTCATTTTAGTATTTTTACATCAATGCCCACTCTGTCATTTGTCTTATTGTTTGTTGGTTTCATTTTCTGTATTTCTTTGTTTTTATTGTTGCTGTTTTCTCTCTGTTCTGTCTTTTTGTAGGTTGGTTGGTGCGTTACTCATAAAGTACGCACACACACAGTGACATACACACCTAAGTGTTTTGGTCATTGAAATGTTTCTAATTTCTAAGTCGTGGCAACCCATGCAGTGTTGAGAATAAAGTTAGTTGATAGTTTGCTCGCACAGGTGTTTTCATACTGCACTTGTCATTCAACACCTCATTGAAACTTGTGCAAACACTGTAAAGTGTACAAATGCCTCAACAGAATTCCCTTCAGATTTACCTCCTACATTAAAACCCCTCATTTTACCAATACTGGTGTCACAGGTGCTGCTAATTGTGGACAAATATCCAGAAAAAGTGTTTGTTAGCTGTTATCTGACAGATGTGATGCCTGTAACTATGTGGCTTATCTGATTGGCATATTTAAGTGGAAGAATCCCTGCTGTTTTCATATTTATCAATACATCTCTCACACACTTTCATACTTCCATGCCCACAGGGTTTGATACATCACACTCTGCTGAGCGGCTCACAGAGAAACATGCTTCTAATATTTGTATACTAACAAAGTGAAGGAATCTTCATGTCTTTCATGTTTAACAATTATTTTTTATTTTATATAAATCAATCTCATGATTATCTTCTTTCGTAGAGAAAAATTCCTCTTTCCTTTTTGTTGTCACAAAAACAGAAGCAAAAGAGACACAATTACTCGGATTAGCCTGCTTCTAGTTCTACTTCTTGCTTTTGAGAAGAAGAAAAATGTTCAAAGTGGTGCGTGATATTGATGATCTTTGTTTTGCTGGCAACCATGACTGCATTGTAAGCCTTTGCAAAAGCTTGTTTAATGTTTAATTAGACTGTCAGTGAAAGAATACGTTCTTTTTTCCCTACTAATGCCATACGTTCAGTTCAAGCAGTAGCATGCATCGCTTGCTTGCAGTGAGTAAAAATTTACCAATGGTCAGTTGGCGTTCACAATTCCTGCTTTCTATTACCTAAATGGCATACTTGGGTAAATTGGTGGTCAAAATTCCTGCTTTTTGTTGCCTAAATGGCTAACCTAAGTACCAGTAACAAAACTTCTGACATTCATCATTTATCAAACTTTCACACCAGGGCCTTTTCCCATATTACATGTCTTCCTGGTCACAACAATACAGATCAAGAAACACACATTTGAGGTGGACAGGAAAATGTATCCTATCCACAACTTGAAGTCAAGACCTGTGGATTTTGTTAACTTTATGCTGGTGGTAAAAGTGATGCCCCAAAACATTTGGATCCCCCTGCCCCACCCCCACATACAGTACACACAAAAACCAACAAACATAACAACAACAGATAACTTCCAATACTCTCATTTACTGCAACAAACAGATTCTCATAAAACACCATCTGCTGCTGGTTGCATTAAATGCAATCTAAGCACTGATCGTTCACTGCCAACAAATTGAACAACAATCATTACCTGGCACTTTCTGAGCCCTGTCAAACTTGTTAAGATCTGTCATGACATTGTTCAATATTGTCATGTTTTCAAGTGATAGGAACTTGGAAGATTTTCAAACAAAACCACAGACTTGACTCAGAAAATTGCTGTTAGTGTTACAATTGCCAATTAGCTGGTGTACTGTGGGCAACAGCTTGCGAAACTCACAACGAGAAGAATATGTGCATGTACATTGACTGAAACATACAACAGACGTTGCAAGCCAGAATGCTGCAGTGTTCAGATTGCACAAATGGCCGAGGCATACAGACATAACATGAACTGCTTCATAGATCCATCCCGTTGTTTGGAAAATGTTTACACAATTTTTGCCTCTGCTAACTGAGTCACTGTAAATTAACAAAATAAACCTGTCTGTTTTCCCCCTAAGGGCAAAGACTAACTTCAAATAACAGCTGATACAGTGAACAGGTACCGTGACTGCAAGCAAGTGTGTTTGTTTGCTTTAAAAACAACACAGCAGAAGGGCTCTCACTCTTATCTCCTTTATCCTATTCCCAAACCTGAATAGACTACCGGTACAAGTCTTCACAAAATTAAAACATCAAACGTGGATCTTCACTAACATTCATTAAAAGCAACCATGATTCATCTCCCTTTTAAATGACACTGACAGAGTCTAACCTTTGTCAGTTTGGTCAAAGTCTAGACGTAAGTCACACACAATGACAGAAAGTGCTGGGTGAAACCTAAATATATTCATGAGCTGGTAATAATTGCAGTTCATCATTCAAATGTGTGTTGATATAGATCTACATGCTGTGGAGAGCTATGACCACTGTACATTTTCAAAATCACTTAGAATGCTGAGTGTGACAATTAAATGCATGATTTGAGTTTGTCATAATTTATGGTTTGTTTTCCCTTTTAGGCCAAATAAAAATATATGTGGGTTGAGGGTAACCCGACTGACCCTAATTTTTCCCGCCGACCCTAAAACTTGTTTTAATTTCTCAACAACAACAAAAACTTTGGGCACATTTTGCGAACCATACCAAGACTAAGGGAAGTAACGTCCTTTAAAATCGACTAAATTTTAGGAAGCCGACCTACCGACCCTATTTTTTTTGGTCACTACTTCTTTTCATCTTTCGCAAACAATGTCAT
Source organism: Littorina saxatilis (assembly GCF_037325665.1). Lineage (NCBI taxonomy): Eukaryota > Metazoa > Mollusca > Gastropoda > Littorinimorpha > Littorinidae > Littorina > Littorina saxatilis. The sequence goes on along the minus strand of NC_090246.1, from coordinate 66,270,176 downwards.
TATCTGCCACATTTTTCCCCATTTAATGTACATGCAACCCAAGGTTTATATCAGAATAAATCAATTAATCAACTGCATGGGGCATCAACAAGGATTTAATTAACAATAACAACATATATCAAATCCAATTTCAGCAATGTTAATGTTATAAATTGTAAATGTTTACCTTTAAATTACAATAAGTGCAAAAGTACTTTGGTAAAACTGTTCATTCATACAAGAGTACTTTCTGAAAATCATATGTACATAACAGGAAGCAATTTAAATTTCATACATCTTTGCAATAGCAAGAACATACGGCCGAACATACATTGAAAGTTGAAGTACTTTTTATTTCCCATCACATGCTCAACATACTTGTGAGCCAGGATAACTGATAGCATGAAAGTCAACTACCATAAATGTCAGTGTCAACTAGAATGATAAAATGTTCAATCACTAATCACTCAATGAATGTATACTTATAACCAGTTGCCCTCCACAAAAGTCATCAAAATACGGACAAACCCGACGAAATTTCAAACCAAGCATGAAAATAAGTATACATTTCATATTCCATAGTGCGTGCTGAGATAGCAACGGCAATCTAATAAGGCAAGCAAAGCATCAACACTGAATTTAGATAATCAGAACGCTGAAACTTCACAAACCCCACCAACACTAAACAAGTAACACTAACAGTGCCGTAGTGCAAGTTGTAACGGCTCTCTGCGTAATTCGCTCAGTACTTGCAAAATCCTCAGACTCATATGATAAACTGTTGCAACAGTTGCTAGCCTCTGCTTTGATAAAATCATTTGACATTAGACTCAAACTTAAAGTGTGACAATCAACACTCAATATCCGTGACAATCAACACTCTATCAACTGCCATGGACTAGTAGTGCTGAGCATCATCATGGCAGTTAAGAAGATGCAATAATGATAAAAAGTTTTCAATTTGACCCTACCAGTAGTCCACTTATACTTTGAAAACTCCAGCCTCTTCTCGTTTCCAGGGACGACATTCTGTTTTGTGCGATCGACACCTACTAATGCCGAGTCAATCTGTCTCCGGTGTAGCAGACAGGCAGTCGTCCGGCAGGATCGAAACCAAACAAGTATGGCGGCCTTGCGTGCGTGTAAACTCGTTACACCGAGATTGATGAATTTTCTCTTTTCAACACCAATAATCGGGTTAAAAAAAATGTAGTGTACGAAAAACTTTGCCATTTCTTTGAGATTTTAGTTTGAGATAATTTGGCAAAAATATTCCATATTTACCAGAAAAAACGGATAATATACGTTCTTCTCTGGTAGACTTTATTTTGTAATTCAGCGATACGAAACCAAATATAATATTGTTATTTAATTTTAATGAATATTAAATATGATTTTGCATGTGCCATTTCTTTAGAAAAAAGAAATTAAGTCTTTATTTCGAATATTAAAATGGTCCATAACAATGTCGAATCCAAACTTCATCAATGTTAACTTCCGTTTTTGGAGCATGCGCAGCTTCGTACATAGCGGAATGTTTGTATGGCGACGAGGAGCGAAATAGGCAAGATGACCATGTTTACCGCGTAGGTCCTCAGTAAAAGCCTTGGCGAATTTTGCTCCAAATATGTTGTCGACCCATTATTGGTATGGAATTGATTTTTTCAAAGAAATTATGTAAATCAGAATGCGGGTTACGCTGTTATCAATCTGCGAAACGTCATGTTGAAACCTATCAGCATCAGCTTTTGTACTGGTTATTTTGTAGTGAATAAGTCTAATTTAGTAATCAGTGGTTATGTGAAAGGGGACTGGCATGAGGGTTGCAGAATCACCTCTTCGTAATCTCTTTTTCTCTCCATCATGCCCATCCACACTTTCAAATCCCTTTTTGCAAAAGACCTTCCAGTTTGAAAGGAAGGAGTTATACCAATCTTCTTCTTCTTTCTTGATGTGGACTGGGTTCATCCGAACGTCTGTAGTCCAGCGGCGGAGTACTGAGTAATTGGTTACTGGTGGTGGGTGACCCAATGAAATGAAAATGTAAAGAATGACACGTACAAAAGATTATTATTAGCACACATACTGCTTGAGATTACAGGAAAAGAAAGTTACTTTTCATGAACAATTCTCAAGTCACACCTAAGAGCCATTCCATGTCGAAGTGGATTCACAGCGCGCGGCGCGTTGTGCAGCGTTGCGATTTACAACGCGCGGCGCTACGAGGAGCGCTGCTATTCACGACGCGCGATGTATTCTGCCGATACATTTCCTTCACAATCGCAAAGTTTACAACAGCTACATCTATCTGATCTATTTGAGAAATAAAACTGTCAATAAAACGAAAAACAGAGCTCCATTCTCTCTCTCTCACTCTTTCAACTGAATTCACCATATCGCTGCGCCGATGGCGATGTAAAAACATGCCTACCTCTGCTGAACAATCCTTCTCATTGCGGTCAATGCGCATGCGCCAATCTTGGACTTACAAAATGCGACCCTTTGACCGATCGAACCATGGGTTAGGGTTCGGGTTAGGGTTAGGGTTAGGGTAAGGGTTAGGGTTAGGTTGTTCACGACCTGATTAATCTCCCCATGTTAGCGCATGCGCATTGACCGCAATGAGAAGGATTGTTCAGGCAGAGTTTTTAGTTCGTGACACCGGCCTTGAATACTTGGCAGTCATATCACTACATGTCATTGCAATAGCTTCTACTATATGGAAAGGAGCTGAGTTTTTAAACTGGGATGACGTTTTTAAACAATTATCCGAGTACAGTGCTGCGGAACTGTTAATCGGTGTCACACCAGTTAACACTTCAGCAGCCATTTTGGAATTCGCGCATGCGCAGATCGTTTTGTCAGTGTGTTTTTTCCGGTTGATTTGAACGCGTATAATTATTCAGTCTGCAGAAAGTGCAATTTTGTAGTCTTGCAGCCCTGAAGTTGCTTTTGAGTGCCCAAAGAAAGAGTGTAAAATGTTGCTGATAATCATGCATGTACAAAAATAAAGCGCGTCAACAATCTGCGCTGATGAGAGCAATAGCCGCGCTCTGGGAATCGCTGCGCTGCTCAACGCGCCGCACTCTGTGAATCGCCGCGCTGCACAGCGCGCCGCGCTCTATGAATCGCTTGCCATTCCATATTATCAGTCACAGCCAAGGCAAATCAGTTATGCCCTGATCATCACGAGGAGAATTTTTGCTTCATTGAAATTTACGTAAGTTGTTAAGTTACTGCTGAACAATTGGTGTTTTGGTAACTGCATCAAGAATTGTCATGTCAAAGAAACTGAAAATGCCAGCTCTAAAGCATCATTATACTGCAAGTACGACATGTGATATTTGTATGAGATGAGATTGATGTGGCAAACTAAGCAGTTGTAATAACAGATACCAGGGAAAACACTCCAAAACTCATTAGGTGTGTGTTTTGATGACTGTTATGATAATACGGATGTCTAACAAGAATGTGGAATAATAGGCCGTGAAAAGTAGGATATGCGCCGAAATGGCTGCGATCTGCTGGCCGATGTAAATGCGTGATGTATTGTGTAAAAAAATTCCATCTCACACGGCATAAATAAATCCCTGCGCCTTGAATATATGCGCGATATAAATTGCATAAAAAAAAAATTTTTAATAAATAAATAAATCCCTGCGCTTAGAACTGTACCCAATATAAGCCTCATATTGATTGATTGATGGATGTTTCTGTTTGCAGTTAAAACTGTCACTTGTGCAAAGAACGAACGAGAAAGACAAAGATGTCCTTGTTCAAGACGCGTGAGTGGTGGTCCACGTCGGTGGGAGAAGCAGAGGAGTTTGATAATGGATGCCTCTGTGTGGCCAACATTGACAATGAATCAAGTGGTTCAGGTATTAACAAACAACTTGTTAAGTTGTTTACTATTTCTTTGTTGAGAAACTTTTTAAAAGAAAGTTTTTAAATGCTATTGCTTCAAGAAAAGCTTTTAATGTCAGGATATATGTCGTTGCTGTAACAGTGCAGAGTTCAGAGAGAGAGAAAATTCCAAATGCATTCAGAATTTGATTTTTACAGGTCAGTGAATTGAGTTTCATTACCATAGATGTGTATGCATGATCAGTGGCCACTGAAGGAATCATAAAAGCTTCTTTTTTTTGTAAACTTGTACAGTAACTTTATGCTATTCATAAATTTTGCCTTGAAGAAGAACTACTTGTCTTTAAGATTACTGTCCTTGGCTTGAAATATGTGCTTCTGGTCCTACAGGCTTAAAATTTGCAAGAATAATAACATTTGAGTACATGTACTCTCTTAATACTTTGGAATTATACTTTATTGTCATTTTCCTCTTTCTTTCCTTCTTTCTTTCCTTCTTTCTTTCTTTCTTTCTTTCTTTCTTTCTTTCTTTCTTTCTTTCTTTCTTTCTTTCTTTCTTATACTTAATGATGTAATATTATATTTCAGACAAAGTGATATTGGGTAGCTACCAAGGCATCTTGCGAGTGTACAACCCCAGGCCACAGAAAACAGAGTCGGGGTGGAGTGGATATTCCCCTGAAGATGTGGTTCTTGAACAGGCTTTTCAGCAGCCTATCCTTCAAGTTGAAGCAGGAAAATTCTCATCGTAAGTTGTCTTCTCCATAGTTAGAGAGATAGTGTGTGTGTGTGTGTGTGTCTGCCTGTGTCTGTCTGCCTGTGTGTGTGGACACAAGTGACTGCCATGTATTTGAAGTAATGTGATGATGTTCTTGTGTTCCACCTAAATGATCTTTAACAATACTGAATACCTCATGGCATGATTCTATCTTTAAAAACTGCATTGTAGATGTATATTCTTATGTTCCTGCGGAAGGAATCTGTATGGTTTAATACATTTCTTTTCCAGAGGATCAGAAAATCTGGTTCTGGCCATTTTGCATCCGAGGAAGCTGAGTGTGTACAGTATATCAGGTAAGGAAATGTAGAGTATCTTCATTGAACGATGACTGTGAGCTGACATATAATAGCAGAAGAAGAAAAAAATGAATAAACAGTACAAAAACTCATACAGATTTGTAGCGTACTGTTAAGTAATCATATGCTGAAATAGAAAGCAAAGATGGATACTGGAATTCAATGCTGATAAAGGTTTTGCGTGACAGGCGCAATAGCCTAGTGGTTAAGACATCGGGCTTCCATATATATGGAAGGTTTGGGGTTCGAATACCATTGGATTATGGGTGGAGATTTGTTCAATCTTTGTGCAGACCTGCTAGTGCCTTATCCACACAAGCACAAGACCAAGTATTCATGGGAAAGATCTTGTAGTCCATGTTTGAGCACAGTGGGTTAGAAACACAAAAGTAACCAGCATGCATTTCCCGAAAAACAAAGATTTGCCTGCCTGAATGGCAGGGAAAAAAACCGTCGTTCACATTAATAAAAAAAACACTTGTGGAAAACACGAGTATACATGGGAGTTGCAGCCCAGGCATGCAGAAGAAGAAGACAGTATTGTGCATGTAAAAATTGTCATCATTATAGTAAAAGTATTTTTTCGGAAGGGTGATGGTTTGTTTGTTTGTTTGTTTGTTTAACGCCCAGCCGACCACGAAGGACCATATCAGGGCGGTGCTGCTTTGACATATAACGTGCGCCACACACAAGACAGAAGTCGCAGCACAGGCTTCATGTCTCACCCAGTCACATTATTCTGACACAGGACCAACCAGTCCTAGCACTAACCCCATAATGCCTGACGCCAGGCGGAGCAGCCACTAGATTGCCAATTTTAAAGTCTTAGGTATGACCCGGCCGGGGTTCGAACCCACGACCTCTCGATCACAAGGGTGATGGTGTTATTGTTTTTGTTTTTTTATTGTTGGGGTTGTTTTTTTGTTTTTTTAAAGAAGACCAGCAACAGTATTTATAGGATATACTAAATCATTTTTGCAATGGAGAGTAAAACTGAGTGATACTGAAAAAAAATGATCATTTGAATTTTTGTTCTGTTACAGCAATTGCAGGTTCAGTAGCACATGGCAGCCAGTACAAATGTGAGGGTCTTTATGAGCACAACCTACAACGAACAGTGCACAAGTTTTGTTATGGTCCTTTTGGAGGAGTGAAAGGTTGGTTTCTTTTGAATATTTTCTGATTCTCTTGTGCAACCTTTCTGATTAGGAAACTCTTTAGACACACCGAGAGTGTGTGTTTATACATGAGTGTATGTGGATATTTCTGGGCATTTTGAGGGTGAAGGGTGAGTAAGATTGAAACTTCACAGGAAAGAGAACAGAAGAAAGAATAGTAGAGAGTTTGACTTCACTTAACAAAATTACAAAGATGACAGAGGTAAAGCAATACTCTTCAGCTGAGACAACTATCAGTATATATTGTGCTAACACTCAGGATCAACAATATCACACCATAGAATATGATTTTAATGTTAAGAGACATTTTAAATAAAAAGGTCCTAAAATGTTTAATTGTTTTTGTTGCAGGAAAAGACTTTATATGTGTGCAATCCATGGACGGGACGATATCCATCTTTGAACAGGAAAGTTTTGCCTTCAGTCGATTCCTTCCAGGGGCCCTGTTGCCTGGGCCCATCAAGTATGTTCCACGGCTCGACAGTTTTGTAACCGTGTCCTCGGCGTGGCGGGTAGAATGCTACAAGTAAGGCATTTGTATGCACAGTGTGTTTGGTCTCTGCTTGCGTGCTTGTTTGTGTGTGTGTGTTTGTCTGTCTGTGAGTTTGTGGATAAGCATACTTGTGTATGCATGTGCACAGGCATGTATGTGTGTGTGTGTGTTATCATTTGTTCACCTTTCTTTTAAGAAAGAGAAGAATAATGAAGATCTGTTGTCTTTTTGTGTGATGTTTTTCAAGTTTACGCCTTCTCTTTGCAGATATCAGGTCTTAGCTGTTGCGTCAGACTCGGGCGGAAAAGATGAAACTCAGAATATCAGATCAGGAAAACGTGTTACTGTAAGCATTTTTCTTTTCCCCCTTTCATCAGTCCTTTATGCCTCTAATATCATGTTCATTTCTTCAGTGCTAAAATGATAATTTGCATGCTGCCTTCCCTGCACAATCAAATAATTTTTTTGGCTCTTGTGTCCTGTGACTATAAAACAAAAATAGTGGTATGCACCTTGTGCGATGCAACACGGTTTTTTGGCTAGCAGAAATAATCTAATGCTGATGGTATGTGTCCACAAAAGGCGCATATCTGTGAACACTTTGGTATCTTCACTTGTGTTTGTGTGTTTTTCAGTTTGACTGGAGTTTTGACATTGGGGAGCAAGGCATGGACATTGCTGTGATCGCATTTCCTCAGGCTCCTGCCTCCATTCTCATCCTAGGTACTGCATTGCTCAGATACTGAGAAACATTCAAAGAAGCTGAGGTCAAATGTTATTGTAAGGGAGAGGCCCTGTTGTTTGTCATCTTGTCAGAAAAAAATCGGTTAACTTTTATAAAGGGCTAATATGCACACAATAAAGCTTTGCTTTGTGATACATTTTTGCGTGACAGTTTCAGTAAAATTCTGATTATGATAACACTTCTGAGAGATTTATTTAACTTTCTTCCTCCCTTTTCTCTTGTCTGTAGTGCATTGTGTGTATGTGTGTGTGTTACAGTTGTTTGCTGTATTTTTTAAAGTTACTTTGAAGTTCCATTCCCATCAACAATTAAAACCAAAAACAAATGCTGGGCAGACCTTACAAAATATCCTTTACCTATGGTTTAATCGAGTTGTTTTCTGTGCATGGCAGGGGAGAGAAGCATCTGCTGCTTGACGGAAACGGGCAAACTGCGTTACATGAAGAAACTGGGGTATGACCCCAGCTGTCTGCTGCCCTACGCTTCTTGTAAGTTCCACTTTATGTATACTTTTTGCGTAGTTGAAATTACCCTGATTTGGTAACTGTAGCTGGGGACATGCATGTTTATGTTCATAGCTCGCAGGGAGAAAAAGGATTGGGAATGGAAGAGCTGAGAATACACTTGTCCATTTCCTTTTTATTTATGTCATTGTTTTGCTGTGCCAGACACAATGAAACGGTTGTACTACTCTGTGTTACACGACACTTAAGATTGACGAAGTTCTCAAATGTCGTATAGTTGTGTTCTTTTATTCTACGTGGCCCGTCTTCACAGCAGCAGACAAAAACTCGTCAAATTGAGTTAGAGGATTTATTTAGCTTTCCATACATACAACTGCACATCGTAGCAGAACTCAAAGTAGAAGCCTTTTAACATACAAATCGCGCTGGCCTATATAGTAAATACTCAATCTCGAGAATATTCCAGACCGAACATGATACAACTAAAATTAGGTGAACTGTCCATGGACTAGAATAGTGACATTCTCTGTGACGTACATCAAAAGTGCCGACGCACTTAATCCGAGCGAACGCCACGAACCCACGACTCAAAACAACGTGGTAAAGAACTTGTTTTGACAGGACTAGAAAGTTCACCTGCATTCTCGTCCAAACATAAATATTGTGTTTATAAAATATAATATTGGTACTTTCCCACAAAGTACAAATAAGTCAACTACATGCAACACACAAAACTGAACCAAAGTTCAGCAACGGCAGCGTTTCCTAACACTCTGATGAATCATCCCTCTTGCCTCCTACCATGCAATTAAGCTATCTAGGCACTGCCGAACGTCCTCCTCTACTTTTTTTCTTCTACGTTGGCTGCGACTCCCACATGCACTTGTTTCTTACATCAGTGGGCTTTTACATTTATGGAATATACATATATATTTTATTTCCCATCCCCCCGCAAAGGAGAATGACAGTCAAAATGGTGGGGAGGGGGGGGAGCTGGGGGTCTACCTTCTCAATTTCCTTTGCTTGTCATTTTCACACCTTTGTGTTATTTCTAACCATGTTTTATAACTCACCCAGTGTCAGAGGGTACCATCAACTACATAGTGGCCACACACACAAATTCCTTGCTGATCTATCAGGACGTCACACTCAAATGGGCGGCCAAGACAGAGTTCACACCTGTGCAGTGTCAGGTGGCCAACTTCAAGTGAGTGATGGATCTTCGTGTGGTGTTGTACCTTGCCATGGTGTAGTTTGGCTTGCAGATAGCTTTAAAAAGAGTTGTGTCAGAACAGGAACTCAAAAAAATGGTATACTTGTTGCGAGACCACTCAGACCTTTGTCAGCTATGATTATTCAGTATTACTGCGTTAGCCTAGCAGTATAGACTGTGCCTCTGCTAGTAGTCTCAGGACATGCATTAAGAGTAATACATGAAGATGTGTGTGTGTGTAAGTCTCATAACACTTTTAAGGTGTTTGGTGTTTGGTGAAATGACAGAGAGGCCAAATGGCAGAACATCCTGTCCTGTGTAAATGTCATGCTTACCGTGAGAATTGTCAGGAGAGTGGATGTAGTGACCAGACTAGAAAAAGATTTTTTTTGTGGTAGACAGTTTTGATGCACAAACCTGGATGTCTATTTTGATTCAAAATGCACAAACTGAAATTCACTGTGTATACACGGTTGAAAAAATAACTTGTGTCTGTAGCTACTGGGGCCAAGTAAGTGTAAATTGTGACCTAATTCTTTCCCCCCAGAGAGCTGAATGGGGTTATTGTCATGCTGAATGACACGGGGCGTTTGGAGTGCGTCTACCTGGGAACAGACCCTGCCATCTTTGTTCCGCCGCATGTGGAATCCAGGGAACTAAACTATGCCAAAATGGATGCTGAAATGGCTCAGCTACAAAAACGTATCAAGGAGAAAGGACAAAAAGCTGGTTAGCTTCCTTCTTTATTTTTTACATTTAGTCAAGTTTTGACTCAATGTTTTAACGTGGAGTGGGGGAATCGAGATGAGGGTCGATCGTGGTGTATGTGTGTCTGTCTGTGTGTGTGTGTGTAGAGCGATTCAGAGAAAATTACTGGACCGTTCTTCGTGAAACTTGACATGAGAGATCCTGAGTATGGCATCCCCAGACGTTTTTTTCATTTTTTGGATAAATGTCTTTGATGACGTCATATCCAGCTTTTCGTGAAAGTTGAGGCGGCACTGTCACGCTCTCATTTTTGACCCAAATTGGTTGAAATTTTGGTCAAGTAATCTTCGACGAAGCCCGGACTTTGGTATTGCATTTCAGCGTCGGTATTGCATTTCAGCGTCGAGGCTAAAAAATTGATTAATGAGATTGCTCATTAAAGTTGTCATTAAAATCGATTTTTCGCAAACATATTTAAATTTGATTGCATCGTATTCTTCATCAGATTCTGAATCTAAAAATATATACATATGTCATGTTTACTCTTAAAATGTGATCACAATTAATGAAAATAGGTTCATTAGTACTACGATTATAATTTAGGAAATCGATCGAAAAATCATTTCATCTTATTCTTTATCATTTCCTGATTCCAAAAACATATAGATATATGTCGTTTTCAAAAAAAGCTCCAAAAGTTAAAAAGACTACAGAAAAGCACGCATTCCTGCTTGGCGCAATACGCTACCGCGCTATTCTGACATGTCAATTTCACTTCGTTTTGCACGTAAAAAAGTGAGCGATTTCCTTCTCGCCGGGATTGACAAAGCTGTATTGTCTTGGTAAAAAAAATGCAGTACGTTCAGTTTCAGTCCGTTAGTTCGACAGCTTGACTAAATGTAGTAATTTCGCCTTACGCGACTTGTTTATTTTTTATTTTGGTCATATTATATGCACCTAATATCATTTGACAACAAAAGTGACAACAGAAAAATGTCTTCTTCCTTTCAAAATGACATGTACATCATTTAATTAGGTTGTCCTCAAATCATGACGATAAATAGTTTCTGACCAAGAAGCAGGTTTTCAGTACTGCTCAGTAAACAAAATTTAAACTTTCTTGGAAATTCATTTGTCAAAGTTTAAACATTTGTTGTTTGTTTTCCACACAGACGACGAGGAATACCAAAGTAAAGTGTGGTGCTTGTGAATGAGGGTGGAGGGGGTTTGTGTTTGCAGGGTAGGGATAAATTTGGGGCTTTGTCAGTCATTGGTAATCCACTTTTTATGTATAATGTGTGTGTGTGTGTGTGTATCTGTTTGTGTGTCTGTGTGTGTATGCGTGTGCAGATGTTTTGGGTATGTGGAGGGTTTTATTGCGTGGTTGTGTGTGTGTGTGTGTGCTTTTCATGTTTTTGGATGGCATTTTTAATTTGTTTATAACATGTTTGATTTTAGTCACTGCTGTGAATTTTTCTCTTACAAATAAGTGCCAGAAAATATCCCCCACCACAACTCCCAATCCCCCTTTCAATAATAGGGAACATTGTTTTCAACAAATGCATGATGTCTTCTTCTTTAATGGGCTATTTTTAAATATTGCCAAGATTGCCTTCAGTCACACTGCACCTCTTGAATCTTTAAACTCTTGTGGGGTTTTAATGTTGTTTTGTTCTGTTTCTATGGGTTTTGTTTTAGAGTTTTTTGTTTTCATTCAGTGGACTGTGAGGTGCTAATTGAAATTGACCTATTTCTGACAATCCAACACTTCTCCTCACTTCTCTTTCTTCTTCGTTCCTAAGATTTTTCTTTTGAGCACCACCTGTAGGCAAATGTTAAGAAGCCTGTTGTGAACACTGCATTGCCTGGTGATGTTTTACAGTGATAGCTCCCAACAGAAAGCCGGAGGAGGACCTGCAGGTCAACATCCATGTCAGCCCCAACTTGGATGAAATGTCTGTAAGTGGGTCTGGCTGATTGTGTGTGTGTGTGTGTGTGTGTGTGTGTGTGTGTGTGTGTGTGTGTGTGTGTGTGTGTGTGTGTGTGTGCCTGCCTGCCTGCCTGTGTGTGTGTTTGTGTGTGCGCGCGCCTGCACGTGTGTTTGTCTTTCACTCTGTTGATCAGTCGGTCGTTTTTTACATTTCTCAGATTCAATCAATCAATCAATATGAGGCTTATATCGCGCGTATTCCATGGGTACAGTTCTAAGCGCAGGAATTTTTTTTTATTTTTTTTTAAATTTTTTTATGCAATTTATATCGCGCACATATTCAAGGCGCAGGGATTTATTTATGCCGTATGAGATGAAATTTTTTTTACACAATGCATCACGCATTCACATCGGCCAGCAGATCGCAGCCATTTCGGCGCATATCCTACTTTTCACGGCCTATTATTCCAAGTCACACGGGTATTTTGGTGGACATTTTTATCTATGCCTATACAATTTTGCCAGGAAAGACCCTTTTGTCAATTGTGGGATCTTTAACGTGCACACCCCAATGTAGTGTACACGAAGGGACCTCGGTTATTCGTCTCATCCGAAAGACTAGCACTTGAACCCACCACCTAGGTTACGAAAGGGGGGAGAAAATTGCTAACGCCCTGACCCAGGGTCGAACTCGCAACCTCTCGCTTCCGAGCGCAAGTGCGTTACCACTCGGCCACCCAGTCTATTTCAGGGATGTTTCAAATCGGTTTTGAATTTTATCGGAAACTAAGATTTATGTGTACCCTGGTTGTTGCAGATGGCCACTGGAGTCGAGATACCGGAGGAAGACAGTGTTCCATCGATTCAGCTCAGAGTAGGATTGTTTTGTATATTTTTTGAAATTCACTATTGTGTTTTTGTTTTTCTGTTTTTGTCATTATAACGTAATTTATTAGCTGATTCATTGCACTTTCATTGATCTTTACATGTCTTTCTATGATTGTTTAGTTGTCTTGAACAAAAGCGTTGGCACAGTCTGTTTAAATGTCCTCGCTCTCCTCATCCTCTCTTTTTTGTGTCTGCTTGCACTCTTACCCCTGTTTCAGTGAATTTTCTGTCAATTACCTCTGCAATTTTACCCCTAAAGCAAGACTCCTGCCTTTTTAAAATGTGATTTTCTCAGATTTCCTGAGGTCTTAAAAAGGGAGGTTCAACTGTAAGTCAGTGGCGATTTCTTTTCTCTGTATAGTCTTGTTGACATTTTTGACTCACATGCGAAGCAAAAGTGAGTCTATGTACTCACCTGAGTCGTCCGTCCGTCCGTCCGTCCGGAAAACTTTAACGTTGGCTATTTCTTGGACACTATTCAGTCTATCAGTACCAAATTTGGCAAGATGGTGTATGATGACAAGGCCCCAAAAAACATACATAGCATCTTGACCTTGCTTCAAGGTCAAGGTCGCAGGGGCCATAAATGTTGCCTAAAAAACAGCTATTTTTCACATTTTTCCCATTTTCTCTGAAGTTTTTGAGATTCAATACCTCACCTATATATGATATATAGGGCAAAGTAAGCCCCATCTTTTGATACCAGTTTGGTTTACCTTGCTTCAAGGTCAAGGTCACAGGAGCTCTTCAAAGTTGGATTGTATACATATTTTGAAGTGACCTTGACCCTGAACTATGGAAGATAACTGTTTCAAACTTAAAAATTATGTGGGGCACATGTTATGCTTTCATCATGAGACACATTTGGTCACATATGATCAAGGTCAAGGTCACTTTGACCCTTATGAAATGTGACCAAAATAAGGTAGTGAACCACTAAAAGTGACCATATCTCATGGTAGAAAGAGCCAATAAGCACCATTGTACTTCCTATGTCTTGAATTAACAGCTTTGTGTTGCATGACCTTGGATGACCTTGACCTTGGGTCAAGGTCACATGTATTTTGGTAGGAAAAATGTGTAAAGCATGTGAGTCGTATGGGCTTTGCCCTTCTTGTTCTTTTTTGTGTGTACAGATTCAGGTGAAAGCAAGGATGTTAATAGACAACATAAAGTTAGAAGTCCATGCACCCTGGCCCTTGGCAACAAACCGAAGTGATTACAGTATTCCGTCAGTTGGTGAGTAGTTTTGGACTTTTCTGTTTAATTTTTGTATTTGTGTCTGCTGGTTTGCGTTAGAGATTATGTCTACATTTCAGATGACCATGTGGGAGAAATGTTTGTGTTACCCAGGCTTCAACCAAATTTTGATGGGATATATAGCTGAAGACGCAAAGCAATAAGTATGCTAGGTAGGGGGTCCAAAGAAGCTAAATGGTGCAATCTGAGCTTAGAATTTGCCACTGTATCATGTTACCAAATTGTGTGTGTGTGTGTGTGTGTGTGTGTGTGTGTGTGTGTGTGTGTGTGTGTGTGTGTGTGTGTGTGTGTGCTGATGTCAGTGACAACACAAGACACAAATATTTCACTGTGCTAAGGGTGTTGCAGTGGTAAGTAATCTCAATGCTCCCCTTGACTTGGTAAATAGAATTCTTATGGGTCATTTTCAGGTTGCATGCACCAATGGTGCATAGAACATTTTACTTCTTATTTGAAATCTCTGTGGTGTACATCTGTGTGTTTGTAGAATTTAATTGAAAAAAGAAAGATGATTCCAAGGGATGATGGCTATGCATTTTCTGTTTCAGAACCAAACACCCCGGCAGAACTGTTTGTGTCAATATTCCAGCGTGGGAACTCCCTTCCAGCTCACCTCTACGTTCAAATTTCAGCCAGCTACCAAAGCGCTACAGGTTAGAATGCGTCAAAAAAACTTAAACCCACCTAGAGGTTGGCTGTGTATGTTCATTTTGTTTGATTGGTTTTTTAATTAAAAGATTCACCTGTCAAGAGTTTACGGGTACATGAAAATCTGTGGAGATATTAAAATACACTTACTGAAAACTGAAGCCTATGACCCAGGTCGAGAGAGAAGAGGAAGATTCACAGGTTCTGTGGTTTCTTTTTTATCCGACCACATACAATCAATGCAAAGTGCCATAAGGTCTGATGAGAAGGGGTGATTGATAAATTAGTTTTTGGTGTTGTTTTCTTCGTTTTTCTGTTGTTGGGGGGGGGGGGGGGGTGGGTTACTGATGTGTATGCGTACGTACATGTGTGCTCCTATGAGTGTGTGTGTGTTCGAGAGAATGTATGCAAGAGATTTGTTTGACCATGGACTGAAAAGAGTGAGGAACCTCTTTTTCTGTCACCAGGCGGGAGCCGGATAACCACATTACGAGCAGCCCTGCCAGCCAAACTCGTCATACAACCAGTACTGCCAGTGAAATCTGCTCTGCACAAGCTGACCATAGACACCAACAAACCTCCTATCAGTCTCAATGACATTTTCCCAGGTAAACAAAGGGATCTTCTTGTACTTACGAGTGAACTAACGAGCTAATGTAAAAGTTTGTCTGTGACAACCCTCCTTTGTAGATATTGAATCATTTCCAGTGCAAACTTTTCTTATACATTTTCGTGATGCCAGTATAATCATGTTATACGTTTATTGGTTAGATGTGAACCAAAGGATTAAGATAGTATGTAAAAGGGTGTGTCTTAATGGGGTCTTCTACTGTACAGTCATGTGCTTTTGGTGTGTTTTCTACCTTAATGTTACTTTTCATTTGTGTGGTTTTCTGTGCTCATGGATACTGTCCTATGTGCAGACATGCTTGGAGAAAATGCAGGGGGTCAGGGGGCTGCTCTGGGCTTTCAGTTCTTTGGAGGACCTGTTGTCACAGTGCTGGCCTCCAAAACATCACGTGAGTATTATGTCTGTATTTATAACATAAAGATATTCAGAGCACTTTTTACATTACAGATATTTCAGAAGAATAAATGAAGTTTTTGCTGAGGACATTCCCAAACATACTTGAATGATTTAGTCAAGGAGGCTTCCAGGAAGTATTTGTAGCTTTCTATCTCCTGACGAACGAGAAGAAAGTTAAAGGAAATAAATGAAATGCATAAGCGAAGTTGACAAGGTGAAAGACGGTTATGATATGCTTCAGTGCTTCACAAACTCAACCAGTTCTTCTTTACTTTTGTAAGGCCAAGGGTCACTGTGAGACTCATTTCCATTTTGCTGTCAACATGATTATGTAAGATGTACAAAGAAAACTAATGAAAAAGGCCGTCTTGTTTGATTAATCCTTTAATGGATAGATTGATGATAATTTGATTGATTGATTTATTCATCAGATGATCAGTTAGTCAGTTGTTGTCCTTTCCTTTTGCAGAGCGGTATCGCTTGCAGTGTGATCGACTGGAGGCTATGTGGATCCCACTGAAAGAGCTGGTCAGCCGCCTCAACCAGCACTTCAACCGCGGCAAGTATGGTGACTTCAGGGCCTCCTTTGATGGCTCCCTTCCCCTGCAGGAGTACTATGAACTTGTCGACTCTCACTTTGAGGTTAGTTTCAACTTGTCTCGTCTCTAATCTAAAAACAAGAAAGTTAAAATTTTCGAATGATTAATTCAGGACAAAACAACACATTTGCACCGAATAAATCTTTTTTTCGGATTTTATCTTGTCCCTGACAGTTGCTTATTTACCGTATTTGACGGACTACAAGCCGCGACTTTTTTTTTAAAAATTCACATTGCGGCTTGTAAGCATTCACCTAATGGAAGTCGCAGCGGATTTTCAAATTTCGCTCGAATAGCGATTACCGGTACTTTATTAGCTCTCTACTCAAGACTCAGCGCTTTTCTCTTTCTTTCGCGAATCTTCGTTTGTCAACAAGTCGTCCTGACAAGCTAGCGTACAGAGAAACACCGGATATATCAGGATCTCGCGCGCGCGAGATTTCGTTTTTTTGTGTCTCGTGATAGTTGGAGGAGCGAGAGCCGCCATGTTGTGTTTTCGTCTGCTCGAAATGTGCGCAAAAGTCGTAAATCATCCAAAAAAAGCTTCTTCCGGGCGGGACTACATGTGTGTGTTGGTTACAAATTGTGTGTGTGATATTTTTCTTCAAACTTTTTCACTTTTCTTCTTTGTTTCACTTGTTTATTCTCGGAGCCGATTTCGCCAAATACCGTACTTTCTTTGCCTGGTTGTTTTGATTGATTGACACGATCTGATTATATTTTTTTTGACGGCGGCTAATATAGTGACGCGGCCTATACGTGGCTCGTCCCAATTTTTTTGTTAAAAGTCGGGGGTGCGGCTTATAAAACGGTGCGTCTGGTAATCCGTCAAATACGGTATGCAGTTTAGGAGAAGGAGATGTTAAAATGTGCTGTATTATTTGCTTCCTCTATATTGAACTGTGTTCTTGTTGACCATTGAACATAATATAAGTGCTCTTTAAACTTCATTTATATAATGTAAAAGTATAAGCTGTGTGTTATATATTTGTTTATAAGTGTTTGTTATATATTTGCTTGGACATTCCCTTGGACATTGTTTCTTGCATACTTTGTACTTGTAGACTGTCAAACACAGTCAAGGTATTCTGTACAATTTTAATTGGCAGAGGATAGCTGATGTTATGTTCACATCTTCACATCAATTGTGAACAAAAAGTTGGTTATATCACTACTTTGAGACCCCTGTATTCAATATGAGGTTTATATCGCGCGTATTCCGTGGGTACAGTTCTAAGCGCAGGGATTTTTTTTTTTTTTTTTTTTTTTCTGTGTTGCAACCATTTCAGTGTCGCCTGGGAGCCACCAAGTGTAGCGAGATGCTGGCACAGAGGGCCTCTCAGTTCCGAGTCATAGAGCGCCGTCTCCTCACACGCTTCAAAGACAAAACACCCACACCACTGCAAAACCTCGACACCCTCCTGGAGGGCACATTCAGACAGGTGGGTTGAGCTTCTTTTTTTTTCATCTTTTTTTTAACATGGGTTTCATTAGTTTTGACCATGTTACTGTAAGAAAATGTTTTTTGAATCTGTTTTGATTTTTGCTCGATACAAAATTTAGGAATGTAGTCCTGTGGGAGGATGGCATTAGCTTCAGCATGGTCAACTTGTGATAAGTATTTGTATGGACAAACTACATGTGCATGCATGTGCATCACATGAGATATGATTTTCAGTGGTGTGAATGATTTTAAAAAAACCGCAGTTAAAATCTGCAGTGGAAGTCCAAAGGAGGCAGCCAGGCTCTTGATTCTTGATATGAGTTCCACTGGAAGGGTATTCATAGCATAGGTATAGACATGTGATGACTTGCACAATGTGTACATGGGTAAGGGGGATCATTGGCTATTTTAGGGCAAAGCAGGTTGGTAATATTGCAGTTTGTAATTACAGTCAAGCTTGTAATTTCTCTTTTAGAGATGAATAAAGATTATTGTATTGTATTGTATTGTTAAGGTGTTGACCACTTGTTCAGATTCTTGCCCTGGGAGATGCGGTGGAACAGAACCAGATGGCTGAAGCTGTTGCAGCAAACAACCTCAGCTGTGGCACCTACCTCCTCAACTTCCTCATTCGTCTCTGGACAGACATGACCGATGAAGAGTTCAAAGTGCTGGAAAACGCTGTCAGCCCTGTCGTCAGTGAAAGCGCAGAACAGGTCAGTGTCAGGCAATTTGCGCGTGGAATTGTAACTCTGCTCATATTTACACTCTACAAAAAAATTTAAGGATCGGTTGAAAAAACGGATCTAATTATAAAAAATTGCCAAAAAATTAAACATCGACATAATAAATTAAAAGATTAATGTGTTTGAATTAACAAATGGACAATGAGTCTTGACCTAGAATTTTGTTTGGCAGGCAGAGTTATTTCCCTTTGTGGGACTTCTCAAAAGCTTCTGCATTTTGGAAGAAAAAGGGTGTTTTTTATAGCCCCATGAAATTTGCGGAACGCATGCCAGAGCAAAAGGTTGTGATGTACGTGCTACAACAGGGTCCTGGCTATGAACATCGCTCACCAGCTTGTGTTTAAAGGTTGACACGCTGACACAATTATGCACAGTAGCAACATGCCCCCACGAAGAAAACTGAGCGATTTGGATAGAGGAAGGGCAATAGGATGACTACAAGACGGTGTTGCTGCCAGGCAAGTGGCCCAGAGGCTTGCAGTGGCTCCCTCTGTCATCATCAGACTAAAACAGAGATTCCACGCAACTGGAAGAGTGCAGGAGCGACAACGTTCTGGTCGGCCCAGAGTCACCACACAAAGAGAGGATTGCTTCATTCAGAGGCAGGCCATGCAACAAAGAATGGCTACGGCAAACAACATTAGGCAACGCCTACAAGCTACCACCAACACTGTTGTTAGTGGTCAGACGATCCGAAACCGCTTACACAACTTTGGCTTGCGTGCAAGGCTACTGCTAATCACCGAGCAGCTCGCCGAGCCTGGTGCACTCAACATGTGAGGTGGCAACGTCAGCAGTGGGCTCAGGTGTTGTTTACAGATGAGTCCCGCTTTTGCTTGGAACCTGCTGATGGTCGCATCCGAGTGTGGAGGCGTCGCGGAGAGCGCTTTGCAGAAGGCGCTGTTGTGGAACGACAGCGTTTTGGCGGAGGCTCTGTGATGGTCTGGGGAGGGATCAGCACACGTCTAAGGACACCTCTGTACCATGTAGTGGGCAACTTGACCGTTGTCCGCTACCAGAATGAGATCCTGCAACCCCTGGTGGTTCCAGCCCTCCAAGCGATCGGCCCTCGTGCGATTCTTCAGGATGACAACGCACCTCCCCATTGCTCTGCAGCTGTAAACACCTTCATCCAACAGGCCAGGGTCAACAGGATGCTGTGGCCTGCCAACAGCCCGGACCTGAACCCCATAGAGCACATGTGGGACGAGCTTTGTCGTCGCGTCGGGTACAGCAACATCACCCTCCTCTTGCCAATCTGGGTCAACTGCTGCAATGGCTCCAGCAGGAGTGGAATGGAGTTCCCAGAGCATTCATATGCAACCTGATCCACTCCATGCGCCAACGATGTGTTGAATGCCTGGCACACAACGGAGGGCACACGCATTATTGACACTGATTCACATTGTTGTGAATTCCATTTTGGAGGGTTGTTACGTTTGACACACTCTAGCTAAATTGTCGCTGCCGCGTTCGATCTTTGCTTTGTTTGTCATAACTCCTTGGTTGTTCAATTGTATAATTTTTAAAAAATGAAAGAATTCGGTCTTGTCTGTTTTGTGTGGCGTGCTTGTAAAAAAGTGATCCTTAACTTTTTTTGAAGAGTGTATATTACCCAGGGGTCATTGACCCAGTTTTAGCTATGAGAGGTGGTTCCCCTTTCATATGAGAGAGGAAACACTTCCTGCACCCGGGTCAGTCATGAGTTTAACCTATGGGGAGTTTAACCAATGGGGCGGTCTCTTTGATGTCTTGAGAGGAAACTTGGCCAGGGTAGTACATGCACCAGAACTGGTGGACACCATGAAATCGGAGATTGATCGGAGATTGATCAGAATGTACATGTACGTGGTTTTACACGACTTTTTAAATTTTCAATCAATCAATCAATATGAGGCTTATATCGCGCGTATTCCGTGGGTACAGTTCTAAGCGCAGGGATTTTTTTTTTATGCAATTTATATCGCGCACATATTCAAGGCGCAGGGATTTATTTATGCCGTGTGAGATGGAATCTTTTTACACAATACATCACGCATTCACATCGGCCAGCAGATCGCAGCCATTTCGGCGCATATCCTACTTTTCACGGCCTATTATTCCAAGTCACACGGGTATTTTGGTGGACATTTTTATCTATGCCTATACAATTTTGCCAGGAAAGACCCTTTTGTCAATCGTGGGATCTTTAACGTGCACACCCCAATGTAGTGTACAGACTTCTAAAATTGTGACAGTAAAGTGAACATTTGAACTATGCCTCTCTCTATGGATTATATTATGAAGCTGTTGAAAACATGCAGAGATTGTACTCTCCAAGGAAAGATCGATGGGACGATCATTTGAAGGTGAGTGGGAAAACTTGTCTTAAGGCCATTTAAGGTTGAAAACTCTACAGCGAATTGCTGATATAACGAACTAAAATGTATCTCCCTTGAGATTCGTTGTACCCGGACTTCACTGTATATATATATCCCATGACCTCTGTTCTTTGTCTCTGTAAATGTACTCAAGGTATATTTCTTGTATTTCCATTGTTCTCTTGTTACATCTATGATGTAACTATTGCACTGTAAACCTGGCTGCTAAAACATACTTAAATTTGTTCTGGCATGGTTAAGGGAGGATTCGGGGTGAGGTAAAACTCTTGCTTTCACAATAAACAACAAAAAATGAGATAAGTGTTCTAAAGAAATTTATTTTGAATTAAGCAGTTTAGTCAACTCAGTTTTCAGGTTACAAAAACATAGTCTAAAACAAGTAAAAGTTGTTCATTCAATTCTCATTCGCCAAAATAAAAGTTCTTCATGTTTAGATTGCTAGTTTCAAAATACAAAAATCTCTTCTCTAAATCAAACTAAAAAAACTAACTAACTCTCTCATCAAAAACCAAACACAACCAGAGATCCACTAGACCAAAAAAATATCCAAAGTGAACTCAAAACGTCCTCAACAGAGTTGAGAAAATTACCCCTGATTTAGGAATAAAAACGTTTTTCACTTCAGACAAATTGTGGCCTGGGACTGTCTGCTCAGTCAGGTTCTCAAAGAAAGGATGCAAGTCTTGTAAAAATCCAAAATCAGTTATTAATTGACATCAGTTTACCTCCTAACAAATAAAACAAGATGTCCCAAAATTCACTAAAATTACCAAGCATTAATTAAACATTTTCCAAATAATTTCTTAACACTAAATGTATTTATAAACTTAATAAACACTAACATTCCTGGTTTTTAAAAAGTGAGATTCAAAGACATGTCCTAGCATCTTCAACTAAACCAAATTTTCTAATAATAACATTCAAAAACATTATTATCTCATTACTAAATAGTACACGTTAAGCATAACTAAAAAATAATACAACTTTAATCTTTACAACAACAAAATGGTAAAACAATCATGGAACCAAGGGAAGTAATCCAAAAACATAGCATATGTGGAAAACGGCCACAGTTCTTCCCCTTGATATAGAATTATATAACCGATTTGACTAGTAAAACCTTGAAAGAATATGACTGAAAAAGATGATTCTTTCACATGTTTACATACACCCCTCCAAAGAAAATGTTTCCTTATTTCTCAAAGAAGTGGAACATTTACCAAAAAATAAAACAACATTTTCACACAAAAATGTTCACAAAACCAGTGTTCGCAACACACGGAACACAGTACAAAACACAACACAAAAAATGTAAGTCATCATACTCTCCGTCCTGAGTATTATAATCATGACATCTGGAGAAAACAAAATCTTTTGTTAACTCATCGTAGCACCAAACACAGTTGCAAGTAGCAGTCACAACAATTGGTTACTCTCCACAATTCAACTTGTAGCACCATCAAATCATAACATCATCAAAAGAAAACAATTCTTTTGAAATCAAAATGACTATAGTCTCAGCAAATCTCACTGTCCACTAAACTTACAATAAGCAAGTAAAGTTAAAGTGAGACTGCAAAAATTTCAACATAAAAGAAAAATCATCAACACATATGCTTATGACTGAAAGCGCACAAGCATAATGTGTAGATTTTTCCTCAAACACACAACCACAATCAAAGAACTCAATAGTTTTCTTGAAACTCAAAGCTAAAATGTTCACAATATTCACATATTTGTTCACACAGGCACCAAAATATTCTATTTTGACTTCAACACTGCAAACAATCCTCAGAACCAAATTCTGAACTTCAAAAGGAACAAGAGCAGAAGAAAAACAAAATCAGCACATCAATTGACAAATCAGAACATAATCATGAACATAAATGTATGATTGTCCGAAGAGCATCCTCTATGTCCCTCGCCATACTATCTGACATGGGAATGTCTTGAAGTGTGACCAAAGACTGAGTCACAACCTCGGATAGTCGACAATTTACCAGGCGTTCCAGACCCACACGATGAGACAGGTTAAGCCTTTCTATGGGTCGTCTTCTCCGATTCGATCGCCTGGGTGGAGGTGATTTAGTAGAAGTTTCTTCCTCAGTCTCAGAAGTTTCTTCCTCAGTCCCAGAAGTTTCTTCCTCTGTCTCGGTCTCTTCTGACGATACATCTGCCTGCTCTCCTGATGAACTGTCTTCTGATTCAGACTTAGCCTTTTCACTGTCATCTCGGGTAGAGGGGACAAAGGCTGGAGCATTAACATTTAACCCATCGCTCTCAGGTTTGATTAAAACTTGAAAAGGTTCCATATCAATCTCCATCTGTTCATCAACTGACTCGATGACTGGGATGTTCTTCTTGGGAATGTTGCGTCTGGGTGCAGGTGTAGGTCGTACCGCTGTTGTGTCACCTCCCAGCATACCAATGGGAAGGAGGAGATTTCTGTGTAGTGTTCGCTTGGGACCACTGCCCGTCTCCTCTTGAACCGTGTATACTGGAACGTTAGGTGATTTTGACACAACAATGTAGACGCCCTTCTCCCACCTGTCTGTCACCTTGGAGACAATCCTGGGTCCCAGTCGTCTGACCAAAACCCGATCTCCACATTCCAACTCAGCTGCATGAGCAGCAGAATCGTATCTGGCCTTGTTTCTGTTTGCTGACTTGGTCATATTTGCTGTGGCCAAGTCATATGATTTCTTCAGCTGCTCTTTCAGTGTTCTGACGTACTGCCGTGGAGTTCCTTTATCTTTGCTCAGATCTATGCCAAAAGCTAGATCAATCGGCAGCCGCGGTTGTCTCCCAAAAAACAAGAAATAGGGACTAAAAGAAGTACTTTGATGGATGCAGCAGTTGTACGCATGGACTGCTGCGGGTAAGCTCTTCCTCCAGTCAACCTTTTGCTCGTCCTCCAGGCTTCGCAGCATGTGGATTAGAGTTCTGTTCCACCTCTCCACCGGGTTCCCAGAAGGGTGGTAGGGTGTCGTCCTACACTTTTTAATGCCTGCAAGGTCACATACTTCCTTCAGGAGTTGTGACTCAAAATCCCGTCCCTGATCGGACAAAATGCGCTTAGCTAGGAAACCCATAAATCATAAAGAAGTTGTTCCACAGAGCCTTAGCAACAGTCTTAGCAGTCTGATCCTTAGTGCAAATAGCAGTACCAAACTTGGTAAAATGATCCATTACCACTAAGATATTCTGCTTCTGTCCCTTCACATCGATGGTAAGATAGTCGATGGAGAGTAGCTCAAGAGGGAAAGATGTTTCAATGGTGTTCATAGGAGCCTTTTGTTGACGCGCCCCTCTTCGAATACAGCGACTGCATTTCTTGATCTTATTCTCGATGTCGCGCGCCATGTACGGCCAAAAGAACCGGAGTCTGGCTTGTCGGATCGCGTCCTCCGCATGTGTGTGAAACAAATCCTCATGGACCCCTCTCATGGCCTCAGCCCTATGCGAGGAAGGAACAACTAGCTGCCACCTGATGTTGTCTTCTTCCAGCACTCTTCTGTATAAGACACCGTCTTTCACCTCTAATTTTCCCTGTTCTTTGGCAAGCATCTTCAACTCGGGGGTACAGTGTTCGGTTTTACTGGCATCCAACTTCACTCTCTGTTCTAAGTGTTTCATCACTATCGCTAAATTTGGGTCGTCCCGCTGAAGTTTCCGCCAGCAGCGCTCAGATCGAGGGGTTGTTTCTCCCGGCGGATCTAGAACATCATCGCTGAGCAATTCTGGATTCTTGACCAAATTCTCCACTGCTGGATACCACTCAGAATCCTGAACTTCTGGATCATCTGGAGACTGTTCTCGAGGCTGGACTGACTGGCGACAAAGAAAAGCAGTCCGACTAATTCCCTTAGCAGTGAGGATGGCGCACACAGTTTCCTGGTTCAACTCTATGGTTGCCTGGGCCTCTTCGTCGAACCGTTTTGCCTTGTCGCGTAGAAACTCTGTCTCCTCCATCATTCTCTGGTACGCTTGGTCCTCTTCAGGCGGCTCCTGTGGACGTCTGGATAGAGCGTCTGCATCGATGTGAGTGGTTCCCTTCTTATACCGCAGCTGGAAGTCAAAGATGGATAGTGAGGAAAGCCAACGGTGGCTGGTTGCATCAAGTTTGGCATTTTTTAGGATATAGCATAGCGGATTATTGTCGGTCACGACAGTCACTGGCGAGCCCAGAAGGTAATCGCTGAACTTGTCGCTCATGGCCCACTTCAGTGCTAAAAACTCCCGTTTATGCGCCGGATAATTCTGCTCAGACTTGTTCAACCCTCGGCTTGCGTAGGCTATCACCTTCAACTGTTTGTCCTGCTCCTGGTACAGTACGGCGCCTAGACCTGTGCCACTAGCGTCGCAATGAAGAGTAAAGGGTTTTCTCTTGTCAGCAATCCCCAGAACAGGTGAGTTTGTGAGCGCATGAATGATTGACTGAAACGCTTGTTGTTGTTTTTCACCCCACAGATGGGAAATATCTGATGAGAGACTCAGAGAGGGCTTCTTTGATCCTGTCTTCTTCTGACACTTAGCTGGGACATAGCCTACCGTCAAGTCATTCAGAGGTTTTGCAAGGCTGGCGAAGTCGTTGATAAAGCGACGATAAAACCCAGCAAAACCGACAAAACTTTTGACTCCCTTGACTGTGGTAGGTTTCGGCCATGAAGTGACTGCCGCAAGCTTTTCAGGGTCAGGGCGTATGGTCCCCTCAGAAATCAGATAACCCAGATGACGGATCTCGGTAGCTCCGAAAATACATTTCGCAGGATCGAGTTTCAGGTTAAATTTTCTCAGTCTCTCTAACACTTTAACTGTCCTTTCCTCCAGCTCCTCTAGCGACTGTGCATGAACAAGTATATCGTCCAGAAATATTATCAGTTCAACGAGATTCATGTCACTAAAAACAGTCTCCATAAGCCGTTGAAAACAAGCAGGGGCATTCACTAGTCCTTGGGATAATCTGTCCCACTCATACAAACCAAAGGGAGTAATAAATGCTGACACTTTGCTGGCATGTTCAGACATGGGAACCTGATAGTAAGCTTTGCACAGGTCCATGCTTGAGAAATACTTAGCTCCGCTCAGTGTTAAAAACAAATCCTCTACCTTTGGAATGGAGTAACTATCTCTGACTGTACGTGCGTTAACTTTTCTGTAGTCAACACACATTCTGAGCGCACCAGTCTTCTTTCGCACAAGAACTATGGGACTCGCAAAAGAAGAGTTTGAGGGTCGGATAATCTTTGCATCTAACAACCCCTGAATGTGCTGACGACACTCCTCGAAGTCTCTGGGTGAAAGTGGTCTGGCTCTTTCTCTGATGTCAGGCCCAGGCTGCAGTTCGATGTCAAAAAGTCCTGTCTCAGCCCTACCAATGTCAAATTCAGTTTTGATAAAAACGTCACTAAAACCGTTCAGTCGTTTTTCAAAACGATCACGCCACTCAGACGGGGCTTTTTCACCAAACTTGAACTGTAAATCGTCGCTACTGTGTCCGGTCTCAGACGATGGTTGGAATGGTGTAGCAGTCGTACTACAGGCATGAACTGTTTCTCTTTCTGCACCGTCACGGTCTGTGGGTGCCAGAGTAGCAACAACTCTCTGAACATCATACTCAGAATGCACAACAAACATATCAGCAACGATCTGACGACGCTTTATAACAATATCATGGTCAGAAGCGTTACGCAGGAAAACTTTTAGACGAGGTAGAGAGCTGGTGGGTGTTTTGCAACTGATCACTTTCAAACCATCTGGTAATGGTTGACAAACAGGCTCTTGTACAAGAACTGAACTTCTGGTACTGGGTACACGTGCACCAGTAACACATCTCACCTCCACGGTCTCTCCTGCAGGTACAACAACATTCTTGCCTACCATTCGACATGTACCCAACCGACCGGTTTCGTTCCGTGACAAATCCTTGTACGCAAAGGCAACCTCGCTTTTAAGTGGAAGTATAGTTGCAAAATGTCCACCAGCTTTCTGCTCACATTTCTTGGCCAACAAAGTTAAAACATTAGTACCAACAATGAATGGAACTTTACAGCTGTATTCTGTATCTGGACAAACCAGTACCATGGCATGCACACTCTCACTCACACCCACAACATCAAATGGCAAACATACATTCATCACCACATAACCTAAGTAAGGCACAACATGACCACCCGCTCCCTTGATAGTTAGTTCAGTGGTCAAGTCTTTCAGTTCCAGATGTTGTAAATGTTTACGATAAAACGTTTCACCAACCACTGTCACCTGAGAACCTGTGTCAATCAGACAAGTGCTGGTCACATCACCTACTCTAATAAAAGTTTCACAGGCCGGTCCAACTAACGTGTCCACATTGCCACAGTTATCAACATTGTTATCGAGCTCTGCTAACACATCGGAGCTGTGAAGCTGCACAGATCTCCCAGAAGTGTTTTTAACAATAACTTTTACTCTCAGGTTAATACACTGGGCAGTTAACACTACTAGACCAGCTGGCAGTGAGTCTGGGGTTCTGGGAAGAATGTTCACTTCTTTGTCACACCCTTTTACCAGCCCCTGCAGCTCTAGAGTTTCACCCGGCCCCAATTGGACACAGAGGGGGCTCTGCAGTCGAACTGCATGAAGCTCTAGATTGCCACCATCAACTATGTCAGCTGCCTTCTTCAGTCTCTGGGCACTTCCTTCACTGGACTCAGTCAACGGCGGCCCGCTGACGTTGACTGGTTGTCGTTTAACTGTTTCAGTTTGGCTTTTTCCGCGGCCACTTTTCCGGGGTTTGATGGGTTATTGCAGTCGCGCGCAAAATGATCATCCAGAACACCACACCTGAAACAGGGTCCCCGTGGCCTCCTCCCGCCCTTTGAGGAACGCAGCTTTTCAGCCACCATCTCCGCCAGTTTGTCGTAATCGATGGTGCTGCCCTCAACATGGTGGGCATGGTTATGCACACTGGTCTTCTGTGCTGGTGATGGGATTGTTTCTGTGGTTCGGCGTACTGTAAGGAGAAGGTCATCTAACGCTGGTGCTGCTGTTCCCGGGAAACCAAATTTGTTCCGCAATTCCAGGGCCAGCAATGGAAGGGAAACCTGAAGGCCAGTGCAAAAAGTTCTGTACAGCTTCTTCTGCAGTTCATCACTGGAAAGACCTGCCATCTGATTAATCTCCAGAAGTTCTCCCCAGAGTTGCAGCAGAAACTCGGCAGGCTGCTCCTTCGTTGCCAACTTCCTACCAGCAAAGGCTAGTAGCTGGGCCTCAGCGTCCTCAATGCTGCCAAACAAGGAACGCAGCTTACTGATGATGTCAGTATTAGTGGTGAGTCCTTTTACTGCATTCAGTGCTACCCCCCGGAGACTCGCCAGAATCCGTGGGTCGCAAGGCTGCACCTCTGGAGTCAACAAGAAAGACTCAATCTGCTGGGCCCATGTCCTGAAATCAACCTCATTCCCACCGGTTGGTGCGAATCCTGTAAAAATCTTCAGACGTTGAGCCTGGGAAGGAGCCACCACCTGAACGTTGATTGGTTGTGCTCTCTGACGTGTCAGCTCCGCGGTGAGGTCACTCAGGCGATGCCTCAGATCGTCAAGTTCTGCCTGCTTCTTGAGATCGAACCCAGCAGCCATCTCCTGCATCTGCTGCCGCAACTCCTCAACCTCTGTGGTTGGGGCCGTGTCACGAGACATTTCCTTTAAATCTGTATCACCCTGGTTGTGTGTTACAAATTAAAAAAATATGTCCTACCAAAATCAAAACAGCAAAAAAATTTTCTTCTTCTTATCACTTTATAACTTCTTTTTCCTTTATCTAATTTTTATTTCCTAAGTTACAATTTTTTTCGTGAAACAAAAATAACCTCAGCCCCACATTGGGCGCCAAAATGTAAACCTGGCTGCTAAAACATACTTAAATTTGTTCTAGCATGGTTAAGGGAGGATTCGGGGTGAGGTAAAACTCTTGCTTTCACAATAAACAACAAAAAATGAGATAAGTGTTCTAAAGAAATTTATTTTGAATTAAGCAGTTTAGTCAACTCAGTTTTCAGGTTACAAAAACATAGTCTAAAACAAGTAAAAGTTGTTCATTCAATTCTCATTCGCCAAAATAAAAGTTCTTCATGTTTAGATTGCTAGTTTCAAAATACAAAAATCTCTTCTCTAAATCAAACTAAAAAAACTAACTAACTCTCTCATCAAAAACCAAACACAACCAGAGATCCACTAGACCAAAAAAATATCCAAAGTGAACTCAAAACGTCCTCAACAGAGTTGAGAAAATTACCCCTGATTTAGGAATAAAAACGTTTTTCACTTCAGACAAATTGTGGCCTGGGACTGTCTGCTCAGTCAGGTTCTCAAAGAAAGGATGCAAGTCTTGTAAAAATCCAAAATCAGTTATTAATTGACATCAGTTTACCTCCTAACAAATAAAACAAGATGTCCCAAAATTCACTAAAATTACCAAGCATTAATTAAACATTTTCCAAATAATTTCTTAACACTAAATGTATTTATAAACTTAATAAACACTAACATTCCTGGTTTTTAAAAAGTGAGATTCAAAGACATGTCCTAGCATCTTCAACTAAACCAAATTTTCTAATAATAACATTCAAAAACATTATTATCTCATTACTAAATAGTACACGTTAAGCATAACTAAAAAATAATACAACTTTAATCTTTACAACAACAAAATGGTAAAACGATCATGGAACCAAGGGAAGTAATCCAAAAACATAGCATATGTGGAAAACGGCCACAGTTCTTCCCCTTGATATAGAATTATATAACCGATTTGACTAGTAAAACCTTGAAAGAATATGACTGAAAAAGATGATTCTTTCACATGTTTACAGCACTCTTATAACACATAAAATAGAGGATAAATAAGGGTGCACGAAATATATCATAGCTGGCTCTACTTTCTGTCGTCCTTGACATTCCAAAATGCACGTGTACCTATAGACCGGATGTGCAAGGGGTAACCACGCTTTTGAGAACTTGCGCGAGAGTCGTTCAGTGTTATAGCTGAGTTTTAGTCTCGACTTGCCGAGACTATCATCGTAGCGTCATAGATTTCATGACGTCTGTCGTCCATCGCGTCATATTAAGGGGACGTAATCTGTTATGTTTCCTTCTATTCGCTGTTCTATTTCTCTCTTGGGATCAACATGACAAGCCGTATGTGTTTGAGTGTGTGTGCTCGTGCTCTCAACTAAAACAAAAGTCAAACTAGCAATCGTTAAAAACCCAGTTCGTCCGACCAGCACTGCTATGTTCAGACAATGCTCATGTGAAGTTACAGCGTGCCCGGTACAAACGCCCTTATCGCTACATCATCGACTACGAGTGTTCTCTGGACAAACTGTTTAATGCTTTTTGCGAGTATTTTTAGCTCTTCTTCGGTGCAGTAGGCCCTATACGGCTATAGACGATGAAGGTGTCCAAGATCTCAGGAGATGCATGTGTAACCACTAGGTATTCAGTCAAATCCGTGTAAGAGGCTTTCAACTGACGGGGACAACCAAGCCACCATTATGCACCGACTTGACATAGATCAACAGACGTGCCTTTAGAATAAGGTATGTGCAGAGGTGCCTCATCTGAACAGACAACTAAAGCCAGCGAGAATATCAAAGGGACTCACTCGCCAGAGGCTCGTGAGTCCTTTGATATTCATCCGCTGGGTCTTGACTAAAATACAAGCCATATAAAAAAACCACTCGTGTTGTAACCTATATATATATACTAGATGAATACCCGCTTCGCCGGGTACGGCTTCGCCGGGAAGAAGTTGAGCCGAATACCCGGCTGCTTTGCCGGGTGTACGCTGGCTTAGCCGGCGCACCGCACGAAGGAAGGGAGACAAACTCGCAAAACACTGGAGAAGAGTAAAAATAGTATAACGGGAATATGGATTGAGCGTTGTCGACAGTGACCTTCTAAAAATAGAAACGGGAATATGGATTGACGCCACACAAAGGAAGGGAAATAAACGCTGAAAACACTGGAGAAGATAAGGAAGAGTTACTGGGAATGGATCCAGAGAAAAACCAAAATCGGTTCAGCGCTGCGCGCTGACAGCACATGTTGAAATATCTCATCGAGCAGGTTGTGTCCGGGGTGTACCTGAATATAGCCACCAAATTTGAAACAGATCCATCGAGAACCTTGGGCGTGCATCGCGAACACACAGACACACACACGCACACAGACACAAGTCGTATATCTATATATGAAGGGATACTTATTTCTCTCTCTTTCTCTGCTAAGAGATTTTAACAAATCTCGGAAGAAAGTCTCTGCTAACTTTCAATTGTTTCTTTCACAATTTCTGATGTTTTATATATCTATATATATATACGACTAGAGTCTGTGTGTCTGTGCGCGATGCACGGCCAAAGTTCTCGATGGATCTGTTTCAAATTTGGTGGGCATATTCAGGTACACCCGGGACAGGACACAACCTGGTCGATATTTCAACACGTGCTCTCAGCGCGCAGCGCTGAACCGATTTTGGTTTTTCTGTTTTTCTCTGGATCCATTCCCAGTAACTCTTCCTTATCTTCTCCAGTGTTTTCAGCGTTTATCTCCCTTCCTTCGTGTGGCGTCAATCAATATTCCCGTTACTACGTTACTATTTTTAGAATGTCACGATTGCACCCGTAAGTTGTCCTTACTGTAAAAGTGAAAAGGTCGAATCAATTTATAGCCACGCGAAAAATACACTGTCATCTATCTCTATATATTTATAGATATAGATATACATATATATATACGGCTTCTCTGTGTGTGTGTGTGTGTGTTTCTGTGTGTGTGTGGGCAACACCTGTGGATTGTAGAGTTCTGTTTGTGATGTGGTCTAGCGGCTTTGGTGTGTCAGTATGTTCAGGCCTTCCTTCGAGAAGCCATAACAGTTATTCTCAATCCCGTTTGAGTGGACTTTGCCTTCAAAGGTGATTGTGGTGTGTCGGCACTCAGTTACATTTGGCGTCGTCGACAGCGATGGGACTCAACATGAAATGTTCGGGCCACTGAATCATTTTCGTGCTGTTCCCATTCCACCTGGGAGGGACCTTAGCTTCTCCAGTGTTTTCAGCGTTTATCTCCCTTCCTTCATGTGGCGTCAATCCATATTCCCGTCACTACGTTACTATTTTTAGAATGTCACTGCACTGTCCAGAACGCTTTCATTGCACCCGTAAGTTGTCCTTACTGTAAAAGTGAAAAGGTCGAATCAATTTATAGCCACGCGAAAAATACACTGTCATCTATCTCTATATATTTATAGATATAGATATACATATATATACGGCTTCTGTGTGTGTGTGTGTGTGTGTTTGTGTGTGTGTGTGGGCAACACCTGTGGATTGTAGAGTTCTGTTTGTGATGGGGTCTGGCGGCTTTTGTCTGTCTGTACAATTACGCCGGAAAACTCCGAGAGAGAGACTCGCCCGCTTCCCTCTTTGCTGGCTCTGTCTGTATGTTCTGGCATTTGAGAAGCCATAACAGATAATATAGGGCTTAGAAATAAGCTCTAAAATTCTCAATTCCGTTTGACAGGACTTCGCCTTCAAAGGTGATTGTGGTGAACCGCCACGCTGTCTGTCTGTCTCTGTCTCGCGATTCACCTCTAGTATATATATATATATATATATATATATATATATATATATATATATATATATATGCACAAGCTAACTGTTATATTGTGAATTTGTTGGAGTGCATGTGCACAAAGATTTGTTAAAGTTGAAACATCAATTAATAAAATGCTTATCAAGAGTTTAAGTGTTCTGACAAGTGTTCTGTAGAGTTGAATTTCAGCAAGACATTTTGGAGATTGCGTGAGACTTGTTTTGTATCTCAGCTTGCGCTTTTCACTGCATTCATCCACTTTGTTGTAGACTGTTGTTTATTCTAGTATGTGCATACACAGTTTCTGAGGTAACCACTGTCATTTTCCCTCTTTTCCTGTCACTGCATCGTCCCACGACAAGCCCTTTCCGCAGGAAACAACAACAAATTTATAAAATGTTCAACGGACAAAATTGACTGCTGTCTGCAGGGTTGGCAAGAGATGACGGATGCAGCAGTGACACACCTATTGCGCACAGTGCTGGCCAAGTCAGCCAAGGATGCAGCAGTGAATCCCAGCCCTCTGTCCATCCCTTCCGACACAGGCAAAGTGAAGAAACACATCGCGCTTCTCTGCGACCGTCTGGGCAAGGGGGCTCGTCTTATGGATGGCCTGGCAGGTAGGATCAGACTTTGAAGTCTTTTTTGGGGGGGAGTTTTGATTGAGTTTTTCTGTGTGTATATTAGATTGATAGATTTTCCACTGCTGTTGTTTGTCAGAGAATTGTTTTCAGATCACATGTCTGTTAAAAGAGAATACAATTTGATGTCAGTTTTACAAACGTGTGTGACATTTTCCAAAGGCATTAGTTTGTTGTTGTTGCCATTGTTTTACAGTCCTGTGTTTTCTTCTTCAGCACTCACTTGATTCTTCAGCACTCAAATGAGATCATTCTTGACATGTTATGATTATACCGCTGTGTTGACTTTCAGAAAAGAAAGAGAGGACAATAAAGCTTCCAACGCCAAAAACAATCTCCGAGGAAGCAGACACAGAGTTATCAGAGGAGAGCAACGCAGTGGATAATGTCATCAGCCCCAACTTCCGCAGCGAGAAGTCACGCAAGAAAAAGCGGGGAGTCGTCCGTGCTGTGGAAGAGCTGGCGCCCCTGGGGTTACCGATGATGGACAAACCCACTGCAGGTTAGACAGAACGTGTCTAGTCGTGCACTGGTTTTTACTTTGTCAGGATGCGTGTGATGGAGAGAGAGTGTGTGTGTGTGTGTGTGTGTGTGTGTGTGTTTGTTTGCTTGTCTGTCTTTTTGTCATGTTTTGTGTGCTGATTGTGCATTCATAAATCTATTTTTGAATTGAGGGCCTAGTATGCTGAAAGTTCACCATCAGTTTTATTAGGAATCCCAAACCAACTTTGATGACTAATAAAACATTTTTAAAAATGTGCTGCTTCTAATTCTATGACCATTAATTTTCTGAAAGGAAGAAATGTGAGGATTTTTAAACAGAATATTTTTTTTACTTCAGGTACCTGATGTGTTTGTTATCTTTCTGCTGTGTGTAAATACTGCCTTAAATTTTGACGAAGGGCTTTATCACACTGTTCCAAGAAATACTTGTTGCATTTGTTAGCTTATAAGATAATTGACCAATCATGAATTGCTTAACAGACAAGAGCAGAAGAAGAGGTAAGAGCATTCTTGTTTTTAGGCATGGGTTTTGAGGTTTGGGAGCAGAGGCATGTGATCTAACTGACCCCCCTCCCCCCCAGGACACCCCCCCCTCCCCTGCTTTATTATTTTTAATACAGATTAGATATTACTGACCGTGCTTAACCTCAAAAGTACACTAGTTGTACTTTGCTTGAAGAAAATAGTAATTGGTTTCTATGGAGAATTGCATCCTAATTCCTTGGTCTGTTACATATTTCTGGAGATATTCATTGTCTGTCGGGAGCAATGCAAAACATATTAATTCTTATGTTGACTAACGCATTCATGGTTATGGTATCAAGTCATGCTGATTAATGCAGACACACTTGTACACAGAAGCTGTCCTGTTATTAATTTATTTGCCCAATGGTATTGGTCATCATGTAAACATTTACCTGAAGAAATTTTGTCTTGACACTGTTTTTACAGACTTAGCATGACATGGCTGAAGTGAAGGTGCTTTTTTGTCATTTTCTCTTTCCTTGTATGCACTCTCTTACATGTGTCACATAGTTGTAGCTGAATTGCCTTTGCTCATAAAAGTACTGCATGAACGACAGTGCCATTTTGATGTCATCACGCTGATACACATTCAAGAGCAAAAATGTTTAGAAACATGCAGAGAGAGAGAGAAACATACACCCCATCTGTCTTTTCCCCGTGCCACTCTCACCCACCCTCACATCAAGATCCCATGCATAGGTATGCATATATTTTTGTTATGTAGAATGTGTCACATTCATAGCGCATCAGGCTGCATTGGTGAGAGAGAAAAAGCATTACATGAGAGAACAGGTTCAGTTACAGTTTTATTGTCCGAGTTGTGTGTTGGCAGAAAACTTTCTCAGATTTC
Organism: Littorina saxatilis; assembly: GCF_037325665.1. Taxonomy (NCBI): domain Eukaryota; kingdom Metazoa; phylum Mollusca; class Gastropoda; order Littorinimorpha; family Littorinidae; genus Littorina; species Littorina saxatilis. The sequence goes on along the minus strand of NC_090246.1, from coordinate 66,235,379 downwards.
AAATAGAACTGCATGTTGCCTTTGTGGTATTTTTACAAACTCTTTATGACCAGGTGGAACATGTGTTACACAAGCTTCACATCTTCCTACCTTCTTTATTTCCATACTTAATTTTGATGTGATTGGGGACATGTCACCAGGACACAATCTCTGCCACAACTGTTATGCATGTTATGTGGATACTGCATGATAGGGCTGTTAGACCATGCTCACTCATTGCCACCTTACCCTTTCGTACTTGTCTCCACTGGTGAGGGCGTGGTCATCTTCACATATGCCCCCTCCCCACACCATTCACTTTGTCTTTTCTTGCCTGTCCCTCTGTAATGCAATGACTTTGAAGGTGCATTGCTTATAATTGCATGGAGCTCAATGTTTCTACGGCACACTGTCAGTGTTGTATTATATTTCTCTATGTCCTGTTTGGAATACTGTATCAATCACTCTCATTTACATTACAGTTGAACCTGTCTAGTATGACCACCGGAGATCTGACTATTAGTGGTTGTTATGGGAAGATGAATTATATAGAAAGAAAAAAACCACTTGTTGGGACTCCTTTCTAATGGTTGTTGTGGGTGGATGGTCGTTATTGTGGTACCTGTGATGAAAGGACCCCCTTGGAACCAGCCGAAAGTGTTCCTACATTGCAGGTGGCCTGTCATGACAAATATACTTTGGTCAAGATAATAGACAGACAACTGAAGGTGTCCTTGTATTGGGATGTGTAGAGGGGCCTCACATGGCAGGTACCACTGTTTTCTGCACCTAGGTGAATTGATGATGTCATGCTGTCTCACTTGATAATAGATGATGTTCATAAATTAAGTCTGTTAGGTTTGTATGGGTTGTGAGAGAGTGAATACTCCTGCTTTTAGTGAGGCAAACTTTCCCAAGTGATATAGGCCAGTCTGAAACACGCGTGGAAAGTTTGTCTCAATAAAAGCAAGAGTATTCACTCTTTAACAACCAATACAAACCCAACAGTTATTTCCGGTGATCGTCCAGTCAGTGGTTAGCAATAGTTTTGTGTGCTTGGTGTTGTAGACCTTCACAAGTCAATGTTGGTGTAAATAGTTCATGTTAGAGTGTTCTTTTCATGCAGGACTTTTATTTTGCAGCAATTTTGCCCAATAAAATTGATCTACCTTATACTTAGCATTTTGAACGGTTTATTACTGGTGCAGGAAATAAAACATCAGTCTGGTTTTCATGGATTCAATTCATGATTTCCTTTCTCTCTCTCCCCTTCCTCTCTCTCTCTCTCTCTTTCTCCTCCACTGCATCTCCCATACTCCTCTACTGCGCTGCTGTTGAGTAACTCATGCTGTTACATTTAGCTGAACTTGGAGACTAAACTTTGCATAGAAAATATCCTTCTGTGTGTGTGTGTGTGTGTGTGTGTGTGTGAGAGAGAGAGAGCTAAACATTTCTTTTCATTTCATCACATGGTACAATGTACAAACAAAAATGTCCAGAGTTCTTTGCAAACTGAAAAACAGAGACAAGTACTGAAACAACTTATAAACCACAATCAACCTTTTGATTCCTTGGAAGAGACATGAACAAAAGTCTACCTGAATGTTTCAGGTCTAGGAGAGCTATCGGAGGCGAAAAACCAGAAGATCAGGAGCATGGTGCCAGACCTGGACGACATGTCAGGTGGCGGGGATGAGGAGAACCACATTGCAAACGGTGACAGTTGAGCTGTTTCTCAGTCAACACACTTTTGTGGCAGGGAGTGTGTTTTGCTGTATTGCTGTTGTTTATGACACGAGTTACACTAAAAGACTTGGTGTAAACATGAATTTCACCGCACAGAGGAGAGATGAAGCCGTGTCAGTAATGCAATAGCGTTTGAAGAGGGAACGTCTCCTTGATGCTGGAGAAAAGCTGAGATTTCTGGCAAGAGTTCATTTAAAAAACAGAGTCAGAGAGCTAGTGTTTTCTGTTCTCCTGGAAACAAGCTGTGATCTTTTGAATCGTCATCGGATTTTTTGGGGAGAAAAATACATTCCAGCCGAGATACATAGAACCATGGTGCAGTGCGTACAGCAGCTGTCATCTTAGTCATACATTGAAACTCTTGTGCTACTGTTCCTTTGCCAAAATGCTTCTTGTGATAACCTGGAAGGCTGTTTGGCAAAACAACGACAGAGTATTTGTCATCAACTTCAGAGTACAGAGTTGTTTTGTCACGTGTTTCAGTGGTGTTTGACAGCAGTATCATCTGTATTTAGCTATCCTCTCTGATGAAAACTACCATTTCTGTAATTATTTTCAACGATGATAAAGTAATGGGCAGCTGGCTGTTCTAAACTTCTATAGCTTTGTCAATGTCATGCATGTTTACCATTAATTTAAATGACTTTTCTGTCAACTGTTTTCTTTGTTCCCCTTTTTCTCACGTGTTGTTCCTGTGGTACAAATGTCTGTCTGTGCCAGTGTTTCAGAGGAATAAATGATTTTACATTTGTTGCAGCTCAAAGTGCTATAACATACCATATCATAGTGATATCAAATGTCTGTTTATGACATAAAACCAGCCCTGAGAAATCTACACATACACACAATTTTGAGTGAAACAAACCAACCTGATGTATAGGTTCAAAAATAAAAATGTTTCACATCGGTCCGTCCAACAGGCTTAGCCGTTTTTACTCATGTACTTAGTTTCTTGAGGTTACTCTAAAAAACACAATTTGTATTTACTCTGTGCTTGGGTTTTCTCTGATTCTGAACTGTGCTTGACTTTTTCCCTTGACTGTACATGTAGTACTGTACCTTCAAAGTATATCATTTGTAAGAAAATGCGTGTTGCCCTTACATTATCAGTAGACGTTTCTAACAGATGTTCTTTGACAGTAATTATTTTTGCTTGTAATGGACCGGTGGATTCGCAGGTAGGAGGTGGGTCTCTTATCTCTCTAAAACCACAGGTTGATAAAACTGAACATAATAATAATATGGCATGAGCAATATGTTTTGAAGTTGTTACACTGATCTTGAAAAACCGAAAAGAATATACAGTCGAACCCACCTAAAACGAACACGCTAGTTACGAATTTTGACTTATAACGTATTAGTTTTAAGTTCCCAACTGAATACCTCTTTCTTCATGCTTAAAAAAAATGCTTGAAACGAATTCTTTGTAACGAATTTATGCTTATAACGAGCACTTGTTGGATTCCCAAGCATGCATAATGTCTGTAATTTACTCACGCTTATGACGAAATCTTTAAACTCGTCCCGAGATCGACATATCATATCATTTGCAGAACCCCTCTTTTAACAAACGCCCCAGAGCCGCTTTGTCTCTAAAAGTTACAAGGCTACAAGGATCTGTGTGTGAGGCGAGACCAAAGGCAGGTCCATTGTGATGGCTGGGTGGCCTTCTTCCAAGGGGGCATTGACCCAGTTTTAGCTATGAGAGGTGGTTTCCCTTTCATATGAGAGAGGAAACACTTCCTGCACCCCGGTCACTGACCGAGTTTAACCTATGGGGAGTTTAACCTATGGGGCGGTCTCTTTGATGTCTTGAGAGGAAACTTGGCCAGGGTAGTACATGCACCAGAACTGGTGGACACCATGAAATCGGAGATTGATCAGAATGTACATGTACATGCTTTTACACGACTTTTTAAATTTTACTTCTAAAATTGTGACAGTAAAAAAATCAATCAATTCTCTTAATGCGAATTTCGGTTAAGACGAACTTATTTCCCGATCCCCAGTGATTCGTCTTAAGCGAGTTCGACTGTATATAGATATATGACTAACTAGAATGAATACCCGCTTCGCCGGGTAGCCGGCTTCGCCGGGAAGAAGTACTTAGAGCCGTACGCCGGCTTTGCCGGGTCCGAACAATGGACCCGCCAAGCTTAGGTCCCTCCCAGATTCGTGGAATGGGAACAGCACGAAAATGATTCAGTGGCCATAATGCCATTCCTGACCATATCGAGTCCCATCCTTGTCGACGAATGTAACCGTGTTAATCACCTTTGGAGGCGAACTCCACTCAAACAGGACTGAGCAAGTTAGAGCTTATCTCTAAGCCCTTTTGAACTGTTATGGCTTCACAAAGGAAGGCCAGTACATAAAATTACACAAAAGCCGCCAGACCACATCACAAACAGAACTGAACAATGCACAGGTGTTGCTCACATAGAGACACACACACACACACACGCACACACACAAACACAGAGAAGCCGTATCTATAGAGAGATAGATGACAGTGTATTTTTCGCGTGGCTATAAATTGATTCGACCTTTGCACTTTTACAGTGAGGATAATTTACGGGTCCAATTTACGTTCTGGACACTGCGGTGACCTAAAAATAGTAACAGAACGCCGGGAATATCCGAAGATGCCCCCTTCATACTGTAGTGCACCACACGAAGGAAGGGAGGTAAACGCTGAAAACATGGAGAAGATGAGAAGATAAGGAAGAGTTACTTATAATGGTGAAATGAACACAAAAACCAAATTCGGTTCAGCGCTGCGCGCTGAGAGCACGTGTTGAAATATCTCATCGATGATATTGTGTCCGGGGTGTAGCTGAATACGGTGTCCAAATTTGAAAAAGATCCACCGAGAACTTTGGCTTTGGTGTGTCGGTATGGGGGCCCGGGTAGCTAAGGTGAAACCAAAATAGCTGAGGTGGAACACGTGTTGAAATATCTCATCGATGAGGTTGTGTCCGGGGTCTCTCTGAATAAGCCCACCAAATTTGAAGCAGATCCATCGAGAACTTTGGCCGTGCATCGCGAAGACACAGATACACAGACACACACACAGACAGACACAAGTCGTATATATATATAGATGTCTGTGCACTAGTCATGGCAATCGATGTGTACATGTATGATCACCGTTATTTTTATTTTTTTAATGTACAAGCTACTTGTAGACCAAACCACTATGAATCATTTGTGAGTGTGAATTTAAATTTTAATGTAAAATTGTTTGTGCTGAAGGTATATTCTTATTCAAAGAGAGGGAGATTAAAAAACATGGCACGCAGAGAGAATAAGAGAAGAAATGCTTTTGAAAAGTGTGCACGTTTTCGTTATGCTGTCTGAAAATAGAAGTGCTTTTGAGAAGTGTTCACATAATTATTTGTGTCATGTTATAATTCCTTGTCAGATGCCTTTCTTCTATAGCTCTCCACATAAGGACTATTATGTAGCTTTATGGTGGGGTCATAGAGTGTGCCATTTCAAAGCTTTATGGCTGAATAAAATGTAGGTCTTATGCACATCTCTTTTACATAAATAATGTTAATAACTCGTATCTTTAAGGAGACTGTAATTCTTATCTATAAAGAGATTGAGTGTTCTGATAGGCGAGTATTTGCCTCGAGGATTTCTGTTGCAGAGAAATGTTTGCAATATGTGTGTGTTTGTGTATAAAGGGGATTGTTTGGGGCATTCTCTTGTCAAGAAGCTATGAATTTCATGTGTGCTGTATGGATGATTTGACCATGCAGGACTGAATAACTTCTCATATGCATCCAGGTCTCAGATTTTCTACTACCCTTCATGGCAACCATTGCAGTAAATATCATGTAAACGTTGTAGAATTGTTTAACTCATTCAAGGCGTGTCTAAATTTCCCCTGTGTTCACTGCCAGCGCGCGATTTAGAGCCATTTTGAAAAAATTATTAAAAATCAACAACACAAGATAACCTTAGTGTGTATACCTTTATGTTTTTGCAAAGTTTGGAACTTACTCTTTTAGAAAATATATGAAACATTTGAAAGTACATACCTTTTGTTGTCTTCATATCCAGGCAAAATATCCAATTTGAAGCACACAAAAAAACCTTTTTTGTTCTTGAATGAAACACCAGTAACTCACTGTTGCAGTACTTTTTCTCACAAAATCAAGCTGATATGCACTGTTTCAAATGTCAAGAGTGTTGCTGGTGAATCAGAGTGTTGCTGGTGAATCAGAAACAAAAATTACTGTTAAATAGACTTGAACTGGTGAGTGTCAAGCATAATCAAGGCGCGTCTAAATTGTTAAATTTCCCTGTGTTCCCTCAAATCGCACGATTTTGACCCATTTTAAAAAAAATAATAAAAATCAACAACACAAAATAACCTTACCTACCTTACATTTTTGCAAAGTTTGAAACTTGCTCTTTTACAAAATATATGAAACATTTGAAAGAACATACCTTTTGTTGTCTTCACATCCAGTCAAACTACCTCTTTGAAGCAAAAGACAAACAACTTTCTACGTCATGGGTTCATCATACACAATGTCATGATCGACACTTTCATTGCCCGAATCATCACCCAAATGATCGTCCATTGGCACAAACTCGTCACCAGAATCTAAAATATCATCTCCACTATCATCATCACTAAGGTCAAGATCAGAACCGTACTGAATAACAAGTTCTAGCACTCTTTTCAAGTTACTACGTCTTGTCAGCAGAACGATCCGCCATCTTGGAAAAGTCAAAACACGTGGGTCGCACACCGTCAACAAAATCAAATTAATCCCAACAATTGAAGGGAAGGAACTGTTTACAGTGAATGGTTCCACTGTAGACAGATAGAAGTTCATTGCAGGGGTTGTTTCCCTTGGTCAGCAGGACCGTTTACACCGTTAAAAATTCGTGATATCCGTCGGAACTCAAGTACCGGCACGCAGCCAACGCTAAACACAGGTGTCGGAATTCCAGTTCCGACACGCAGCAAATGAGTTAAAGGAACATGATTCCCAAGGAAATTCTTTATTTGGTGTTTAACGTCGTTTTCAACCACGAAGGTTATATCGCGACGGGGAAAGGGGGGAGAGGGAGATGGGATAGAGCCACTTGTCAATTGTTTCTTGTTCACAAAAGCACTAATCAAAAATTTGCTCCAGGGGCTTGCAACGTAGTACAATATATTACCTTACTGGGAGAATGCAAGTTTCCAGTACAAAGGACTTAACATTTCTTACATACTACTTGACTAAAATCTTTACAAAAATTGACTATATTCTATACAAGAAACACTTAACAAGGGTAAAAGGAAAAACAGAATCAGTTAGTCGCCTCTTACGACATGCTGGGGAGTATCGGGTAAATTCTTTCTTGTCCCAACCAATTATGGGACTCCCCCTAACCCGTGGGGGGTCCCAAGGAAATTAAACATTTGCACAGAAAAAAAAAGAGATAAAGTCTGCACTATCTATCACAAACTTTTTGTTCATTATTTTCAGCCCTACATTCTAGCAATAATTTTCATTCAAGATGATGATGATATCAAGGACCACCACACAAAAGTAAATACTTATCAGTTAGATATGTTTCAGATATGTTCTGTAATAATAGTTCTACATTGCGTCCTATGAATACATGTATTATAAATCCAAAATGTGAAACTATTCATGTACAATCAAACAATTGAGAAGGCAGTTGTGAAATCGAGTCACTGTACTATTTCTTCTGTTCGTGTTTTGCTGTGAGAAGAGTTTATGTGAGGCAATGTTTCTTGTTTGTGCAGTTCGAATGAACACGTACAATATTCCAGAGTTTGGTTGCGAAAATGTACAGTTTGTGTGCTTGGCGTTTGAGGAATTGGTGTCTTTTAAACAGAAAGGTTTGTGTGTGGTGCTGACGTGATCTTAACTGGAATGTGAATTATTATGATTGTTAATGTAGAATCTCAGTAGATGATGATCTGTTCACACATTTTCTGTCCACATCTCATTGCACAATAGTTTTCTTTTCAGATTGAAATCCTGTTACCTTTCCCCCAAATTGTGTATAGTAATAGCATATAATTATATTACATTTACAGAACTAAAAATATATCAGTTTTAGTGCAATTTTTAGTGTACTTTTGTTGCTCAATTACCACAGACTGTTGTAAATTTTATATAAGAAGTGCTTTAATTTCAGATGAGTAATCCAGTATTATAATAATTCTTGTTAGTTATTTTGATGAAAAAGTGTGTTTTGTGTATATATTGGGTTCATGGTATGATATTGGTGGTTTTCTTTTTTTTTCCGTTGAGTTTTCAGGTGTGTGTGAAGTTGTTAAAATGGTAATTGAAAACTGTATGAACTTGTTTCATGGAGGGAATATAAGAATACAGATGGTAAATTAAGGAAGGTGAAATAAACACAAAATAAGTCATTAGAATTTGCATTTTTTTCTGTGTATACGGAAGAAGATATAACTGTTTGGCTTTGCAGCTTAACCGTGCCTAAGTGAATCACAGCACTCTCCACACACACGCATGCATGCACACACATTTGAGCAGCTAAGGTTGATGCTGCATGCCTCTACATCTATTCTCAGTTGTTTGCACATATATTGATCAATGAAAGTTAGCACCTCACACACACACACAGAGTTCAATAAAACACATTCTCTCTCTCTCTCTCTCTCTCTCTCTCTCTCTCTCTCTCTCTCTCTCTCTCTCTCTCTCTCTCTCTCTCTCTCTCTCTCTCTCTCTCTCTCTCTCTCTCTCTCTCTCTCTCTCTCTCTCTCTCTCTCTCTCTCTCTCTCTCTCTCTCTCTCTCTCTCTCTCTCTCTCTCTCTCTCTCTCTCTCTCTCTCTCTCTCATATATAGCTTTTCCAACAAAGCGCCAGACTATAAACCTCATTTTATGACTTGAGATTCTCCAGCATGCACTGATAACTCAACTGGAAGTAGTGAACTGGTCTTGACAACTGAATACTGACTTCTTTTACCACAGTTTGAGTATGTGAACCTGTTCTCTGATTAAAACACACATCACGATCACAGCACTGGGTGGATGACCGGCTTCCGTGCCTCTGCTCAGCTGTTGGAACTTGAGCGGACATTGATGTTCTAACTTTGAGTTCTGTTGGTCCAACTGACTTCTTAGATAAACATGTTTCATGTATTGTGATTCTGCAAGGCTTAGACTTGGCAGCAGTGTCCTGGTCATGTTGAAAACATGTCACTGTCCTTTCTTGCAGGTTTCCTTTTGAAATGGTTTTGGCTTCCAGCGGGCTCACACACAAAGTCTTGCTTCTGTGAACCTCAGCCTCATTCGCAAGTTGGCATTTTCTCTTGTATGGTTTTCTTCTTTCATGAAGTTTGACACAGGCTTCATTTTCCACAGTTATGTTTATGTTTTCTTGCTTTGGTTCAGTGATGGACATAGACATTGTGTTCCCTTTTCTTTCCAATGTGGTTACCCTGGCATCAAAAGTCTCCACGGGTTTTGTTACACAAGCACCATCTTCTTCAGTCGTGCAGAAGTCTGCTCTGTGCAGAACTTCTGGGCTGGAGGAAATGCTCACTTGCTCACAAGCCTTGTCATGTCTGTAACTGAACACAGTTCTGACATCTGTAGCATCTGTGCCTTCACCAACCTGTGTTCTACTGCAGATGGACTTCACATTCAACATCTGTGTACTCTGAATATCTGTCATAGTCTGTCCTTTCATGTCTGAGCTGCTCGACTTGACACAGCACTCCTCTACATCCATTGCAAGTTGTTCTCTACTTGACTTGGTGCGGTAGATGCAGCTTTGACAAGCAGCAGAGAAATGCCCTGCTCCCCTCAAGGAGAAAATGTGTGAGATGTCGCTGTCTTGCAGAGCCATGGAACGCAGCTCCGTGGACAGGGCTGTGTCATCCCAGTGTGAGAAGGGGCATCCTCCCTCTTCACCGCATCCAAGGAGGCGTTGCTGCAAAACAGATGACACTAGATCTATACCTGTACAAAACGTTTCTTTGTTTGTTTAGTTTCTTTTCTGTACATCTCTTGTCTTCTTTCCTGACCACCACCACCACCACCACCACCAACCCCCCCCCCCCCCCCCCCCCCCCCCACCCACCTCCATTAGCTTTCTAAAACAAATAAAGAACGCAGAATGTGACCATTAGGTTCCCTGGATATTGTCAGCTACAGAAAACTGACAACACAAAACTATTGACAATTTCATTGTGACTTTAAACTACACAGCCTAAGTATCCTGACAGTTCTTGACAAATGACTGGGTCAATATTATGACCACCACTGAAATAAACACAAATTCAATAGCACACTTTCTAACATTAAACTAATAAACAATGCTTGACTATTCAAATCTATGCAGTTCAGCTCAACGCTGTACCCATCTATATCCTGGGCAAACTTGACGAATTGCTATTACAGTGGAACCCCCCTTTTTAAAGCCAAGCCCAGCCCCCCCCCCCCCCCCCCCGCAATTATGACTCCTTCCTTTTTAAGACCTTGTTTTCTTAAACTTTCTGTTCATAACCTATGTAGAATTACCCCCATTTTAAGACTCCCTTCTTTCTAAGACCTGATTTTCTCAGATTATTGGAGGCCTTAAAAGAGGAGTTCCACTGTACAAGTCTAACGGATGGACTATACAAGCACACAAACCTGCAGCGATTCACAAGAGTGTCCACGATAGTTGCGTCGCGCACCCTCCAGGCCGTACAGATGTCTGATGCTGTAGGTATACCTGCGGCCGTCGGTCTGCCAGTTATGGCTACATCGACAGTCTGTACCAGGCGGCTGACTGTACTCCCTCTGCCACAAGGCGATGGCATGATGAACTGGCAGGCCCAGGTCTTTGAGGAAGAGAGTCAGCTGAATCTGTGACAAGTAAGATGAAGACTAAAGAAGCAGTTAGAAAGAGAAATGCATTCTCATATATATGAGCCAGTCAATCTCCATCACATACACACATGCACACACACACAGACATGCACACACACACATGTGCACACTTACAGATTCCTGATGCATATGGTTGAAAATAGCCCATACAACAAACCATGATCACGTGATCATAATTTGTAAGAGTGTTCAGCAAAATAATTCTCTTCAAGCCCTTACACAGATACCACAAAATTATGAATGCAATTACAAATAATCTATACACTCAAAGGGTTTCTGTGATAACTTTTTATCTACTTTAGTGAAATCATTCATTACGCACCCTTGCATGATGACCCAGGCGATGTTTCTGGCGAAGTGAGCGCAGAAGTATGGACATACAAAGGGGGTACTTGCTTGCCAACACATCCACCTGTTCTAAAGTTATTCCTGGCAGCAGGTTGTCTCCAAAGGCACTTGGATGCCGTCTTCTGTGCATCTGCTAAAAGTTCAGAGACACAGTATAATCATTTAGTGAATCCCAAGATTGATATGAAAGGAACGACGAGCGTAGTGGCCTAGTGAATAAGACATCAAACACGAAAATATCCAGCATGCTTCCCTCGAAAGCGGCGTATGGGTGCCTGAATGGTGGGGTAAAAACGGGCATACACGTAAAAACCCACTCGTGCAAAACATGAGTAAACGTGGGAGGATCAGCCCATGAACGAAGAAGAATATGAAAGGAACAAAAATATATGTCACTTGACTTATGCCTCTGAATTCCCAGAAGAACATAGGGCCATAAAAACATATCTCAAAACAGATTGTATGTGTGTGTGCGTGTGTGTGCGTGTGTTTGTTTGTTTGTTTGCTTAACGCCCAGCCGACCACGAAGGGCCATATCAGGGCGGTGCTGCTTTGACATATATATAACATGCGCCACACACAAGACAGAAGTCGCAGCACAGGCTTCATGTCTCACCCAGTCACATTATTCTGACACCGGACCAACCAGTCCTAGCACTAACCCCATAATGCCAGACACCAGGCGGAGCAGCCACTAGATTGCCAATTTTAAAGTCTTAGGTATGACCCGGCCGGGGTTCGAACCCACAACCTCCCGATCACGGGGCGGACGCCTTACCACTAGGCCAACCGTGCCGGTTGTGCGTGTGTGACAAGTTTGAGACATTTGTAATACTAATAGTATCAGACTCCCCACACACACTCCACCTAAAGAGTCCAGGGACCCCCAACTTTAATAGTTCTAACTTTCGGTAGAACTTGAGAGGGTCTGAAGACCAGGAGGTTCATATTCTTGCTTCGGAGAAGACACACTCCTCACCAAAACATTTTTCGAGCGCTCATTTTGGAAGTTTTCCGAGCCCTTCAAAACTTACCTTGAGTTTTCTCCATAGACCTCTGAGCCTGTCATCCACTAAAGCGCTGTGGTGCTGACGATTTGCCTGTTTAGCCGCCAGTCGCATCAGTGACAAAAATTGCTCTCTTAAAACGTGACGCAGTTTGCTGAAAGGTACATTTGCCATCCCACCCTTGAGCGTGACCTGTCTTGTACTCACCAGCTGCAGAATGCACTGGAAAGGCACTGAAAAATAACTATTGCTGCATTGTGCCATGTAGAGTTCAATGACCTTCTTCCATGAGCCCACAGACTGTCTGATGTTGCTGAAAACACCTAAAATGCAACTGATGTCTTGACTTTCAAAGCTGTCGGGTGTCGTCAGTTGTCTGGGCTTTAATTTCTTTCTGTGAAGCTGGCTGTTGACTTTGTTGAAGAATTTGTTCATTTCCTCTTCACTCATGCAGGAAAAGTGGAAGTCAAACAAAGATGTTTCTGCTCGGCAAAAAAAGTCATGTGTTTCAGGATCCCCACCCAACAGCAGCCTGTGTGGAAAAAAAAGAACTCTTTGTCACAATATGCAAATTAAATCCACAGTTAGTGGTGAAAAAAATCAAAACTACAACATGTCCTTATAAAACACAAGAGTGAATGTATTAATCATCTACAGTTAAAATAGTTCCCTAGTTTCTGTTTTCATAACTGTGTCACTGTCAGTGTGTGCGTCTGTTGGTGCATTAGGTTGTGTCACAAGCGAATGATAACTACAAGTTAGTATCCACCTTCATTGGCTCTGTCGACGCGCGTTTTTTACCGCTTGCTTCCTTTTAAATATATAAACCGACCATAGGGCGTCGGCGTCTCGAACTAAATCCTTTGTATGTCATCAAAAACATTGAATTCTGGGTAGGGATATCTTTTTGAGAAATGACGTCAGAGCCTTTCGGCGATTGGTCAATGCATTTTAGAGCCGAACTACAATACAACATAATGTCGGTCACACTTGAAATAAACGCTACTTAAAATTTCTTTCCATACGAAGTAAACGGGCGCATAGGGTCAGTTATCAACTTAACTTAGCTCGAGTGAGATCGACAGAACGTATAGTACACAAATACAAACAGAGAAACTCGGAAACCGAGGAGTCGACACATGCTTGAGAACTCACGTGTAACGTTCAAAGTTGAAAATTCTGTTTCCCCCCCAAAGAATTGTGTGCCAGATTGGCGTAGTGGTAGTGTGCTCGCCTACGAACCCAGCGGTCATGGGTTCGATACGCATACGGCATAGTTGGCAAGAATTTTTATATTTTAATTTTTTTAATTTTTTTTTTTTTTTAATTTTTAAACTTGTAATTCTTGTATTTTATTCATTCGAAAAGTTTGAGTGATCTATTGAAGATCGAATTTATCAAATGTTGTATAAATATAGAGTACCTATGGTAAACGATTTCCCAGAATTACTCATTCTATTTTAAAGTAACATCGGCTTTTGGGGAAACCCTGATGGGTGATTGTATCACCGCGCATTGACTGGATGTAATGGCGGTTGCCTATACTTCTAGTTTAATCCACTTCTGGTTGTGTGCATTAGTGTGTAGGTCTATGTCAGAGAGATATAGCGTGTGTGTGTGTGTACATATATGTCTGTGTATGACTATGATCATGAGCATAGATGGTAGCTATAAATTGTACAACTTGTAACCCTCAGACATGGGATTCAGAAAAAGTGATAATTAAGGAAAAAGAAGGTGGGGGTCTGGGGGCCGCAGAAGGCCCCCAGTAGGGTCGGGTAAGCTGAAGGTTTTTAGTGTTTTAGACACACAAAAATGGCCCTGAAATGCATATTTCAGCTTAATCATAGCCCCCCCCCCCCCCCCCCCCCCCTTTCTTTTCCTTCCCATGTTTCTCAAATTAATTTTACGCTAAGACTCAAAATAAGAGAGAGAGAGAGAGAGAGAGAGAGAGAGAGAGAGAGAGAGAGAGAGAGAGAGAGAGAGAGAGAGGGGGGGGGTGGGGGGGGGGTGGGTGGTGGCGTGTGACGGTGTGGTTTCAATGTTCTTACCTTGTCGGTGCCAAACGACCCCAGTGACTGATTACCCGACTGGGTTTTCAGGATAGTCAGGTGCTTATTGCTTTTCAAGTGGCTTTTGCGGGCAGTCTTTCCATTGGAGCCGTAGTTGATAACATTAACATCGTTGCACAAAGTGCACTGAGCTTTTCCCGGCAAGTTGATTTTAGCAAAAGCATCGCCAACTTTCAGTTTCACGTCTTGTGTCTTCTGGCCTTTCTCGTATTTCCAGCTCAATGATACAACTTCATCGAGCCAGTCGAATCTCCAGAGATTTTTCTTGTACTTCTGCTGGTCAATTTCCCGGGCTAAAACGGTTTCGTCTCGCTTTAGCTTCCTCATCATTTTGGCAGGTGGCTCGAAGCGATGTAAAAATGGCGCCGAATCATTCTCATACGGTATGCTTATACTGAATCCCCGATAGCTACGTTGAAACGGTGACTGTAGGAGACAAAGAGCGCGTTCCCATACGGATCGACCAGCAACAGTCTGACCGTTTTAGGAACCAACCGTTCAAGAATAGTATGGAATGGAGCGTCGCGATCAGCGGACCGGCCGAAAAACTTGGGTCTATACCTACATATACCCCAAAATTTTCTCAGCGGATTTGCACGAATCTCAAGAATGATCCCTGGAGCCTAAAAATTTACGGAATTCCGTAAATTTACGGAAGAATCCCATGTCTGAACCCTGCTAGTGCTACTAATACATTAATACTAATAGTAATTATACTATGGTTAGCTAGCTTACCTGAGCATGAAATGAGAAACTTTATCTTTCGCCGAACCAGCAATGAGACAGTCACTGTCAGCCACTGCCCCATCATCACACACGATCTCCTGCAGCCGACACACATCTCCACGAGCCTCTTTTATTCTAGATATAAAGTCAAGTCTCTTGAGAGCAAAAGTTTCGAGCTTCTGCAACGAAATGTTTCCCGTTGGAGGTTCAATGTACAATGCCATAAAGGATGAAAAACAGCGTACTTCGGCATACAAGATTCACATTATAAGAACTTCATAAGGATATATATGCAATAGACCCTATCGGTATTCCAAGCTCTCGTAATCTCTCGCAAACTTCAGAGCATAGCAAAGCATGCGGTACAGCGATCTCGTGCGAGCTGCACAAGCCAAGGTTCGAAGTTCTCGCGATGTTCAAAGCATAACAAAGAGCGTGTCTCGCGAGAACTGCTCAGATACCGAAAAGGTCTATAATGGTTGCTTTGCAATTGCACAGACAACTTCAAACACTGGACGTGTTAGTTCTGACTGCCTGGGTATCATTTCGTGTGCGACGAACGTCACCCCTCACTGCCTCAGAACTAATTCAGTTTATTCACACAATTTCATGCGTACAGCTCTTCTTCTTCTTCTTCTTCCGTAGAGGACTGGGTTCTTGCGAACGTCTCAAGAGTTACCGAGAGTGGCTTGCTCCGGCAAACAGGGAGATTAAAAAGCTGGGGAGGTTAAAACTATGTACATCAGCTGAACTACTGGTTGTGCAGTCATACACAAGCGCTGAAAAATTGGACGCTGGATTGAGTTTTTCTGGTGAACGATAGGCCATGCATGGATGAAGAGAAATGTGATGCCTTCCCAGGAAACTCCAAAAAAGTTTGCGGGGATTCAGCCATTTTGTAAATAACCGCGTAAACTAAACTTTCTTCGCAGAAGAGTCATAAAGTGGAGACAACCCACTTGACCGTACAAGTAATCCATTGCATAGGGACCCTATGCAAAGTTTCAGCAAAGGAGTCTATCGTAACAAATTCGCAAAAAACATAAATCTGTCCAAAAAGAGAAAAACACTTTTTTTAGTATTTTTATTTGATGCAACCCCTGCTATTCCCGAAACTAGGGGTTGGCTCGATTAAAGCAACTTTTTTAATGTGCATCATGTGTGTGTGTGTGCACCAATTTGGATCACTGGAGTTTGCGTTGTTTTAAATGCAAAACGGCATTCTTCAAGATACTTCTGACGTGTGTAAACCTACTAATACATCTTTCCTCCAATCCATGTGTGTAGTTGTTTGAAGTTATTTGATCATATATCATTCCTTTTGTCTGTCTGTGCGTGCGTGTGTGATATACTGTTCAAAAAAAGAAACGCATAGTTGCTACTTGCCAAATTTGTTTTATTTTTCGAAAAAATTAACAGAAAATCCAATATTTAGATTATTTGTTTGAAATTTGGTATGGACACAGTTGAATGCACACACAGTTCATTTGCATCTTCAAATCAATCAGTCAATCAATACGATTGGGTGCCGAGGCTGTCAAGTCAGTAGGGGGTGTGACTGCCTTGAGCAGCAACAACTGCCCGGCACCTTCTGGGCATGGACTGGATCAGATGCCGGATATCTTGCTGTGGGATGGTGTCCCACTCCTCCTGAAGTGCCTGCAATAGATCGCGGTGATTTGCCGGCGCTTCTTCTTGCCTGCGCACACGTCTGTCCAATTCATCCCAGAGGTGTTCTATCGGGTTCATGTCTGGCGACATGGATGGCCAGGGAAGCACCTGGACATGGTGGTCGGTGAGGAACTGGGTGGTGAGTCGTGCTGTGTGCGGGCGAGCGTTGTCCTGCTGGAATATGGCATCCTGGTCAGCCAGAAGAGGAAGGGCGTGTGGGCGCAGAATTTCCTCCACGTATCGCTGGGCAGTTATGCGCCCTTGGACGCGCACCAGGGTGCTCCTTCCAGCGGTATTGATCGCCCCCCACACCATGACGCCTCCACCACCATGAACGGGTGCCTCATCCACACAGTTGGGCGCGTAACGTTCGTTTACTCTCCGGTAGACCCTCCTCCGACCATCATGTCGCTGGAGCAGGAAGTAGGACTCGTCGCTGAACCACACGTGTCTCCAGTGATTCCGGACGGTCCAGCGAAGGTGCTGGTTGCCCCACTGCACTCGGTTCTGGCGATGGCGGCGGGTGAGGACAGCTCCTCTGTGAGGTCTGCGAGCTCTCAAACCAGCTTCATGCAGGCGGTTCCGCACGGTCTGGTCCGATAATCGGTGTGGCCCGGGGAGAGCCTGGACAGAAGATGAGGCCGACAGGAAACGATTCCGGAGGTGGCGGAGCCGTATGAAGCGGTCGTGAGCAGCAGTTGTCGCCCTTGGTCTTCCCGCTCGTGGCAAGTCAGCAACGGAGCCAGTGGCTTGAAACCTGACCCACAGTCTACTGATGGTGCTCTGGGACACGTGGAAGTGCCTGGCGATTGCACTTTGACTTTGGCCTGCTTGTAAACGACCCAATGCAATTTGGCGGTCTTCTCTGCTCAATCGGGCCATCTTTCGTCGCTGAATTGTCGTCTGATTTCTTTGTGGCGAACAATCCGCTTTTATGGGTTTTGGAAGACATGGTGAGAGCTCAATATTCCCCGAGTTTCACGAGATTACACTGAAGCATGACGAGTGGTCATGCCAAATGAGCAATTTTGACATTGTAGCCACTGATAACGCATGCGTCACGTGCAGAGCTCACTTGTGGCAATGGACGAAAGGTCGACGACCAGATAAACATTTTCTGCAGTTTGGTGGATATCCTTGTAGCCATATAACTAAATTAACCAAATATTACAAGCTATGCGTTTCTTTTTTTGAACAGTATAGAAACTTTAACATTTGACTGAACACCGAAATACTAATCTTACCGGGTTATTATCCAAGTAACAGCTTCAAAGTATTGAAGCAATGATCAACATTTCGTCGGCACGTATCTATATATATATACGACTTGTGTCTGTCTGTGTGTCTGTGTGTCTGTCCGTCTGTCTGTGAGTTCGCGATGCACGGCCAAAGTTCTCGATGGATCTGCTTCAAATTTGGTGGGCATATTCAGGTAGACCCGGTACAAGACACAACCTGGTCGATATTTCAACACGTGCTCTCAGCGCGCAGCGCTGAACCGATTTTGGTTCCACCTCAGCTACCCGGGCCCCCATACCGACACACCAAAGCCGCCACACCACATCACAACGCCAAAGTGCAGTTCTCGGTGGATCTTTTTCAAATTTGGACACCGTATTCAGCTACACCCCGGACACAATATCATCGATGAGATATTTTAACACGTGCTCTCAGCGCGCAGCGCTGAACCGATTTTGGTTTTTGTGTTCATTTCACCATTATAAGTAACTCTTCCTTATCTTCTCCAGGTTTTCAGCGTTTACCTCCCTTTCTTCGTATGGTGCACTATAGTATGAGTGGGACATCTTCGGATATTCCCGGCGTTCTGTTACTATTTTTAGGTCACCACAGTGTCCAGAACGTAAATTGGACCCGTAAATTATCCTCACTGTAAAAGTGCAAAGGTCGAATCAATTTATAGCCACGCGAAAAATACACTGTCATCTATCTCTCTATATATACGGCTTCTCTGTGTTTGTGTGTGTGTGTGTGTGTGTGTGTGTGTCTCTCTCTCTATGTGGGCAACACCTGTGGATTGTTCAGTTCTGTTTGTGATGTGGTCTGGCGGCTTTTGTGTATTTATATGTACTAGCCTTCCTTTGAGAAGCCATAACAGATCAAAAGGGCTTAGAGAAAAGCTCTAAATTGCTCAATCCTGTTTGAGTGGAGTTCGCCTCCAAAGGTGATTAACACGGTTACATTCGTCGACAAGGATGGGACTCGATATGGTCAGGAATGGCATTATGGCCACTGAATCATTTTCGTGCTGTTCCCATTCCACGAATCTGGGAGGGACCTAAGCTTGGCGGGTCCATTGTTCGGACCCGGCAAAGCCGGCGTACGGCTCTAAGTATTTCATCCCGGCGAAGCCGGCAAAGCGGGTATTCCTCTAGTACATAGATAAAGTGTGTGTCCAAAGAAAACGGGTGGTGGTGGGTTTTGGGGGGGGGGGGGGGGTAAAAACAGGTGTCTGGTTTGTGTTGTGTGTGGTATGTAGACCAGGTCAGGGGTCAAGGTTAGGTCAGATCGTGTGAAGGATTATGGTATAGATTCACTTCTCAGTTCTAACCGAGCTGCATTCGCCGATTCGGGGAAGACGATTTCACATTGTTCGGTTTCGTAGCGGCTCCAGAAAAAATAGATAAAGAAGATACCAAAGGAGATTTCCTACAGGTTGATCTGCACAGAGTGTTTTCAGTGTCTGCGCGAGGAAGCGCTGTCAAAGGCAGTGTCGATCTCAGTGGCAGTCGTGTCCCCGTAAGTAGGCTACAGACAGACAGATCTAGATCTAGCGTCTCCCACTCTTGCACCGTGTCTATGCTTACTGTGTGTGTGTATGTGTGACGGAGTGATTGAGTTTGTGTTACTGTTTGTCGATTTCTTACAGGAGCCTTGAAGGCTTCGCCTCTTGTTAACTGTTTGTGTATTTACATGTTTTTGAGATGTGTATTAAATACATTAACTTTTAAGACAATTTCTTCTTCCAGCTTTCCGCGATGCCTGTGTCATCTTGCACACAAAACACACACACAAAGAGAACAAATTTTAACCTTTAAAATTTATTATTTCCAATCTTTCCGCAGAAATTAAACCATCCACACAATTATCATACACATTTCTGAACAAATATGTCAAATGCAAACAGTCAATACATTAACATAAATTCAATCCATTACCTACTGGCATTCAAACAAACAGAATGCACAGAAATACACCTGAATGCATTTAGAACATGCACCCTACTCCAGGCATGGAGGTTAAACCTGGCCACAAGGCAAATCAGTCAAATCTGCCATGTGTGAACAACGACATTTTATGCACTCCCTTTTCTTCAAGTCCATTACAACTTACAATACTATTTGAAGTAAGACAATGCTAATGCTCAGTGATTTTTCTTGCCAAACAAAGACAAAGTTAACTCACTTCACAGGTGTTAACTCACTTCACAGGTGTTATCTCATATTTTTCTGTGCCTTATTTTGCCTATACATATACATGTATATCAAAATAAACGTGTGCCAGATTTTCAAAAAATTAGCTGCATGTACAATTATCAATGAAAAACTGTCTGCAGAGACCCATAGCATGTGCAAGTATGTTCCTTGAAGTCAAAGACATTATGTCAGGAGCCTATTGTTATATTTATCATTATTTCTTCAGTATTTATACTATTTATAATAATTCAAGAGATAAAATGGCAAAAATGCAGTCTGCTTTGAGAACAGTACAGAATATGCGGGCATTTCTTTGTCCATCAGCAACCCATAATACTAACCATGCCTGTAGTTGATAACAAAAAATGTACAACAAGGATATCAACTTTTCAAAATGTAATTCTTGAAACATCCAAAGGCACAAATATGTCTTCCATTAAAAAAAATTCATGCCCAGAGAAACATTTGTTTCAACACTTGCTTACAATATCACATTTACAAGATCATTACACAGTCTAGAGCTACATGTAATACAGTAAACATACACACCAATAATTTTAAACTTTGTGCGAAAAATACTTCGAACAAGAAAAGTGTGAATCCTAATAGTTTTAAATAAAAACCAATCTAAAGCGTACAAATACAACCTGAAATACACAACAGTAAATGAGAACAATGTTAAATCCTGCATGACCTCCTAAAAAAATGCTGTCAAAATATTTAAGCGAAACCAACATTGTAAAAATGATTTAAAAAAATACATTCACTGAAGTCTAAAAAGAAGTCACCACTGTTGTACGTTTGGTAACCCAAATAAAACCCTTAACTTCTCTCTTTTGCAATGGCTAAATGAAAAATCTATCATGCTTCCAGTAACTAAAGAACCAAGATATCTCTGCACCATACTGAAAATGTACAACCATCAAGGGCAACGTCGACGATGTGTCTAATGTTCCTGCCTTTTTAATATCTGCATTATTGATCGTCCCCAGCATGCCTACAAAATTTGAACCTTTGCCTTATCACATGCTCATTTGTCATGTGACATTTTCTTTAAGTTCAACTAAAGAACAGAATGCAGACAGGCTAATATATCCACAAAGGAAAATTATCCAAAATGTGCACTGCATAGTAAATTTTGTTATGAAAATCAGTATTATTTTACAATGAAGGAAGGTCACTATTTGCAATCAGTAACCTGCAGCAACCAGCCATGTAACTCTAAATATTCATTTGTTAAAATCTGTCTTCAACACAACCTAAAGAGCATGCTGTCAATAGCGAGTTTTGGTTTTCTGTCGCCCAAGTCAAAGTACCAATAATATGTTAATATGAACAGACATTAGAAGTCATCGAAAGATGTTGCAGCCAAACAAATGCTAAACAAGTTCCCAGAGAATTAACAAGATAAAATGATACATGCACTGGAAAATTCAGTGCAAGCAGCTGTACAGTTACTCAATTTTCAGTTTTGACAATTCCGTATTCCAAACGTAAAAAAAACCCCACTGATGTGACAGAAAACAGATAAGTACACACAACACTTCATTATGCTCAGGACACATGAACAACAAGTGTGCCCAAATACACTCGAGGATGGGAGGGAATCTGGTGAAGAGTGGGGTGGTGTGGAGGGATGATGTTACTGAAAATGTCACACAAGTCTTCCTATAAGCAGTCTTCTTTCCCTTTCTGGGTAAAAAGATGACAGCAGAGAAGTGCATCAGTGAGGATATGCTGGACAATGAAAACCTACATGCCTCTCAAAGAGAACAACAAAAACAATTCAAGAGGAGGCTTGAAACTCGAGACCCAAGATGTTTGCTGTTGACAAGAAAGGTCCCAGGATACAACCTCTTCAAAATACACGGCTATGGGCTCAACATGAGATTTGCACACTAGAAAACAAATTCTGTTGCAACAACACTGAGTGGAATCTACTAGTATCCATGTATGTATTACTGAAAATTCCGAGGTAAAGAGGGACCATGCAGTACGGACAAGTAGCATGTGCACCAAATGTCCTTTGTAAATGCCTCAAATAATCTCATCTCACAGACTGAATGCATGGCTTCTATTATTCCTTTTATACATGACACTGCCTAGAAAATGCTGCCAAAAAAAAAGAAAGAAAAAAAGAAAAAGAGATCCTCAAGTTTGCATAACAACATCTCCATTAACTACTTCAACTGTTCAGTGACAACACACACACACACACAAGTACATAAACATACCTAGGCTATACACACATCAAACCTGCCGACGTACACAAATACATACACACCATGAATATATACATATACCTTGTAACTAAAAAAACTATACATATATTCAAACCTGCACACACACACACACACACTGAAGATTTTGCATAAATCGAAATGATGTGACTTATAAAGTTGTGCTGTTGAAAATCCCATTCCTGAGTGTTAAGCACAATGGAAAACTGCGTTGGTACACACATTTTGCAGTTTATCACTGAGTAGTTGAAGGTTGTGAAGTTCACTCATTAAACCAGGCATACTTGCCGTTTTTTCTCCAATAAAACATGTAGACAGGACTAAGCAGTTAATCAGACAACCATATTCCTGAGAGTGTCAAGCCAATAGTTTGTTTTGGCACACTCACACTTCCATTCAAATCTGCCACATAAAATCAGATACACCTCAACGAGCGCCAAATTCCCTGTGTGAAAGTGCACAGTTTAAATGCCTCGAAGAAAATATGTGCTTCAGTATTAAGCAGAGAAACGGGTAAACATAAGATATGCGTGTCCATATGCACGATGCCGGAAAGTCACAATAAGGTGCAAACGTTTATTCTGAAAGTGGCAGGTCTCAAAGTGTCCTGTCAAAGTGAAAGTACCAGGTACAAAGTCCTCGACAGAATGAGAAGTCACATGAAACAGCCAGAGTCAGCGCCACAGTATTGTGCCTTCAATACTGCTAGCCACCAAGATATTAAAAGTCAAAAGTCCTCCAGAATACAGAAACAGCAAGCATGTTATTAAAATGGTCCACATAACCTTTTTACAGAGCTGACATTCAGACATATAATTATCACATAAAGTCATCCGGGGATGATGACTTCTTGAAGATTGTCCCACACCGTGACATGTACTTTCTGACATAGTCCTTGGCCTTAGCCTTGACATTTTCGTTTACCTCCAGGTCTTCCACGTGGCGGCAGTGTTTCAGCTCCTTGGCCATGATGTGGTGAGTTAACTGGAAGACACAAGCATATCATTATTTGACACTGAAACTATATATGACAGTACACAGGAATACTCATTATATAGAATGAACTTCTCTGACAAAATGATATTTAATGTCAAATGCTGCAACAAAAGGTACTCAACAATATTCAAATAAACAATTTGTTCTTTCTTTCTTAACCTGAACATGTATCAGCAAGGTTGGAATAACAAATGGAAAATTTCAATAGTAAATTTTCATTTGATTAATATACTTACCCAATTCTCATAAATGCATTGACTTCAATCTCACATGCTAGATGTCGAAAAACTACTCAAATTACCTGCCCTTGCAAGGGTGGTAACCAAGCTAAAAACAGACGCCATAGCCGTTGCTATGCCCTGTCCCACCTGGTTACCCATAACCCACCGCGCACCACGTGAGCGCCGGCATCCGGAAAAATCATTCGAGACTTCTCAAAAACCCTTAGGAAATTAAGTAGCGGGGATGGATGGGAGGGTATTAACTATGAGAATTGGGTAAGTATATTAATCAAATGAAAATTTACTATTGAAATTTTCCATTAAATTACATATTCTTACCCCAATTCTCATAAATGCAGATTGCTCCTAAAGGCGGAGGGAACTTACTTATGTCCCTGAGAGAACCTGTCCTGCAGAAACTAACGAGGGCAAGGAAATTGCCCCATCAAGTTAAGAGCAGGAGATGTCCAGGAGGTAAAAAATTAATGAACACGTCATCAGACCTCCAAAGAGCTGTTGGCAAAACTTCGCATAGGCGACAGGAACACCACCAGCGAGAGAAGAACCCCAGGCTCTGGACTCCTGAACACCTGTAAAGGAACAGAGGGAGGACTGAACACCCCCCCCTGTGTTCAATAAGCCATCACTCATAGGACTGTCCTATGAAAGTAGCAACACCTCTTATAAGAGTCAATAAAGAGAAGCCTCTTTGACCTATAGTGTAAAGAGATAAGAACATGAGCTTTTGGCTCTTAGTTCCAATTGACTGAGCGCAAATCAAACAAGAAGGGCAAAGCCCATACGACTCACATGCTTGACCTTGACCTTTACATGACCTTGACCTTCAGGGTCAAGGTCAAATAACTAAACCTAGCAATGACATCATACACTAAGAACTGCTTTACACATTTTTCCTACCAAAATACATGTGACCTTGACCCAAGGTCAAGGTCATCCAAGGTCATGCAACACAAAGCTGTTAATTCAAGACATAGGAAGTACAATGGTGCTTATTGGCTCTTTCTACCATGAGATATGGTCACTTTTAGTGGTTCACTACCTTATTTTGGTCACATTTCATAAGGGTCAAAGTGACCTTGACTTTGATCATATGTGACCAAATGTGTCTCATGATGAAAGCATAACATGTGCCCCACATAATTTTTAAGTTTGAAACAGTTATCTTCCATAGTTCAGGGTCAAGGTCACTTCAAAATATGTATACAATCCAACTTTGAAGAGCTCCTGTGACCTTGACCTTGAAGGAAGGTAAACCAAACTGGTATCAAAAGATGGGGCTTACTTTGCCCTATATATCATATATAGGTGAGGTATTCAATCTCAAAAACTTCAGAGAAAATGTGAAAAATGTGAAAAATAGCTGTTTTTTAGACAACATTTATGGCCCCTGCGACCTTGACCTTGAAGCAAGGTCAAGATGCTATGTATGTTTTTTGGGGCCTTGTCATCATACACCATCTTGCCAAATTTGGTACTGATAGACTGAATAGTGTCCAAGAAATATCCAACGTTATCCGGACGGACGGACGGACGGACGGACGACTCGGGTGAGTACATAGACTCACTTTTGCTTCGCATGTGAGTCAAAAAGGATTTAAAAAAACTCTAACCAGACAGTTAGAAAATCCAAACCGCCCGGAGCGAGAATCATCCCGAGAGGAGGAAATTAAACACCAGAGAAAATTGACCAGGTTTCTGATTCAAGGAAATCTGGTGAAAAAAACATGAAAAACAAGAGGCGAAGTCATCAAGGCTCACGTAAGAAATCGACAAACAGTAACACAAACTCAATCACTCCGTCACACACACACACACACACACACACACACACACACACACACACACACACACACACACACAGAAAGAGCATAGGTGAAACTGTGCAAGAAATAATAATGACCGAGACTTTCAGTACTTCCTTCGCGTGACGTCTAACCCTCTTACGTCATAATGTGACGTCAATGTAATGTGACGTCTTCAAATGTTAGAGTTTCTACCACAGACATACACACGCACATACGCACGCACGCACGCACAGACAGACAAAGTTACGATCGCATAGGCTACACTTACGTGAGCCAAAAACCAACGCAACTATAAGCTCCAAGGCTACAACCTCCGGTAAACCCAAACAACGCATGTGCCTCACTGCCCTTCGGGCAAGAGTGAGAGTGAAGCGTAAGAAGAACAAAGTCCTACGCGTTAAACAAGGGGACGCCTCTAAACCTCTACAAACAAGGTCCTTTGATCATGCCCGCAAAAGCGCCATGAACATCAGAAGAGAGGCCTATTTGTTCCAAAGTAGCTGAGATAGCCAAGACGCTGGAACCTCCAAGAAGAGGCCAAGCTGCCCAGAGCCAAAAAGAAACAGAGGTGATTAACCACCTGGATTGAGAGAGGGGCTCTATACGCCAATTGGCCAAGGAGGCCAATGAGGGGCATACACAGAGAAAGTGGAGGACCTATGTGCTTCATGCACCAAGACCAGAGTCAAAACCCACGATCTGTAACACAAACAGCACAACCTCCAGCCCTGTATGCAGATGGCCCAACCCGTGTGCAAGCCCTGAGAGGTCCTGCTGAACGAGTCGGCCAGATTATAGAGCCGGCCGGGGAGAAATTCCTCTGAGAAATTGATTTAGTGTGAAAGAAACCAAATCAGAATCCCGTAAACTCTGTCTGACAGGGAGTGAGAACTTGCTCCTCCCTGCTAGTTCACATAGGAAGCAACAGAAGTATTGTCCGTATGCAACCGGACATGCCTGTATATAGCCAAAAAGAAAGGCTAGTAGACTGAGAGCTACTGCTCCTAACTCCAGGCAATAGAGATGTCCAAGGAGTTGAGTCTACATCCACAGCCTCAAGACTGTAATTGCCAATGTAGGCTCCCATCCAGACAGAGACACATCCATGAAGCGGTCTAAGTCCGGGGGGGAACAAAGCTAGGGAAAACGCCCTGAGCGATCCAATTGGATTCCAGCCACCTACTCGCGTGGAGGAACCCACCCTGGAGGAGGACCCTCTTGTCCCAGACCTGTGAGGCCGAGTCCCAAAGAGACCTGAGGAAAGACTAGAGGGCCAGCATAGCCATTGATTCCGTCTGACCGAGCGAGGATCAAGGCTAAGGACCTCGTAGAGGTCTGGTCTCGTGCCAGTCTGGTAGTGATAAGAGCCTAAAGCCTCTCTATTCTCTCCTGTGAAGGACGAACCTTCCAAGAGACAGTGTCGAACGGCATGCCCGGGTAAAAAACCTGGGATGGGGACAGCTCGGATTTTGCCTGGTTTACTGAGAACGCCAGGCAAAAAGCCTGGTTGAACACCATCTGAAAGTGCAACTGGCAAGCTGATTGACTCTGATAAAAGATCAACCAGTCCCCGAGGTCGTCCAGAGATGAATAGCTCTCCAGAAACGGAGCCACTTCCTGTCTGCAGACCTGTTTACCCCTAAAACATTGCATGTGTATTTTCTGGGAGCAAAATGAGGCAAATGTGTAGTTTTGTAATTGAATGTGAAGAATTTCTCGTCGACCTATCACAACAACAAGAACAATGATTGCTACTTTTTACCACATGTATTGATTGACTGACGGAAAAATGGGAATTGCAGACAGTGCAATGAGCATGATGTTTTCCTTTCCGCGAAGAGACAAGGCATGGGTAGTCCTGATGATATTTTGGCAGAAAGACTTGGTTCGGCGCATTGCTCGTCTTTTTCTGTTTGGTCGGTGGCCTTTCGGAGTCATTTTCTTCACAGTTCTCATCTTCACTTTCGTGTGCTCTGCGTTCAGCCATTATGTCGAAACGCCCGCATGGTTTGGCAGTAACGCTTTCAGTTGTGCCCGGCATTTGCTTGGAGAAGCCTATTCGGCATTAACAAGCTACAACGCAACGCCCGTGGGCGCTTTACGCGCTGCACGCAGCAAACGACTGCTGACCGAAAACATGGATTGGAAAATGGATCGGTCAAGGGAGATGAAGAAAATTACGGATTGTGATATGCGTAGCCGAAACAATACCGTTTGCGTGCAGGGACGGGGCGGTGTGAGAGCACAACGGGACAAGGAACAGGTGTAAAGACGAAAAAGAAAAAAAACAACAAACCGTTTGCGTAGAAAACGACAGACTTGCGTAGTTGCGTAGTATATTATTCAAATTCGTAGTTTACTACGCTCAATGTGTAGTGTAAACAGGTCTGTGTCTGCAGGAACGCATAAGGAAGGCTCGTGTGAGAGCACAGAGGAAAATCTCAGCCAAAGCTGATACCTCTAGACCATGCCGTCCCACCTCCTCCTAAGAGGGAGGAGACACTGAACGAAACACCCACCTTGTAACCGGGAGCGCATCAATGCGCTGCTACTTGTCCATGAAGGAAGGGCAAGACTGAGGCTTCTGAGTAGGTTTTAACAAAAACCCGAAAAAAGCCTGACCCTTGCTTCCTGTAACCGGTGTGAAATCAAACCCCTTGAAAAGAAGGAGATCACACCTGGTGAAGACAGTGTGGGCATAGAACATCACTGACGAACTCATCTGCTCGGTGATGACGAGCTGCCAGCAGTATGGCTACGACCCTATCCGAGGCATCCTCCCTAAACCAAAAAGAGTCCAGGGAGGATAAGATGGCTCTTATGAGAGCACAGAGGAGAGTCTCAGCAAAAGCAGATAACTCTAGACCATGCCGTCCCACCTCCTCCAGAGAGGAGAGGGAGGAGTAACATCACGAAACCCCACGTTCCCTGTGGTCTATTTGTGAAGCCAGGAGACTAGTTCCGGCGGAGCGGAAAAACTAGCCCTTGGTAACGAAAATGTCTGGATCAGATCCTGAGACTTGACATTCCAACCTATCTTCTTCCGCACTAAAAGTGAGAACGAAGCAGCCTGAAACCCAGAAGCCAGCCACTGGCTAGCAGAAGGAGGAGCAGGACCATGCGCATGAAGCAGCGGGAAAGGTGTAGGCTGAAGACCACTACCCTGAGGTGCGGGTCAAGCAAGCAATCACCGGACACTCGGCAAATCGAAACGATTGCGAGTAAGCCCACGTAAACCCAAAGTCATCCGCGGAAGAGGGAGGAAGAGAGACACCCTGCTCTGCCCTGCTCTGAATCCGTCACCCCATCCGGGAAAAAGTAAGCTGCCACAGCAGCCGCTTTTTGCATAGCAAGCCTACAAGCAGTAGGCAGCGCTACACACTCTCCCTCCTCAACCGATGAGTCCGAATCCCGACCAGCAGTTGTGTCAAAACACAAAAGGAGGGGAGACGGGGGAGGCAGCACACTAAAACTCCTGCTGATAACACCGCCAAGAGTGAGAGTGAAAAGCGTGATCAGTCTCTGCCTGCCAACCCAAACCGCCCACCTGACGTGAAGGGGGAGAGGGGTTGGTAGTTTGCACAGCGCCCTGCCGAGAAGGAGGGAGAGTGGGGGTACGAGACAAAGCCAAGCCCGGCCAGCCGTACCCCACCCGCTGTGCGAGAGAAGCATCCCAGTGCTGAGAACCAGTCTGCCTGGTTTGAGCCACGCCGCGACCCGAGTGGGGAGGGGGGTGGTTCGTCACGGCAGTAACCCCTGGAGGGGGGGAAGACTGAATGAGAGACGCAACCGTAAACGGCCGTCCCCCACTCGTCCACCTGCAGACATCCTGTAGCCCTACCGCTCACCCACCCCGAGGAGGGGGGGTGACGGATGCTGGCTGAGGACAATGACCACTGGCAAGGCGATACTATATTCCGAGTCCCCACAATCCATTGTGTCAGAACACAAAGAATGGGAGACTGGAGAGTTTAGAGCATGTTCTGTCTCCGCCTGCCACCGCCACCGCTCACCTACCCCAAGGGGGTAGAGGGGTAGGCAGCCGGCACAGCACCCTGCCGAGAACAAAGCAGAGCAAAGCTCATTGTTCCCCGACCGCTGTGCGAGATACCCTGCCGAGAACATAGGAGAGCCAAGCTCATTGTTCCCCGACCGCTGTGCGAGAGACTGGCCCCAGCCGCCAAAACCGGTCTGACCAGTTTGAACCAACCCGCGACAACGAGTGCGGGCAGCTAACACAGCCCCCTGCCACAAATGGGGCAGAGGAGGAGCATGTAACGTAGCCTGGACAGGCCGTACGTGGCACCCCCGCTGTGCTGACTGGCTTGAGCCACGCCGCGCCCCGGATGGGGAGGGGGGTGGCTCGTCACAGCAGTAAACCCCTGGAGGGGGGAGAGACGGGGTGAGAGACGCAACCGTAAACGGCCGACCCCCACCCATCCACCTGCTGACGTCCAGTAGCCCCACCGCCCATCCACCCCGAGGGGGGGGGCGGTTGCCGGGCAAGGACAATAGAGGCATAGACTGAGAAGACAGTTCAACAGCACCCACCCGATCCCGCCCAGAGGGCGGGAAAGGATGGGCCGCCGTCACAGCCCCCACCCGATCCTGCCCTGAGGGCGGGAAAGGGTGGGCCACTGACACAGCCCCCTGCCCCCATTGAGGCAGAGTGGGACCCAGCCCGGGCTGTGACTTACCGTGCCCCGCCCCCCCCCCCACACTCCCCCTTCCAAACGGTAAGGGGGCTGCATGCCCAACTCAGCTGTGCTAAAAGCAAGGAGAGCGGGCAGAGACAGGCGGGGAGCAGGCCCCCTCTCCTAACGGAGAGAGTGCTCGTGAACAACCCAGTACTACCAGAGGCAGAAAGGGTTGAACCGAACTGGCCATTTGCACCAGACCACGGTGCGAAGCAGGAACACCCCCCCCCCCCCATCCCCCAACACACTGAGAAATACCGGAGGTAATCAGAGTGGTCAGAGGCAGGTAGGGAGCAAGTCCCCCCTACCGAAAGGAGAGGGTGCTCGCGAACAACCCAGAGCCTCCAGAGGCAAAAAAGGGCTGAACCGAACTGGCCATTTGCACCAGACCACGATGCGAAGCTGCCAAGGAGTACGCCGCCACAGTGGGCAGGCCGATCGTGCCTGAAACAGCTGAGAAATAAACACATATTTCATCGTTAAGTCCCCCTAAAGTGGAAGACACTGACTGGTTCTCCATAAGAGGAGAGGAGGGCTGGGAAGAAAAAACGAAACCTTATCCGCACGAACAGCTACTACAAAAGCAGTACTACTCGAAGGGTAGACGACCCGCACAGAGGTTTCTAAAAAGGGCTAACAGCCTTATTCACTTCCTGCCTAGCCCGAAGTTACTGCTTGCTATCGGCCATCTTGTAAATGGACGAAATCGTAGTCTACCAGAAAAGTAAATTTCTGAAGCGGCTGTAAACAAGCAGCTAACAAACAACAATTCAATCTTCAATAAAAAGGGCAGGTCTCACCAAAAGGAAGGCGAACAGGTAAAGGCCCCCCCCAAGCCCATAACGTCACAAAGACAAGGGCTAGGGAAAGCCAAGTGAGCAGACGAATTGCGCACGTCTGACGTGTGTCGTCGAAAGTCGAGAATGATTATTCCGGATTGTGGTGCGCGGCGGGTTATGGGTAACCAGGTGGGACAGGGCATAGCAACGGCTATGGCGTCTGTTTTTAGCTTGGTTACCACCCTTGCAAGGGCAGGTAATTTGAGTAGTTTTTCGACATCTAGCATGTGAGATTGAAGTCAATGCATTTATGAGAATTGGGGTAAGAATATGTAATTTAATTTATAAATTACAAATATGTTTACCACAGTTTAATCAACATTTTAGTCTACTAGAGTTCACACAACGTGGATTAGACAGCCAATCCTTTTAGAAAGTTTTTCTTTGAACCTTTGGTTTTGCCATTATTGCAACATCTTTTTAACTTTTTCGCGACACGCCGCCCGAATACAAGCGTTGACTGATCATGCCGTTGTCAACACGCCGCCAGAATCCGTGCGTAAGGTGCGTGAGTCACTTCGCCACACACCGCCATAATAGTAGCGTTGGAAGTGGAAAATACCACGCTGGGGATTTTCCATACGAAAACCCACGTGATAGGTTCAGAGGTCGGCTGCATTATCATACGCGACAAATAACTCCCAGAACAGTTGATTTCATTGGTTAGTTTGGATACTACAGGTCATTGACGGGACCAACCCATGCCTTAGTTTCATATTTAGGATTCCAAAATGTCGCGAGTTGTCAGTGTTGTTGTTGCGAAGCGAAGCGGCGTGCAGAAGGCAGGCAGTGACTGTGTGTGCATCAAACAGTGTTGTTGTGATAGATGGATAAGTGAGTGATGAGGGTGAATGAGTTAGCCAAATCAAGAGCTCGAGGTGTCAATGCTACTTTGGCCAAAACCCAATGCAAGCGGACGGACGCGATTCTGGTGCCGGGAATGTTCTGTGGCCACATGGCTGTGGCGCTTTGTGTTGAGCCGTGCTTCGAAGTGTGGCACACAAAGAAGGATGTTCTCCGTGCATAAATCGAAAATTTTTAATTCATTAATATACTTACCCGAATCACATAAAAGCATTGACGCAGTCTTACATGCTTAAGGTCTGAAAAGGCTACCCGTCTTAAACAATTTTAAAGGGGAGCAACCCAACACAAAAGTGTAAATACAGGCATGGTAATGACCATCTACCCGGGGAGTTACCTCCCGTCCGGGTTACGTGACGTCACTTCCCCTGTAAACACCACATGTCTTCATACGACTTAATAGACTCAAAAAATCATATGCGGGGTTGGCGGGAGGGCATACACTATGTGATTCGGGTAAGTATATTAATGAAATGAAAATTTACTTAAAAATTTTCGATTAAATTACATATTCTTACTCCGAATCACATAAAAGCAGATAGCTTCAACAAGGCGGTGGGAAAGAAAAATCTAACTCACTCTAAAAAACCTTGCCGAAACCCTGGCCTGCTGCCAAAAGGTCAGGAAAAGGGCCCAGTGAGAAAGAAAAACTAACTCACTCTAACCCTTGCCAGGAACTGGCCCGCTGCCAAAAAGCAGAAAAGGACCTGAGAACTATCCTGATTGACAGTCGTGATGTCTCTCAGGCAAAAGTTGCGAAAGACGACATCAGAGAGCCAGAAATGTGTGCCCAGCACTTCTTCCAATCTCCTGGACCAAGCGACCCAGAAAGAGAACCCAGCCTTGGATAAAGCCGAGCCGAGTAGAGAGGGAAAGACAAGCTGCCCCCCCCCCCCCCCCTTTCGGATGGAAGGAAACGCACATGCACCGAAAAACGATCTATGCGTAAGGTAGTCCGATCAGTGAGGTGAGGGACAAACCTCGCGGCGACCATAAGACGATCACGCCAAAGTAATCAGACTTAGGAATGGCGTGAAGCCCAAGTCGGTGAACCTCTTACTTCCAGCCGAAACTGGAAGCAGCTGTCGTGGACGACTGCTGACGTAAGTCGAAGCTCGAACCGGGCGTGACAGTAGCCTGTGCACTAGCCGGTGAACCTCTTACTTCCGACCGAAGCTGGAAGCAGCTGTCGCGGACGACTGCTGACGTAAGTCGAAGCTCGAACCGGACGTGACAGTAACCTGTACACTAGCCAGTGAACCTCTTACTTCCGGCCGAAACTGGAAGCAGCTGTCGCGGACGACTGCTGACATAAGTCGAAGTTCGAACCGAACGTGACAGTAGCCTGTGCACTAGCTGGTGAACCTCTTACTTCCGGCCGAAGCTGGAAGCAGCTGTCGCGGACGACTGCTGACGTAAGTCGAAGCTCGAACCGGACGTGACAGTAGCCTGTGCACTAGCCAGTGAACCTCTTACTTCCGGCCGAAACTGGAAGCAGCTGTCGCGGACGACTGCTGCTGAAGTGACCGGTGACCCAAAACACAATGACTAAAGCCAGAGTGTTACAGAACAGTCTGCTTGAAGGTAAATGAAGGAAATTCAAAAACCCCAAGTAAACTTCGTAGCCAAAAACCTGAGAGAGGAGATAAGCCACAAAGAATGACTCCTCCAACATGCATTGCCAAAGACAATGTCCCCTCAGGAAAAACTGAATGTTACTTCCGAGGCCAACTCAAGCGCAACTTAAGTTTGGACGAAACACCAGAACACGTCTGATCGCTAGAGAAAGACGGAGTCAGACTCTGCGAAAGACGCCCAGGACCAAGTCCAGCAGCTTGTGGCAAACTGAGAAGAACGGGGAAGCCTGAAAACAGCAGCCCCACTCAAACGGAAATCGTCCTATCTCATCTCCTGCCTAAGATGAAATAAAGGAAAGAAAGTCGAAGTCCGAAGCCACAAGAACAGGGAAAACAACAACCATCCCGCCCACAGGTGGAATGGCTGTTGCACCAGCCGAGGCTAAAAAACCCTGGATGCCCTAAGGTCAGCCGCTGTTCCGAAACTCAGACGTACCTATGAAGCGTCTGTGAAAGAAACAACCTCTCCGGTAAAACCGGAAGTGCCACTGCAGCAGCCCGTGGCTGAACTGCTGTTACACAACTGAGGACTGAAGCTGTAAAACCGAAGGACAGCGCTAGCACCGACCAGAAGAGACCTCAGCGGGTGCTCGAGCTGATGGGCCTAGATCACTGTGAAAGGATCGGCTGACGCATAAACAAATATGCACTCATTAGATCAATGGGAGTCCCCCGACCTCACCACTCCCACAAACTATTGGCTGTGTACAGAGACCATCCAATGAAAACTTGCAAGGAGAAGACCCGCCCCGCCATCACCAAAGTGGAGGGCGGAGGGGGGGGGGGGGGTGTGACCGGGGGCACTTCCTTGGGGAGAGAGGCTAGCTGCTAGGGCTACCCTTCTCCCTGCCCAAAGGTGATCTAACTCTCGAGAATCAGACAGAGACTGCCCATAGGCCGCCTGCTGAAAAAATCCCGAGGCCTGAGCATGCTTCCTCTGAGGAGGCTAGCTCTGTTTTAACCCTTGTAGAGAGAAGTCAGAGATCTGCTGATCTCTATTTGACTGAATCTACCTTTCTTTTCTGGTATAAACACCAAAGTTCAACAAGAAGAGCAAACGCTCGATCGAGTCACTTTCGCAGTTCTGAATATTATATGAGGCATCAGATGGCCAGGAAGAAATTGCTATTCACAACACAATGAGTCACGTTCACATAAAATTTGAGCCCGGTCACTTTTATAGTTTCCGAGAAAAGCCCAACGTTAAGTTGTGTGTTGCCGAACAGAAAAGGCTAGTTATCTCCCTTGTTTTTCTGATAACGTTCGTAAAAGGCTACAGATGTAAATACTTTGATGTAAAGAATAATCCTACAAAGTTTCAATCACATCCGATGAACTTTGTCAAAGATATAAAATGTCTAATTTTTCCTTTGACGCTGACCTGTGACCTTGAAAAAGGTCAAAGGTCAACGAAACCATCGTTAAAGTGTAGAGGTCATTGGAGGTCACGACTAAACAAAATATGAGCCCGATCGCTTTGATAGTTTCCGAGAAAAGTCCAACATTAAGGTGGTGTCTACGGACGGCCGGCCGGCCGGCCGGACAGACTAACACTGACCGATTACATAGAGTCACATTTTCTCAAGTGACTCAAAAAGCAGATCCCTCTACTCCGATCAAAGCCCAATTGTCCCTCCTAGCCTGCTCAGAGACCCGAGCATGCGAGAGAAACAAGTCCTCCCTACACCCGACTGTAAAGCGAGGTGAAGGGAGGACAGCCTCTTTGTTCCTCGTTCGCCCTAGCCAGGCTGAACGAGTGGAGATGCCATCAGAGTCCTGACACACACTAAGCGTGAAATGTTCAGTGACTCCAGGAAAGAGCGCGAGAGCGCTCTGACGATCATCTCCGAAAAAGAGGCAAATTCCAAAAACTGACGTCCAAATTCCTCTAAGTTCCTGCGTTCCCATAAGGTGTACGCGGAAGAGCAAAGACGCCAGCAAACTCCGACCCAGCTTCAGCCAAGTGAACTTCCTATGACAGGAAGGAACAAAAGACAAAGCCTGAGTAGCCGAAGACAGCCGAGGCTGCGCGTGTTCCGGAACTGACCCGTGAAAAACCGGGTATCAGAACCGGAACCCGTGGATACCACTTCCGGTAGGAGATGGCCAGCCAAAACCTGCGGAAGATGGTACCCACATGGAAGGTGACTATCAAACCGGAAGTAGGAAAAATTCCTCCTTCGCGGAACGGAAGTCCGACATCGCTGAATGCAACCCAAGAGGAAGCCAATGTCCCTCCATAAAAAATCTGGAAGTAATCTCCATCGAGGCCTCGAGAGAAGCCGAGAGATTCGACAGAACGTGTCTGGTCTCTGGCTAAAGACTGTATAACAGAATAGCCCAGAGAACTGACACTAACCGAAGTCACAGTTGCAAGTGGAAAGCTACTGAACAGGATAACCGGAAAACCGGAAACCCGTTCAACCGGAAACCGTCCTGTCTTACCCCTCCCATAAGAGGGTAAGACAAAGAGGAGGTAACATCCAAAGCCACCAGAACTGAATAGACAGTAGACGCAACACCCGACCAGTGAAGTGACTACCGTCCCGGCCGAGGCTGAAAACCTGCATGCCCATAGGCCAGCCGAAGTTCCTCACTTCGCTAACAGTGTTAGGAAGGAGAACAATGCATCCGGACAAAGCCGGAAACGCAACAGACAAAACGGCACAATGCGGAAGCAAATGTTGCGTGGACTGAGGACAGAAGACCGAACGCCCGTAGGCTAGTACGCGGTCAACTCCAGTAGCGACACACAGTGTAATCGCAAAGGAAGACCTATGCTCCCAGTAAACCGGAATGACGACTGTCCGGATGTCCGTAGGACGTAACCTGTTCCTCACTCACTCCCTCCGTATAGGAGCAGCAGGAGGAGAAACGGCAACTCCGGGCGGAGCCGGCAAAGCAACGGACGAAGCCGCATAAACGGAAACGCCTGTTGCGATGACTAAGGCCGAGGCCAGAACGCCCGAAGGCCAGTCAACGGTCAACCCCAGCCATGACCTCTGTGAGTGCACGGGATGAAGGACCTTCGTTTTCGGGAAAACCCGGAAGCGCGACTCCCGAAAACGGAAGCCGCCCTTGCCTATTCATAGCCGTGCACACGATGCAAACAGGCTTAGAAAGAGCAGAATATAAGCAACGGACGAAGCCACATACAGTGGCAGCGTCTGCTGCGAGGACTTGGGCTGGAGGCCCGGTGGCCCGAAGGCCAGTCCACAGTCGACACCAGCAGGGACCTTCGTGGGTGTGCCAGATTGACCTTCGCTTCCGGGAAAACCCGGAAACGCGACTCCCGCAAGCAGAAGCCGCCCTTGCTCAGTCACGGCCGTACACGCTGTGCGATCAGGCCTAGAAAGAGCAGCATATCCTGACTAGCAGGAAGTTTTGCAGTCGACACCAGCAGGGACCTTCGTGGGTGTGCCAGATTGACCTTCGCCTCCGGGTAAACCCGGAAACGCGACTCCCGCAAGCGGAAGCCGCCATTGCTCAGTCACGGCCGTACACGCTGTGCGATCAGGCCTAGAAAGAGCAGCATATCCTGACTAGCAGGAAGTTTTGCAGTCGACACCAGCAGGGACCTTCGTGGGTGTGCCAGATTGACCTTCGCCTCCGGGTAAACCCGGAAACGCGACTCCCGCAAGCGGAAGCCGCCATTGCTCAGTCATAGCCCTACTCGCTATACGATCGGAACTATGACGAGCAGCATATCCTGACGGGCAGGAAGTTTGCAGGTAGTGAGCCTGCGACCAAGAACTGTTGCTCAAAAGAGAGCGTCCGGTGGCTTCACGAGAGCCAGTGGAGCAGTTCGACTTACCGTCCATGCCCCCCAAGGAGGCAGCAGACGCAGCTGAAGGCCCGCGACCGGAAGCCGTGGCCGACAGGAAGCCAAAGAGCGGCCGTCACCCGCCGCCAGCGGAAGTACAACGTTGGAGACGGCGTGTGAAGCTGCAAACTTCCCTCCCAAACTGCGAAACTCTGGAAAAAGAGAGCAACGCAGTATAGACACCAGAGCGCCACGCTCCGATGCCAAGAGAGAACAAGCAAGAAGCAAGACACGTCACAGACGTGCTAAACTGCCCCCCAAATTCATTTGGGGCAGAAGAAGTAACGGACAAAGCGGTTATACAAGCTTAGTACGAAACAACAACAAATACCAATGGTCTGCAAGACCAATGACACACACCTAGCCATGTTATCTCACAGTCAGACGCGCTGACACAGACAACAGGCGGCAAAACAGAGAGTTACTGGAAATTAACAAGTCCAAAACGGACGAAAAATTCAGCAACTACAACGAACTTCCTGTCAAACTAATGACTAAAAAAGGAAGCGCTTACCAACTAACAAAGCAGAAGGCAAGTAAAGAGGTAAAATAAGGTTTACCTAACCAAAACATAGGCCGTGCCACATTCGCCGTCAGCTAAGCTGACACGCAAACGTGGGGCCCCAAATTGCGTTACTGAAAATTTAACAAGTCCGCAAAACGGACGAAAAGTCAGCAACTACAACAACATTCTTGTCAAAATAATGACCAAAATGGAAAGAGCTCACCAAACACGTAAAGGCAAGCCGTTAAGACGGGTTAGGAGGCCGGTGGGTGTCCTTACAAACACCAGCACGCAGCCACACACGGAGCCAAAAATTCGACGACCTCTCTGCTGTAGGCTGAAATGTCGTATGAAGACATGTGGTGTTTACAGGGGAAGTGACGTCACGTAACCCG
The DNA here is from genome assembly GCF_037325665.1 of Littorina saxatilis. NCBI lineage: Eukaryota > Metazoa > Mollusca > Gastropoda > Littorinimorpha > Littorinidae > Littorina > Littorina saxatilis. The sequence continues at coordinate 66,197,461 of NC_090246.1, read as the reverse complement.
GACGGGAGGTAACTCCCCGGGTAGATGGTCATTACCATGCCTGTATTTACACTTTTGTGTTGGGTTGCTCCCCTTTAAAATTGTTTAAGACGGGTAGCCTTTTCAGACCTTAAGCATGTAAGACTGCGTCAATGCTTTTATGTGATTCGGAGTAAGAATATGTAATTTAACCGAGTTCTAAACAAGTCATTTATACAAAAACTGTAAATACTGTGACAGCAAGTGTTTCTTTTCTTCTATGGATAAAACCCAACGCAATGGGACTCGATTCTGGTGCCTGGAATGTGGTGTGGCGTTTTGCGTTGAGCTGTGCTTCCAAGTGTGGCACTGTAAATACTGTGACAGCAAGTGTTTCTTTTCTTCTACATGGATATATTCATCATAGTCATCACCCAGTCATCTCATTGTCTCATTCATGTTAGTAAATTCTTTTTTGAGTATTCACTAACAACATTTTGTGCATATTTTCAAACATGTCTGTAGTATTTATGTGGTGCCTCTGGACTTTTTTTAATTTAAATTGTTGACATTTTCAATAGCATACCACACAAACACAACAAGCCTTTTGACAAATACAAAGTACATTTCTGAAACAATGAAAGATCTTTCTTTAATTGTGTGCAAAAAGTAAGTCTCCACATGTACTAGTTTTTTTACAATATTTTTTTCAAAATACAATATTTTTTTCAAAATTTTCCAATTTTGGTTGTCAGCAGGCTATTTATTGACATTTTCAATAGCATACCACACAAACACAACAAGCCTTTTGACAAATACAAAGTACATTTCTGAAACAATGAAAGATCTTTCTTTAATTGTGTGCAAAAAGTAAATCTCCACATGTACTAGTTTTTTTACAATATTTTTTTCAAAATACAATATTTTTTTCAAAATGTCCCAATTTTGGTTGTCAGCAGGCTATTTATATGCTTTGGCTCAGGCGTTCTGAGTGTATAGTCATGTCATAGGGTGGACGTGTTGAATGAGTTAAACAGAACTGTTTCTGGTGCCCAACTGAAAAGTCTTCTGAAAAAGAAAACCAGAAGAATCATACAGTATTGACAGCTACATCTTTCTGCCCCAAAGCAATCTACTCACTCAATCATAATTGCATGCTTACCCTTCTAGCAAGGTGTTTGAAGTCGTCGGTGGAAAGAATGCGTCCACTCTTGCAGTCAGGGCGGCGATACGGGTTGAGGTACACCACCACATGAGAGGACATCTGAAAGACAGTAAAATCAAAGTCAGATTTTTGGGGTTCATTTTTTACTTTGAATCCAAACATAAAACATAATCTACACATAAAGATATCCAGTAGTTTCACCTTATGAAACTTATGAAAATCTTGAATAACAACAGATACTTTACCTGTTTTCTAAACTGTTCCTTGAGTCTCTTGGCCACTTCACTGGAGGTGTCGGCAGCGGCTGTGGTTGTCATCATACTGCTATCGTCCTCCATGTCAGGCTCAGGCTGGTCAAAGTCCATGTCTTCTGGGAACGGGTTGTCCCACTGAGGAGGATCCCACTGTGTCACTCTGTAGAACAAAAATAGATCCTTGTTAGCTAACCATGACAATAAACAAGAGCAAATGCTCATATGATTCACCTTCATCGTGGGTAATATGAATAGGAATCAAACTGATCTGCTGCTCTAGCTCAATGACCGCTCAAAACGACATAACACTATTTGTTACTAAGAGTCAAACAGGAAATAGTCTTCATTTGCACTCTTTTTGGTTCTTGTTGTTTTAGTTTTTGCAGAACCATCACTCAGCACGTGGATCACTATGAAGACCTGTTGACCACTGTAAAGAGAAAGCTGAGATGGTATGGCCATGTAACAAGTACAGACATGCTCTCCAAGACCATCCTCCAGGGTACGGTGCGCGAGAAGAGGAGACGGGGTAGACAGAAGAAAAGAGGGACAGACAACATTGCAGAGTGGACTGGGAAAAGCTTTGTGACAACCCAGAAGATTGCTCACAACCGGCAGAGGGTGAGACAGCTTGTACAGCGCTTGTCAGTGCATCGTCACTACGACCCAGGCGGGTTATGGGATCAACTAGTGTTTCAGTATATGAATTCAAGGGTGCAATGCTCGAACACTAATATCACAGGCCCCTGGTTGATTCATACTTGTGGTATAGTGTCAGTTAGGAGAATAGGCAATACAAATCCATTTGCTCTATTCTATCAGTCCTGTGGCAGTTGTGCCAAATTGTTTCTGTGGTATGTGTGCGTGTGTGTGTGTGTGTGTGTGTGTGTGTCTGCATGTGTGTGTGTGCGTGAGTGTGTGTGTGTGTATGACAGTGTGTCAAAGATTGCTTGTCTCGTGAAACAGGTACTACTGTCACTATGATATTGCTAGTATGAAAGAAGAATGGTCCTACGATGAAACCTCTTTTGCTGGGCTCACACTTTTGCTGGATTTACACTTTTACAACAAGAAGAGCAAACGCTCGATCGAGTCACTTTCGCAGTTCTGAATATTATATGAGGCATCAGATGGACAGGAAGAAATTGCTATTCACAACACAATGAGTCACGTTCACATAAAATTTGAGCCCGGTCACTTTTATAGTTTCCGAGAAAAGCCCAACGTTAAGTTGTGTGTTGCCGAACAGAAAAGGCTAGTTATCTCCCTTGTTTTTCTGATAACGTTCGTAAAAGGCTACAGATGTAAATACTTTGATGTAAAGAATAATCCTACAAAGTTTCAATCACATCCGATGAACTTTGTCAAAGATATAAAATGTCTAATTTTTCCTTTGACGCTGACCTGTGACCTTGAAAAAGGTCAAAGGTCAACGAAACCATCGTTAAAGTGTAGAGGTCATTGGAGGTCACGACTAAACAAAATATGAGCCCGATCGCTTTGATAGTTTCCGAGAAAAGTCCAACGTTAAGGTGGTGTCTACGGACGGCCGGCCGGCCGGCCGGACAGACTAACACTGACCGATTACATAGAGTCACTTTTTCTCAAGTGACTCAACAATTACATATTTGCTACAGTGTGAGTCTAAGGAAACAAACAAACCCTCTGGTACCTGCTGAGAGTATGGTAATAGTACAAGCGGCCCTCAGCATCCCTGGCCATTTTCCAGTGAAGAGGAAGCATGTCGCGTGGCTCTGGAGGGGAGGGTGGAGGTGGAACGTCATCTTCCTCCAGAACTGGGGCTGCCTGTGGTGCCATCTGCTGTTGCTGCTGCAGAGCCTGTGACATGGGATGGACAGTCAAAAACTGCCGCTGCCACCACGCACATTAAGCAAAATGAAAAGTATTATTGAAAGCCCAAGAAACAAAGCAAAAGTCTACAAAATGAAGCAAGCGAGCAACCAAAGCAACAACCCAACACGTAAATCTTCTGAGCTTTAACTTCGACCAGTTTCATCCTTTTCATTTGAGGTCATTCAGCATGTGAGGACTCTGCATAATCTATGTAGAACTTATGTGTGTTTAAAAAGAGGAGCAGATGAATCTTCAAGCTAAATGTTCGTATTCTTACTTCTGCCCAACTAGTTGGAATACCACCCTCTTCCATCCTCCACCTACTCTCTCCATAGCAGTGTGAAATGGTCTACATTTGTCTCAGGCAACACACAATCCATGTTTCAGCTATTTTCTAAACTCAACACCATAAGCAGAGTAGGCGAACATGTCCTAATGCATGAATTATAAAGCAAAACTGAGGCCAGTGAATTCAATCATTATGATCTAGAAATGTTCAACAAGCAGACTGGTTTTAGATCTGAAGGACAAGCACGAATGGTTACAAATACAACAAAAAACTAGCAAGTTAAGCCAGCAAAAATCTACAGATGCTGTTTGCTTCCACACTGCACTCACCAACTGCTGCATGGCCAGCTGCTGTTGTTGCTGTTGCTGCTGTAGTACAGCTGGGTCCTGATACATCTGGCCTGCTGCCCCTCCTGGGTACACACCCTGCATCTGCTGCAAAGACAAGACCACAAGTTAAAATATTGCACCTCAACATTATTCCTTTGGTAATCAAAGAAGAATGGATAAGGCCAATGGGCAAAAATTAAAGAGAAATGGAAAAAAAATACACCACAAGGAAGAAAACCTAAAGAAATAAAAGGAAGAAAAATTAAATACCACTTCAAAAATCATGCACAGCTAAGAAAAAGGACCAAACGAAAAATGTGTTGTAAGATGTTCTCGCACAAGTGTACTCCTCACTTGCAAACCTTGACAGACTCCCTCTCTCTGTCACACATATACACACTCCCTTTTCCCCCACTCTCAACCACTCTGTCACACACACCCTCCACTGCCACCCTCATCACACTGTCCCCGCCAACATACCTGCTGGTACTGGTCCTGTGCCTGAGGGAAGAGACCGGGCTGGGTCATGAGCTGCTGGGCAGCCAGAGCAATGTCCCCGCCCGCCGCCTGAGTGGCCAGCAACACTGCTTGTTGCTGTTCTGGCGTCAGCACGCCAGCATACTGCTGCAGATTGGGGTCAAACCCTGCCACAAAAAAACACACATGGTATGACTATAATTATATACTTATCGTACATTATAAAGAAGGGTTTACAGTGCTAACAGACTCTCTCTATAGCTCTTTCTCACTTCTAGTCAAGTACGAGTTATCTTTCCATGCTCTTCAACGAAGGAGAAACGCTGGGTTAGTTCCGGTATCTTCTACATTATGGCGTCTGCACTGAAAGAAAGCTCGCTCAGAGTGTGTGGTGGTGGAAAGCAGTACTGTGTCATTTGCCATAACTATCGTGGAAAAATTATTGAAGGAAGAGTTGTCAGGCTACATAAACTTCCAACAAACAAGCAACTGAAATTGTGTCTTTCGTTCTCGTTTTGTAATTGTTTTCGTTTTCGGTATTGACACAGATTGTGTTCGATAATTCAAACTAAGTTTTCCTTGCTGTTTTTCTCCTTTTTTTTTTTCCTTTTTTTTTATATATATATTTTTTTGTTTGTCTCATCTCTTTTTTCAAAAAATGTGTCGCATTGATCATAATCCGCCATGAAATTTCAGGAATGTTTATGTGAGCACTTACCATAAGTTTTAAACTTGTTGTGCTCCTTCTTAATGATGTTGTTATATTATCATGTGTCTGTTTACGAATAAAATACTGTTTAAAGGAACTGAAAAGAGCTTGGGAGCAGCGCCTACGTGTTACTCTTTCTTTTAGAAAATGACAGAGTGACTTTCTCGTCTAGTTAATCAGATGGGTATTATTTGTTCATGTACATAAAAGTGTAAAAGAATGTTGTTGTACAACATACTTCCTTCAATCATTAGTGCATTTTGCTCTTGTCTGTGTGAAACAGTAACAGGCACATGAGCTGTAAGAAGGACTGCCGTGTCTCAGTATGACTGTAGTCTCTAGTGTCACTATAAATCTCAGTCATTGACTCTGTGTATGTCACTCATTGATGCTTACATTCCCAATGCATGGAAGACAGAAATTATAAAACTAGTATGCATGAAAACTGATGCTGGTTTGTACTCCAAATTTTTGTATCCAGTTAAAATATCAGGCATGAAAACAAAAACAAAAAATACTGAAAACAAAATTCGAAGGCGCGTAGCGCCAACTTTCGCAGGCGCGTAGCGCCAAGTTTCGCAGGCGCAAAGCGCCAAGACTTCTAGGGAGGTCCGGGGGCATGCCCCCCAGACATTTTTTTTTTTCAAGTGTGCAATTTGGTGCAATCTGGGGCTATCTGAGCCTTAAAATTGGATTCAAACATGGCCCCAAAACTATTTTACTATAACTATGACTAGGAAAAAAAAATTAAAAAAAAAATTAAAAAAATTTTTTTTTTAAAAAAGGAAAAATACGGAAAATAAAAAAAATACGGTTTATTTTTTTCAAAAATACGGAAAATACGGAGAATTTTTATGCCTGAATATGTCTGAGAAGTTGAACGCAAACCAACCAGGTGTGAGCGTGTGTTGTAAGGAGTGCACTATTTTGTAACGTGGGATTATGTACATGAAATTATAAATAGGGTTTGTGTGGTGTGTATCTATGCTTTTTATGTTTTTAAGGGAAAAATATTTATTACCTGTGTGTGATTACATTTTGTTTTTTATTCACAGTTGGCTGAAATATTTGCCGAGGAACGACAATGCAGTGTATTATATAATTATATATGTATTCAAAGAATAAAGACATGATGAATCTGAAGCTTGATGAATGACTTGTTTTACAGATAATCACACACACTTCAACAGACGCAGTTGATACAGTTTGGGTTTTATTTATCTAAAACATATACAAACAATAGCAGTTTAACAAAGTTGGTAAACAATGTAAAGTAAAACAACTGAAGTAACATTAAAGAGCCATGAACTGGTAATGTGAAACTGCTCTTAGGCTAATGTCAGATGGAGCTCGCAAAACACGAAACAAAAGCCGAACAAAAGCAAAACATGGTGCTTTTGTGTGTTGTTTTGCTTTTGTTCGGCTTTTGTTTCGTGTTTTGCGAGCTCCGTCTGACATTAGCCTTAGACAACACGCACATCCAGTTAACAACAATAAATGCATGACTACCAAGCATCAAAAGGACTCACTGATTCACGCACAAATTCCGCGTGTGCTCAATAATTATTGATAACATTTAACACATAGGCTACAAGTTCGTGACACTGACAGTCGAAGTGGTCTGTCAAATGCTAACTTGAATCATTTGTTTCCACAGCATTATCGATAGCATCCTTGCCATCTTTTCGCAGCTGAAACGTGCCTCTTGCTCTGCGCACTAATTCTTCTTTTTTTCCACCTGACAAGTTGGCCATGTTTCCGAAGAAAATCTTTCAATTCTTTCACGTTCATGCGCTCGACTGCCGCCTCTATCTTAACCGGAACTTACCGAACCAAAGGGACGAAACTCGTGCACACCTCCGGCCTCGCTAGTGAGAAAGAGCTATATATCATACCCTCTGTCAGAAAAGCTAAAGAATCAGAACTGTTATCGAGGCACTTGCAAATAAAAACTTTGGGCCAACAATTCCTTACTCACACGCTAGAGTAAGTATTTTCAGCATGTATTCCAGTGGAAAACTGTAATACATTATCCTTTCTTTGCGTAATGACTTGCATGCTAAGATTTTTTGTCAGAAGATATTTGGTGAAAGGGTGAGACTTCCATGAATGTTTGCAATCTGCCAAAATAGTTTTAAGATTAGTAATAATAGAAGTATGGGTGCCTAATTTTTCCAGGCTCGGTCTTTGACCTGAGCAAGAGTAGGCCTAGCTAAGGATTATAAACAGGGCCAACACAAATGAACCTGACTTATGTGCCAACACACGCAAGTACAGTGAGAGCACCTAAGCACCAAAACTTGCACCCACCTTGTCCCTGTGCAAGCAGGTTGGGGTCAGGGGCAAAGCCATGCATGGCAGCAAAAGCAGGATCTTGCTGGAAGAGATACGCAGCAGCGGCCTGTTGCTGCTGAAGTAACACCTCGTGCTGGCGCTGGCGTTCCGCGTTCAGCTCGTCCTCAGCCTTCACCTGGGCCTCAAACAGCTGCCTGCGCTCCTCTTTTGACATCTTAGGACCCAGGGGGATCTGGCTACGTCTGCAACAAAGCAAGGCTGTGAGTACTCTTGGGTGGTGAGGTACTGTGTGAATTATTTATGATGCAGATTATAATGCAATGATGCAGAGATTGATTGATAAAGGGCACGTTAGTTGTTACAAACTGAAATTTTTTTATGTCCGGGGTTGTATAAATCTTTTTAATGACATCGCATAAGCTAGCACAATTGACGCTGATTAACAACCTAGTGTCTGTTTAAACCTGACCCACTTTCTGGGCTTTCTCGACGAAACTATATTCTGACACAAATGATGACATTAGGTTGAACATCTTAAATCTAGCATCAGGTCTCTAGTTAAAAGTATTGGATGAAGGACAGGGAAAACGGTACAGTGAGATCAACGGCCAAAGCAGGCAGTGCAAATGGTGAACCTCCCAGGGCAAAAATCTGAGAAAATGAAGTCTTAAAACAGAGGGAGTCTTAAAATAGAGGTGAATTTACTGACACTATGAAGTACAAGAGAAAGTCTGAGAAAATGAAGTCTTAAAGTAGAGGTGAATTTACTGACACTATGAAGTACAAGAGAAAGTCTGAGAAAATGAAGTCTTAAAGTAGAAATAGTCTTGAAATAGATGGGGCTTAAAACAGAGGTTTCGCCGTACTTAGTAGGTTCTTCAACAGCATACTCATTCTGGCAGCTCATTCCCCAAAAGATTATTCAGTGAATGTATCATGAGCAACGTCTATGTACACCGTCTTTACCTTAGCAGTTCTTCCTCTTCAAAATCCCTCCTTTTGGGTTTCTCCACCTTCTTCTTCTTCTTCCACTTGGCATAGGGGTCAGGTTCTGTGGAAGACAAAGAAAGTACACACATTTTAGAACACTTTGTAGTTGGCTTAAAGATGCTCCACGCTGAGAGATTAGAGTGTTTAAAATATCAAAATGTTTAGAAATAATTGTTTTATTTCCCACTAGTAAAATCTCTGTCATGTCCTAGATTTCTGATTACTTCAAACACACGCACACATACTGTGCCCACCTTTCTTCTCTGGCTTGTTGAAGTCAACTGAGTCTGCAAAAAAACCGGAAAAGAGCAAAATTGCACTTCCGCGATTACAAGTTCATCTAGAATTCAACACCAACGCTTTGGCTTTCGTTCTCCAGACCACTTCCACTGACCCTTATGAATATGCATCTGAATAATAACATGAAAATTTATAATAATTTTCTTATTTATTTATACTTACCAACACAATGTTATTTTGCATATAACCCCTTAACTACCGAAAGGAAAACGAAAGTGAAACTAGAGTTATACCCCAGAGTGGCTGCCCTTGCCGGATGTCGTAATTGATAATTCCCTTTCATTCATTTATTTACCAGAAAGCCTACACTGAAGCATAGTCTTGAGATGATTTCACCTTATCAAACGTCACAGTAAACTGAGCACAAAACCCTTACCTAATTCCATCTCTGTCCGCCTCCTCTCTTCAGCTCTCTGTTTCTTGGGGATCTTGTACAACTCCTGGTCAAAAAGATGGACAAATAAAATTAGAGAATGCATGCAGAAGACAAAAGCCTAGTCTAACAACAATACGCACGTATACAAATGAAGGCAGACAATACTGGTAAGATTTACAAACCATAACCCACTCATACTGAGTTTTGTCAGCAATGATCAAACAAGCTATAAAAAAAAATTAAACTTGAAGACTGGCAGTATAGTACTGTTTTTCAACTTAAAATCTAATCAATGCACCAATACAGGTACTTCCCTGGCCAAGATATCAAAATTCTCCAAACTGATGTTTAGTCACTTGATTTCAATTTCCGTATCAAAGCACATCATTGGGCGTTCGAATAAGGCGCAAGAGCACCAAATGACAAAGGTTGAACAAACAAACACTTTCAAAATCACTTTTAGTTTACTGACGCTCACCTTGAGTTCGCTCCAACCAGACAGAAGCTCGGCAGCCATGGAGGAGATTTCGTCCATTTCCTCGGGATCATACGACACTTCAGAGTAGGTAGCCTCATTGGTCAGTGTGGGCATTTCACTCTCATCTCCCTCCTGGCTGGACAGTGTTGATGGTTGACCTGTCACGTTAGCTGCCGCATCAGAGTCTGTGGAATCAGACTCGCTGCTAAGCAGTGCCAGTTCTTCTGACTGCTCGGAAGGTTTGCCAAAGTTCTCACCAATTTCTGCTGGCTCTGCAGCTGTGTCTGTTGGTACCTGGGGGGGAAACTCCATGAGAGTGTCTTGCGAGATATCTGTCTCACCTTCAGTGAGAAGGTCTGGAGCAGAAACACTGCTATTGTCAGGGTCTGAAGACGGGACAGTTTCTGACGTTCCTGCTTCCGCTGTCGACTCCCTTTCACCACTCTCCTCCTTTTGGCTGGTGGAATCAGCGTCTTTGTCTTCCTGCTCAGTGCTCAGACGCCTGCGCCCACCTTTCTTCTTCGATTTGGGGCTGGGTGTGGCAGACGGACGCCGGTTGGCTCTGTGCCTGGTAACAGGTCCGTCAATCTTGAGGTGTGGCGCCGCTGTCTCACAGATATCCTCAGCTGTTTTGTCTGTGTCTGTGTCAGGACTGTCAGCCTTCTCCTCCTCTGCACCTGCATCAGCAGAATCTGCAGTCTCTGTACCTCCCTCCGATTGCTCTTCGCTATCTTCAGCAATTTTATCATCACTGACTTCTTCACAGATCTCACCTTCACCTTTCTCGTCAGTACTGGTGGCTGCAACAGAGTCAGTAGTAGAGACTTTGGCTTCCCCATCGCCATCATCGTTGGAAGATGATACTTTAAGCGAATCGGACAAGTCGCTGTCAGAGCTGGCAGCCTCATCAGCGAAGGTGACCTTCTTCTTGCCAGCTTTCTGGTCCTTGTGAAGGGTCAGGATGGACACCACTGGGCGGTCAGGGGGGATTGGAAGGGGCAAGGGTTCACTGACTGAGTCGGCTTCAGCTTCTACCTCTGGGAGGGCTGGCGGGGGAGGGAGGTTGGCCCACTTCTCCACCATGGTCATGATCTTGCTCTCCTTCACGATGGTACGGTTGCCGATAGGCAGTTTCTTCAGGACTCCCAGGATCTGAACAAAAGAAAAGACAGTGAGTCGGCAGCACAGTTCAACCACACAAAATTCAAGAGCAAACATCAAAGAAACCAAAGCCTTCAAAACAACAAAGAATGACTAACATGAAGCCAGTTTCGTTTTGAAACAGGGTAAGAAATATAAGAAATATCAAATGGAGAAAGCGACTGTCAATGTTAAAACACATGAAGAATTAATGAATACAAAGAGAAATATCCATGATAGTATTGTTACCATAAGCATAACTTTTTGTTTTGTTGGTTACCTCAGTTTTAAGTGTGCGTTCTTACCATAAGCATAACTTTATGTTTTGTTGCATACCTCGGTTTTAAGTGTGCGTTCTTCATCAACATCTCCTCCCTTGTCAATGTCTACCATCCAGCTCCATAGCAACGGTAACCCATGGTAACCAAGGAACAAGCGCAGGCAGTTGATCTCTGTTGTGTCCTGAAATCAAACAAAGCACACCTCTGTAGTAATCAACATTGGAATTATTCAAACCGGATTAAATGATAGACATGACTAGTTCTGTTCAGTTAATGTGCACTTACTTTCCAAACTAAACCGTGTGTGCAATCTTTCTCTCTTCAAAAGTCATGAACTTGCACTACGGATTACACTGCTCATTCCTTGACTTAACGATAAGCACTATCATATAATTAGTGTGAGTGCACAGAGCCAGCACACACACACACGCGCACAGAAGCATTTAACACAAATAACCTACAGATGCAACTATTGCTGTAGATCTGCTGTGAATTTCCACAAAAGAAGTTCCTACATTCCCTGAAGATCACACTATCACTGAAGCCAACTACAGTACAATCTGTACACTGTGAAGTGAGTAACAGTGATGCTTCAGTTATAGCGTAAATAGACGAACTCCGTATATAACTCTGGTTTGTATGGGTATTGAAAGAGTGAATACTCCTACTTTTAGTGAGGCAAGCTTTCAATGCGTGCTCCTTGTCCACATGTTTCAGACACACCCCTCGCTAGTGACTGGCCTATGACGTCACCTGGGAAAGTTTGACTCAATAAAAGCAAGAGTATGCACTCTTTCACAACCCATACAAACCCAACAGAGTTATTTCCGAACATTGTCTATTAAGAACTTGTCCATTTTCATGGTTTATCTGAAGTGAGTGTTCATTTTTCCCACACACAAAAATATATTCCATCTAATGAAAAGTACCCTTCCCTTCAAAGAAGGAGCACAAGACAGAAGAAAAGAAGAAGACATTGAAGTACTTTGACCCAGTCTGGACTATGGGATTGAATTTCAGCTTGAAAGTAACAAAACAATTTGTTCATAAAAACATCTGAAAATTCTAATTAAAATCAAAATGTTTGACTACAGATTCAAAACTGATGGCAATTTGCATCGAAGTCTTGATCATTTCCTGAATCAAAAATAATGTTATGTTTACTCTGAAAATGAGTTCACTATTAAAGAAAGTTGGTTCTATGTTAGCATGCTTCGGGGGGACCAATGTGACCGATCTCGGTCTTCGGGTCTCAGCTAGCCAAGTCTTACTAGTCTAGATGATGACTGATCTCAAGTTTTTAGTGTTGATCATTTGGTTTTAGGCTGACAAATTGACTTAATGTTTTGATAGTAGATACCGCTTCACGCTACTTGCTTTTTCTTTAAAGCGAGTGGACGTCAAGTTTTCAGAATGCAAAAAATGCAAAGAAAGAGAACATTTGGTTCTGAGATGACTAAATATTTCTCTTCAAAATTTCTGCTGTCTGAAAATAACAACTATCAACTGCATTTTTAATGATTTACTCTATGATTTTAAAATGTTGTTACTGTTATAGTTTTTTTCTCTTCAGTACAAATCAATGCTAATCACTGTATCATTTCATACCATTTCCCAATGAAGTAGTGGTGCATACGCAATAACCAGGGCAGGGGTGTTAAAATTTATTCAAATTTCCAGTCTGTTACTGGAAAGGTTTTAGTTTACTTTTCTTCGTCAGTTCACAAAAGTTTGTTGACATTTTAAAGAACACATGTAGCCAGTTAACTGTTTTCACAATTGAAAGTACATGTATCATTTGGGTGAAAGATCGAGCCTACTCCTAATTTTAGATAGCAATTCTCAGCCATGACTGACACACCTAATTCACATATGCAACCGCATCCAGCTGACAAAATGCTTTGTGATGTGCGAATTCTTAGACTTCCCTGCAAGCCATCTCACTATCACTATTCAAGTCTGATCAGTGGAGCCCATGTAAAAAGGTCTGGACCATGCGTATAATGAGTAACTGCGACGGTTACGTTTGACACCATAACCCAGGATCAAACTGCGAAACCAAGATAAAATCAGCATCTTCAAATTCTTGGCCTTCTTCTAGCTCTAACTGGGGTCAAACCCCAGTAAAAAAAACACAGTGATGAGCTAATACTGGTGACATTTACCATCATTGTAACTGGGCAGTTGCTCAGCAAAAGATGTGCAGCTGTCGTTCTCACGATGTACACTCAGTACAGATAACGACAATGGGACAACAGAAGAGCTGCTGTCTGCAGATATGTCAACAATGCTGCTCCATAGCTGCGCTTGTTCCCTTCGCATCATGACTTGACCCACAGGTATGTTGTGCCTGCTGAGGAATTAGATGACACAGAGTGGAGAGAATTCAAGGCTGACTCCTGGAGACTTCCTGCGCTGATTCCCAGCGATGTGAGTTGTCTGATGGCTGTCAAACATCTGCAGACTCCATGAAGAGAAGATAGGTGCCAGGCCTTTGTCTCTAGATGAAGCTGGAGACAGTACGCTGATGGTTACCAAATATTTGCAGCCCCAAGAAGAGAAGACAGATGCAAGGCCTTCGTCTCAAGATGGAAGTTGGAGGCAGTCCGTTGATGGTTGTCCAACTCTTGCAGACCCCACGAAGAGAAGAAAGATGCAAGGCCTTTGTCTCCAGACGCAGTTGGAGAGAGTCCATTCTTTCTGAGTCGGGCTCTCCAAGTTCCTCATGTCCAATAATCTGGCAGTGTCAGAAACATGGCTGAGAATTCTATCCACCTTCTTTGTTGTCATTTTCTAATGTAGGTATGTATTAATCATGACCGAGTGTGTTATTCCTTTTTGCTGTTATTTTCAAATTTGAAATCAATCATGACTGAGTATGCTACCCTTTTTTTTATGCAGTCTTTTTCTATTTTAGGAATCAATCATGGCTGAGAATTCTGTTTTGTTTTGTGATTTTGCTACTTTGTGAACAAATCTTTTCGCATTATTAACAGCTCCTTCAGAATCTAAACATGTTCGGGTTAGTCCAAATGTATCATGCTTACCCATTCGTACACATTCTAACTTTATCGCTGAGTAACTTTTAAACGGATGAACCAGTTGTAAGTACTTCATAAGGCAGTGAAACAAAACAAACAACAACAAAACACACACACAAATGCTTGCATGCTCGATCAGTTGATGTAAGGAGAAAAACTTTTTTTTAAATCCCTTGCATCCCTCCATCCCCTTCTGCACATTCCCCCTACCCAAGTCATTAGACGTAGTCCAGATATAAGTCTGTCGGGGTTATCATTCCCTGTGAAAGAGCTGTATTAATCTAAGGAGAGTCACGGCAGTGTCCACTCAATATGATGTCTTTTTCCTTCGAAAACATGCTCATTGTTCACCCTGGCACTCATGGCCTGTTCATTACTTGAATGCAACTCTTCCACAGTGCATAGAAACCCGAACAGAGTTACAGTAGTTCCAAACATTGTCTATTTTCACCCCACAACTCCAAAGCAAAGCTGCACCAGAAACCAGATAAGGATCATTATTGGCATAGAGAACTGACAAGGAAGTGAGAATGGATCATAGTTGGCATAGAGAACTGACAAGGAAGTGGTAATGGATCATTGTTGGCATAGAGAACTGACAAGGAAGTGGGAATGGATCATTATTGACATAGAAAACTGACAAGGAAGTGGGAATGGATCATTGTTGGCATAGAGAACTGACAAGGAAGTGGGAATAGATCATTATTGGCATAGAGAACTGACAAGGAAGTGGGAATGGATCATTGTTGGCATAGAGAACTGACAAGGAAGTGGGAATGGATCATTGTTGGCATAGAGAACTGACAAGGAAGTGGGAATGGATCATTGTTGGCATAGAGAACTGACAAGGAAGTGGGAATAGATCATTGTTGGCATAGAGAACTGACAAGGAAGTGGGAATGGATCATTATTGGCATAGAGAACTGACAAGGAAGTGGGAATGGATCATTGTTGGCATAGAGAACTGACAAGGAAGTGGGAATGGATCATTATTGGCATAGAGAACTGACAAGGAAGTGGGAATGGATCATTGTTGGCATAGAGAACTGACAAGGAAGTGGGAATGGATCATTTTTGGCATTTGTTTGTTTGCTTAACGCCCAGCCGACCACGAAGGGCCATATCAGGGCGGTGCTGCTTTGACATTTAACGTGCGCCACACACAAGACAGAAGTCGCAGCACAAGCTTCATGTCTCACCCAGTCACATTATTCTGACACCGGACCAACCAGTATTTTTGGCATAGAGAACTGACAAGGAAGTAGGAATGGATCATTTTTGGCATAGTGAACTGACAAGAAAGTGGGAAGGGATCATTCTTTGCATGGAAAACTAACAAGGAAGTGAGAATGGATCATTTTTGACATCAAGAACTGACAAGGAAGTAGGAAGGGAAGAGAGAGAGAGCTGTGTTGCAGCTGTGTAACAGGATTTATCAAGGAGAAAAAAGGTACAATGATGGACATAGCCAAAACAAATGTGAAAATACCAATTTTGTCACACTCATCTCGGTCATAAGCTCACTAAACTAATGTAATAAGGTAAGCATTGATCACCCAACCAATGACAATGATATGATCATTCAGCAACCAGCACACACACACAAATGAGCATGCAGATATTCTGTTTGTTACGATACAGCTAATATACGAGTATAGTAACAAATCAGACATGCAGGCAGGCAGATGTACCTGTCTATATGTAGATTTGTTAGAAGGAATTGGGGGGGAGGGGGGGGGGGGAGGGGAGAGGGGGTTGATGGTGGTTAATCATAAAAAGGAGATAATTCCTTCATGTGAAGAAAATTCTTTGTGAAGAATTGAGTTTTATAGCCCTTCTTACAAAGGGTTTGTTTGTTTGTTTGCTTAACGCCCAGCCGACCACGAAGGGCCATATCAGGGCGTACGGGTCAAGGATGAGCATTCACGGATAAGCGACAAATAACTAACTATTTTCAAGGGGTTGGAGGGGGAAAAAGGGATCCAAAGAAGAAGAAAAAAAGAAAACAAGAAAACGTGACCGATCTTTCTCCACAGAGTGCAAGATTAGGTACCTGGATGATTTTGAGAATGACCAGGCGGTGTTCGGCTTTCTCGGCACGAACCATGAGACGGCAGACCTCCAGCACATGAGCCTTGACCTTCATACCGTCCTTCAGTTGCGCCATGCTTTCCATGTCTTCGTCCAACTGTGCAAACAGAGACAGCAAACTTACATTATCAAAAATATACCTTTATTTTTTAATATATATAATTATAAATGAAGATGTCCTGCTGCCACTAAGCCACATCCAGTCCCATAATTTGTTTCTCTCTCACGTTCATTCTAAAGTCCCGTGAACAAGTTGTTTTTAAAGCTCTCTTTGTTGGTGACTAGCAAAAGCAAAGACCACCAGGGATCTTTTCATCTGCATGTCAATGGCTTTCTCAAACTGAAGAAACTGGCCCAATATTGGAAATGGTTAGCATCAAGTGTAAAGAGATTAGAAAACAGAACAAACTGAACAAGCTAAAACTTGCTAAAAATGTAGCTGACATTTTTTGTCATCCATCTGCTGGCACAAATGTACAAAGCTAGCATGACATTTTCGGTTCTCGATGTATCTTCTCTGATGGAGTTTTACATGAATAATTCCTGGATTTCCCACCCACATATCCTTTGGCCACCACAATAATCACTCAAGTGGACTTTATGCCCATATTGTGAAGAGAATGAATACTGACCATTTCATCTTCAAAGAGTCCAACTCTGCGACGTTCAACTGTCTTGTCCTTCTTCTTCTTCACAGGCATGTTCTTCTGGCCGCCAATGAATCCTCTGCACTTTTCCGCTCCGCAGTAACATTTCTGGGGTTTGCTGCAAGTCATTCAAAAATAGTCAGTGACATGAGACTTAACACAACATTTCTGGCAATAATTTGTTCCCTAATTATCCAATAAGCAGAAGCAGTCTGTGAAATCACAATGCAGAATAATCTTTAATCCCCTTGACCTTCTTTTGCCCTTTCCATGTCTTGACATTCACTTACAAAAAAACCAAAAACTAGGCCCAAACCAGTTATTTTGATGTCAAGGTTCAGGCTCCTCTGATGTTTGCCCAAACCCTTAGAAACAGTTTCGTCATGGTCTTTCATGAATTGAAAGCTAATTATGAGATGCTTTTAAGACTAAGAGTTTTAAGATGCTAGTGACAGTAACATGCAATGAAAGTGTACAAACTTACCCATAGAACTCAAACTGGTAGTCAAAGGTGAGCTCATCTCCTTCTGTGACTGGCTTCTTGGTGAAGAATCCCACTCTCAGTTCTCCATTCACAGTCCACTGCACATGCAATACTAAACATTAGAACTCCACAATCCTTCAAAGGAAGGCTGGGGGGGGAACCTCCCAATTCCAATCAATTAAAGACTTGTGTCGCCAGAAATAAAGATTAAACTGTTGAAAAGGATTATGCGATTTGTCCTTTTCAAAACTCTCCTTATGTTTCAATGAAAGCAGCAGCATCCTTGTCAGGCTTTTTCTTTACCCCACTCATGGGGTAAAAAAATTGTAATTCAATAAAAAATAATTTGTTGTTGCTATGAATGAACCAATGGAGTGCGATACATGATCACAAAATACAAGGTTCTGAATATATGCACCACCAGGAAAGCAAGTAAAACTATTCTTTTTGATTGCTTACAATTTAAAACTGTCACAGACACAGAAATGCCACTGCATCTACATGGGTGTAAACACATGAAAGCATATAGAAACACACACATAATTATTATCTCTCTCTGTCATGCACATACCCCCTCCCCCCCACAAACACTCTCTTGCTCTCTTTTACACACACACACACACACACACACACACACACACAAAACCCAAACACACTCCGAATGAAAAAAAGAAATGAAAGAGAGAGAGAGAGAAAAACCTACTTTTTGAGTTTCGCAGTTGGGGTCACAGCTGTGGTTGAGGAACCTTGAGTTGCTGCCCTTGAGGGTGGCATCGATCAGCTCATCAGCGTTGAGGGCCATGAAGTAGTGGTGCATCATGCCCTGCTTGGCGTACTGCCTTGTGCGCCGCACAAACTCCTTGTAGTCCAGCAGCTCTCCCACGTACTCCATCACAAACGTGCCCCTGGGTGATAAGGAGGATAAGGAGGAGGATAAGATTTCATTTAGTCCTGTGAGGTTACCCTCATAGAAAAGTTGGGCTGCTTTCTCTCTGGGAAAAGCGAGCTGCCATACAGTCTACGGCGCTACCCTTTTTTTCTTTTTTTTTCTTTTCTGCATGCGTGTATTCATGTTTTCAAGCCCTGAGACTTTCGCTGTGAACTTGGGTTCTTTATCGTGAACATGCTTGCACACAGGGGTGTTCGGCCACAGAGGAGAGTCTGCACAAAGTTGACTCTGGGAAATAAATCCCTAGCTGAACGTGGGGATCGAACCCACACCGATAGCCACAACTGGTTTTTAAGCCAGCGCCGCTACTGATCACCAGAAAGAGATATTTATCCTGCTTATCTTTAATCCAAATCAGATGTTTGTTTTAGGAGCTCTTCTACACACTAAATCATGCGTGTGACCAAGATTATTGTTAATGTTTATCTCACTTCTCAGTGATTATTCCGACATTGAAGTTCAGGAACTATTCTACATAATCCATCACAAATGTTCTTTTAAGAGACCATTGGAAACAGAGATTTGTGCTGCTTACCAAGGTCTGACACTGTATCACGAGTGATTGAGAAGTAGACTGCACCTCCAAAAGTTAGGATAGGAGAAAGATCTCTTGCACTTACATATGTCAAGGGGAAAAGTTTGCAGGAATCTATCTGCAGTGAAAACTAACTGCAGGGCCTTTTCCGCCTTCAAAGACACTAACTTTTTTCTCTTCTGTTATCTGATTGCCTAATTAAAAAATAATAGGTAACTTATAACTTGTGCATCACTTATCATAACATATACAGGTTCCACAAAACATCCATGCATCTCCTATAAAACTAGTATTCATAAATCTAGATGTACACGAACCCGTCAATGAAAGTATACAAGTAAACATGCACTAGTAAATGAAAATATACATACATGTCTGGCATATCTTCACTGGCGCGCAGCCCCCATCCTTTCCCAGGTCCGCAATTGAAGGGCTCTGACTTGGCGTATTGTTTCTGTCAACATACAGGGCTGTGTGAAACATCTTGTTAACGACACTCTGAAGGGCGTACACCAGCATAAACATTACAATAACACCACTGATTCTGTGCTCCATACTTACCCCATAAAAGCAAAGCATTTATGTCAAGCACATCATTTCTCATCAGCTCCTCTTTTATCACATTCTCTGCAGAGTTAGTAAACAAACTGGAACATAACGTCAATGAATTAGAAATAATATGACTCACTCATATCTATTTGCACTTGGGCACAATCAGCACAGTGACTACCCCCCCCCCCCCCCCACACACACACACACACACATTACAAAGCAGCAAACCTTTTGGAAACGCTTGTTGGTGCAGTAGTCAAAGCAAGGACACCTGGACCCACTGAAACAAAAGTACATACAATTAAACACAGAGTTACTCATTATCTCAGGTTCAACTCTAAATTTTACTCACTTAGCTGCTCATAGCTGTCTTTTCAGATTGCTCAGGCGAACAAAAACAATCTTATTTGTCTTCTAAATTTGAGGCTTCCATACAATGATACATACACAAGCCCCTTGACTTGAGTAAGCAAACGACTCCTCTGTCCCGCCATGTTTGTGGGGTTTTGTGTGGGGGTTGTTGGTGTTGTTTTTTTGTTTTATTATTTGTTCTTTTTGTTGGGGCGGGGGAGTTGGTGGGTTGGTAGGGGTGGAGATGGAGGTGGGGTCATGTGTATGCTTGGGTTTTTCACATTTCCATGCTCTACCAAACTCTAACAAGGATAACAGAATCATGGGTGTGTGTGTGTGTGTTTGGTCATCAACAGGCATAGACACAAACAAGAAGAGCAAACGCTCGATCGAGTCACTTTCGCAGTTCTGAATATTATATGAGGCATCAGATGGACAGGAAGAAATTGCTATTCACAACACAATGAGTCACGTTCACATAAAATTTGAGCCCGGTCACTTTTATAGTTTCCGAGAAAAGCCCAACGTTAAGTTGTGTGTTGCCGAACAGAAAAGGCTAGTTATCTCCCTTGTTTTTCTGATAACGTTCGTAAAAGGCTACAGATGTAAATACTTTGATGTAAAGAATAATCCTACAAAGTTTCAATCACATCCGATGAACTTTGTCAAAGATATAAAATGTCTAATTTTTCCTTTGACGCTGACCTGTGACCTTGAAAAAGGTCAAAGGTCAACGAAACCATCGTTAAAGTGTAGAGGTCATTGGAGGTCACGACTAAACAAAATATGAGCCCGATCGCTTTGATAGTTTCCGAGAAAAGTCCAACGTTAAGGTGGTGTCTACGGACGGCCGGCCGGACAGACATGACCGATTACATAGAGTCACTTTTTCTCAAGTGACTCAAAAACAGGGTTCAGGAATGAAGCAGGTGTGTATGTTAACCCGGGATATCAGAACACGAGACTTCAACCTTCACCCACCCAGTGCGGCCAACAGGTTCCAAACCCCACACCTTCCATTAGGATGGCTCAGACATTACCACTGAGCTTTTAAGTGCCAATCAAACAAACAAAGAAACTTACCACTCAATCATCAGCATCTTGTTTAGGCAGTCATCCCCACAGGCAGGCAACCCCTTAGCTCGGTCAGCCTTGGATGTTGTACAGTCGCACACCATGCGTTTCATGCTCTTGGATTTCTTCCTGTAGAACCAAGTGCAAAACATTTTCCATGAATCAGAAGTTCATTTCTCTTCAAGAGCAGGGGGTGTGGCTATATACAAAGTTTTTGAATGAAGAAGTTGAAGCAAGTTGAAGAACTGGAACTTTTCAAAAAAACGCATCACTTCACCAAAAGTGCCAGTGAAAGCTTAATGTGCAACTTTAGTACAACCAGGAACGTAAGATCCTTACCTAAATAAAACAGTTTTTATTGTAGCCCTTTTGTGCAAGTTGAAGTTTTATGAAGTGCTCTGTAGTGTTACATCTATAGTGGAACTCCCCCAGTAAGACCTAACTTCTTCTTCTTCTGCGTTCGTGGGCTGAAACTCCCACGTACACTCGTGTTTTTTGCACGAGTGGAATTTTACGTGTATGACCGTTTTTACCCCGCCATTTCGGCAGCCATACGCCTTTTTCGGAGGAAGCATGCTGGGTATTTTCGTGTTTCTATAACCCACCGAACTCTGACATGGATTACAGGATCTTTTTCGTGCGCACTTGGTCTTGTGCTTTGCATGTACACACGGGGGTGTTCGGACACCGAGGAGAGTCTGCACACAAAGTTGACGCTGAGAAATAAATCTCTCGCCGAACGTGGGGACGAACTCACGCTGACAGCGGCCAACTGGATACAAATCCAGCGCGCTACCGACAGAGCTACATCCCCGCACCCATAAGACCTAACAAACCCCTGACAAAATCAGATCTTCAAAGGGAGACAGTCTAAAAATAGAGGTACATTTACAGAGGTGACAGGGGGGGGTTACAAAAAGGGTTCCTTCCACTGTACAGCATTTCCTCAAACAGGTTTCAATTGTTGCAATTCAAATGCAACAGAACGTACCTCTGAGTGAGATGGATGTTCTCAGTGATGATTTCAAAGTCAGGAAAGGCGTCCCCAACTTCTTCTTTTTCCTCCTTCAGTTCAGCCTCAGCCTCAGCCTCCAGCCTCAACCGCTTGCGAGGGGGAGGGGGAGGGACAGAAGATGCCTCTGCTTGTGTTTCCTCCCCTTGGTCTGTGGAGTTCTCAGCCTCTTGCACTGCCTGTTCCTGACTCTCCCGCAGCAAGCGTTTGGATAGAGGTGGTGGTGGTGTAGAGCTGGTAGCCTCAGCCTCACTGTTGCGTCGCCAGCGAGATTTGACCTTGAGAGGTCGCAGTTCGGAGTTTTCCTCCTTTATCATCTGATCTAGCATTTCTGCGGAGTTGGTGGATGAGACGACGTCCTCTCCTTCTTTTTGCGGGCTAGCATCTTCTTTTTGTGGTGTAGGTTTTGGAATGTTGTTTCTACTTGTTGCCCCACCCTCCTCTGGTTCGGCCAGGGCTGACGTTTCAAAGTCAAAGTCAGGTTCTGAGCTGGCTGCCTTTTTCAAACTTGGATCCGATTTCCTGAGCTCTACTAAAGTATTGTCCTTGGCAAGGGCAAGTTCTTCTTTCTGGGTTATATCCTTACGAGCCAGTAACTCCCTCTGTCGCTTCATACCCTTGGGCCTCCTGGAGTTGGGCAGGTCACCAAACAGGGCTGCCTCTCTAGGGTCTGGGTGCATTTCTGCTTGGAGGTGGGCCTCCATTTCAGCAAACCTCTCGAAAGGGAACTGTGCCTGAGGTGGTTGAACAAAGCCTGGTGGGTAGGCTTCTGGCCCGTACGGCGCATGAGGAAGGTGGGTGTAGTCCACGGGTGGTGGATGATCGTGCATGTACCCTGGGTGGAGATGACCGGGTGGAGGGACGTGGCCTTGGTAGCCAGAGTCACCGCCCATGTACATGGGCTGAGCCTGGTCCATTGGGAAGACGTTAGGGTCTTGCAAGGCAGGGTTGGGATGAACTTCCACTCCCTGAGCTGAGATTGCAGCAGCTGTAGCGAGATGCTGTGTGGCAAAGGCCAGGGCTTGATCAGGTGGGTATCCCATGGCATGGTACTGGTGCTGCACCATCTGCAGGGTCGCTGGGTCCACCTGGGGTGGGTAGGCCCCTGCTTGCCACGCTGCATGTTGAGGGTCAACATAGCCCTCTGGGAATTGACCGAAAGCATGCCCTGCAGCAGTAGGGTGTTGTCCAGCAAATGGAGGGTCTTGAGATAGAAGGACTGGGTGAGCTCCCACACTAGGATGGAAGAAGTCTGGGGGTGGCGGAGGTGGTACACCTTGGGCATTTTGTGTCTGTGGTGCAAACGCTGAAGTTTCTTTTATGTGATCTCCACTCATTCCAGGCTTGCTGTCAGCCTCTCTCAGCCGCTTAGAGGCTCTCTCCCTCTCATGGCTAGAACTGGGGCTGGGGCTCCTGCCTCGGTTGTACTTGCCACGATCTCTGCTCAAGTCCCGGTACCTGTCAATGCTGTCATCACGTAGCCTACTGGGACTATGGTTCCTTGGACTGTGGGCAGGAGACAGACCTCTGCCATGATCAAGAAATCTCTGTCTACCATCATCAAATAGGTGGTCATGACTGTGGCTTTCCCTGGGGGATCTCTCTCTGCTTGAATCTCGTCCTCTTCCTCTATCAAAGTCTTTACTTCGAGCAGATCTTTCCAGACTGGGGCTGCGGTCATGAGGCCCTCTTAAAGGAGGTGTTCTGTCTCTAGCTAGATCAGGGCTTCTCTCCCTCAGTCGATCTGGGCTTCTACGTCTGAAGCGATCTGGGCTTCTATCCCTGAAGCGATCAGGGCTTCTGTCTCTCAACCGATCAGGGCTTCTGTCTCTCATTCGATCCGGACTTCTGATTCTGAACCGATCAGGACTCCTGTTCCTCAAACGATCTGGACTTCGAGCCCTCCATCGATCAGGGCTTCTGTCTCTCGATCCATCTGGGCTCCTGTCTCTAAAACGGTCAGGGCTTCTTCCTCTGAAACGATCCGGGCTCCTGCCTCTGAACCGATTTGGGCTCCTATCCCTAAGACGAGATGGGCTTTGGTCTCTGAATCTACCAGGGCTTCTGTCTCTGACAGGATCAGGGCTTCTACCTCGAATACGATCAGGGCTCCGAGGTCTGGTTCGATCTGGGCTTCGAGCTCTGGGAATTTCTGGACTTCTACTGCCTCTGTTCAAATCAGGACTGACAGGACTCTTATCCCGCGGTCTATCTCGCTCACGATCTCTCTCTCTCCCTCGACGCCTCTCTGGACTTCTACTGCTACTTCTACTACTACGCCTGCGACGTCTCTTCTCTTCCTCACGTTCTCGCTCTATTTCACGCTGACGCTCTCGTTCTTTTTCTCTTTCTAGCTGCCTTTCCCGCCTTTCCCGTTCTCTTTCCTTCTCTCTTTCTCTTTCCTTCTCCCTTTCACGCTCCCTCTCTTTTCGCCTCTTGTCAACTTCTTCATCACGTCGACGTCTGTCCTCTTCATCTCTTCTCTTGCGCCTATCATCGTCCTCGCTTCGCCGTCTCCTGTCACTGTTATCATCTCGTCGGCTACGACTGCGACTGTCATCTCTGTGCCGTCGGTCGTCTCTCCTATGACTGTCAGGTGAATCTCTTCTGCGGGAGTCTTTCTTATCATCTCTCGTTGAGGATCGTGAGTCTTTTCTGTTGCTTTCTCTCTCTGACCCACTGGTATCAGAGTCTTCTTCCTCTGAGGAGGAATCTTCTTCACTACTCTCCTCTTCTTCTTCCTCCCCATCTTTTCTAGCCGCTACAGCTCTACACTCCGGCCAGATCATTTCACTTGGTTCTGGCTCCTCTGCCTTCCGGGTTCCAGTCAACACCATGACAGGGAAACCGATAGTGACCTCAGGGGCTGGTGTTGTGTCTGCAGCTAAAGGACTCTCTTGAAGTGGGACCGCTTTCCTCCCAAGAACAATCTGGATCTTGCCTGGCCTCACAGGACTGCTAGTTGAAGAGGCAGGTGAAGGCTGTGGTATATGTGAACTCTGACCAGCAGTAGGCACAGCACTGTCAGGGGGTAGGGGGACAGCAGGATGTGGAGCTTCGGCGAATGCCGTACTGACTTCAGCTCCTGAGTAAGGTAGACCAAGCTTGTGAGGAACTAAAGGACTGGGCTTTGGTACCGGAGCTGCTGAAGCTGCACCAGGGGAAGAGCTGCCCTTTGGCCTGACAGCAACGATAGTCTCAACGGGAGGTCGCAGGCCCCGTTCCCTTCGCTTGGTCCCACTGCTCCAGCCGGCAGTGCCAAAGCGCCCTGTCTTACCTCGTGGAGACATCCCACTGGGGGCAATGTGGGGGTGAGGTTCTGTCTTTACTGCACTCACAACGTCAGCTGCTTTGAGTACAGGTTTCGTGCTTGCTGGGACAGTGGTTAAAGAGCTAGCTGAGGCAACCATCTCTTGCTGTGCTTGGTGGTCGGCACTGTCTGTAGCCATCTCTGTTGCTTTAGCTTCCCCCTCGGACACAGCTGTCTGACAAGAACCTCCAGTAGAATCAATGAGTGTGGTGGATGAAACACTGTCCTCTTTCTGATGCCTGTCACTAGAACTGTGCCTACCAGAGGTTGTCAGCTCTGTCCTCTCGTCCTTCTCGCTCCGCCTTCCTTCTCCCCTGTCATCTGGTGCTGGAGAAAGAGCACTTGGCGAGTACAGTCCACTCTCTTGTGCAGAGTCGGGCACACCGAGGGTGATCATCTTCTCACTAGGTACTGTGGCCATGGGAGAGGCAGATACTTCATTCCGTTCAGCCTGTTGAGATGTATGCAGCTCTCTGTCTCGTGAATCTGCAGACTGTTTCACCTCCCTGTCCCTTGAGACTGACCTTCGGTGTGACACAGATTCTTCCGAATTACGGTGTGTGTAGTCTGTCGACTCTGAAGCTTTTTCACTGCTAGATTTTCGATAGTGTTTTTTTCCAGTGTCTCCCCTAGCTGGAGGAGAATCTCTTGAGCGTCGTTCCCTTTCACGGGAACTCGACCTTCTGGAATGTCTTCTTCTAGAATCATGCGAATCGTCATATCTGGAATGAAAAGTAAAAGAACTGCTCTCTCTGTCTCTGTGACCTGAGCTATGCCTTCTGGAGTTGGTCTTTTGCGACATTTCTTCAGAATTTGGAGAAACGTCCTTTTGCTCCCTCTTATCCACAGAATCTGAATGTCTTGAAAAACCCTTTTCTCTATCCCTTGAGACAGACTCTCCATGTGGTTCCTCAGAACTTGAAGAAACATCTGAAGACTGTCTTTCTGGTTTCACCGATTCCTTCTTCGTGACAGTGCTCTCAGTATCACTTTGTTTTTTAGATGATTCAAATGGGCTTATTTCTTTGTCTTCTGATTTGGATTTCTTGGATTTCTTACTGGACTGCTCTTCATCAGCTCTTGATGAGCTAGACTTGAAGCTCATTTCACAATCACCAGAATCAAGCTTCCTTGAATGTTTCTCATGAGTGCTGTCTGGTGCTCTGTCCAAAGCTGACTGCTTCTGTGGGCTTTTTCGTCTCTCAGAAAATCCTGACCTAGAATCACTGTAATGTTCTCCAGAATCTGACTTTCTAGAATGTTTTTTTGGTGTACTGTCTCTATCAGGATCATCCTTGGTTGACTCTACCTTGCTGGACATTCTCTCACTGTCAAGATACCCTGCTCTAGATGATAAAACATCCTCTTTAGTTTTGGACTGAGGCTCTTCCTGTTCTTTATCAGCAGTCTTGGAGGGTCTAGGAGACCTCTGACCTTTCTTTGGGGTTCTCTTCCTGGGACTCTTCATCAGGCCACCCTCGCTCTCTTCTTCACTGGAACTGCCATAGTCCAGTCCAAGGCTGATTGGGAACACACCCTCCCGACTGGAGCTTTTCTGACCTGTCTGTACCACTGCTGCTTTTGTGGGAAGGCTTCCGTTTTCTTCATCTTCTTTGTCAAGCTCCCATAGAGGTTTGGACTTGAAATGGAACAGACCGCCTCGGGGTTTGGGTTCTTCTTCAGTGACTTCCGTAGCAGGTTGAATGTCTTTGTTGTCTGGATTGTCTTCTTTGACTGCAGGCTCAAACTCCTTACTGGAAATCTTTAAGCCCTGAGCACTATCTGGAGATGCGTCAGCTCCTAGACTGTCTTTAGATGCAATGGGTTCTTCATCGAGTGGTTCAGATTTACTGGACCTTTCAGATTTGCGCTTTCCGGCTGCTTCAGGCTCTGCTTGATTACCCTCAAGTTTGTTTCTGATCTTATCCAACGCAGAATCAAGAGCTGATGGAACTTCACCCTCCCTGTCCGCTTCCTGAGGCAGGAACAGCTTGGAAGTTTTTTGTTCGTGGCTATCATCCAGCTCCTCTGCTGCTGCGCGGGGCTTCAGTCTCAACTTCATTTCCTTGCCTTTTCCTTTGAGAGAAAAGCTGACCTTTTCTGGTTTTTTCTTTTCTTTTTCTTTCTCTTGGGCTGGTTTCTTGGTCTTTTGTAAAGTATCTCCAGACCTACCATCTTTTTCTTTCTCTTGGGCTGGTTCATTGGTCTTTTGTAAAGTATCTCTAGACCCATCAGGCTTCTTATCACCATCAGTAGATTTTGTGGACACATGATCCTTCTGGGGGGACTCATTCTTGCATACGTCATTGTCTGAATCAATCTCCATATCTGAGCTTGCTTTGTCATCAGAAACAGTCTCTTGTGGTGTTGAATGTTGATTAGATTTAGTGGAAGATGATGTGCTCTTAGACTCAGGGTTTTCCCCTGGCAGTAATATATCGCTGAGATCAAAAGGCAAAGCCGGAGTTACTGATGATGATGAGGAGGAAGCTGTCGTTTTGACTTCAGACTTTTCAGCTGAACTGCGTCCCTTTGCAGAGGATCTAGAAGAGGACTTACGAGGAGCACTGTCCTCGTCACTACCGTCAGCCAACTCGTGCCTGCGTTTGTAGTGACGCCTCGCTTGGTCCCTACTCCAGTCTTTAGCATGACGTCTGAACATTTCTTCCTCACTGTCTACATCTTCTCTCCTCGGTCGCCGTGTGGGCAGGTGATCAAAGGATCTACTTCTGCTGCGCCGTCTCCCACGGACTCTCTCCAGACTATCCTCACAACTGGAGTGACGAGAACGATCCTGCAGTCTTCTGTCCGGGGAAGACACTCTACGCCTAGTGTCTCTGCTGTCGTCACCGTCACTGTCCTGTGGATGACGATCTCCTTTCTGGCGCCTGCCAGGAGAACTACTTGTACCTGAGGTATCACGTTGGTCTGTTGATTTTCTGGAATCCCTGTCTTTGTGTGTTTCCTTCTTCTTGGCGGAGGACTTTTCTTTTTTATCTTCTTTACGCTCACTGCCTGCACGTCTGCCCTCCCTCTTGGTTATGCTTTCTTCCCCTCTACTGTTACTGGCGTCTTTTGACTTAGATCTCTCTTTTTCAGCGCTACCATTGCTCTCCCCTTGGCCGGATTTACATTCTTTCTCCTTACTTTCGTGTCTATCTTTTTGCCTCGATAAACTCTTGTCGCTTCCAACGCTCTGTCTGTCTTTGTCTTTACTATTGCTTCTGTCTTTTCTTCTGGATGATCTTCCTCTGTCCCTACTGTTACTTCTCTCTTTCCGTCTTGACCTGGTTTCTTTCTCTCTACTATCACTTCTGTCTTTTTTCTTGAATTTGACCTCCTCCTCTCTGCTGTCGCTTCTGTCTTTTCTCCTTGACTTTCTTTCTTCTTCTTTTTTATCCCTTCTGTCTGTTTTCTTGGATTTTATGTCTTCTTCCCTGCTGTCACTTCTGTCTTTTCTCCTTGACTTTCTGTCATCTTCTTTACTATCACCTCTGTCTTTCTTTTTGCTCTCCTTATGTACACCGTCACTCCTGTCTTTTTCCTTGGATTTTATGTCTTCTTCCCTGCTGTCACTTCTGTCTTTTCTCCTTGACTTTCTGTCATCTTCTTTACTATCACCTCTGTCTTTCTTTTTGCTCTCCTTATGTACACCGTCACTCCTGTCTTTTTCCTTGGATTTGCTTTCCCTTTCTACACTAATACTTTTTGTTTCGGAATGGTGTTCTTTCTCTGCACTGGGGCTTTCTAGGCGTCTTGTTTTCTGTTGATCCTCCACCTCTTTACTGTCACTACTTCTGCCTCCGATTGATGGGATTTCCTTTTCAAGAACAGCACTTTCATCTGTATGTTTGGACACACTTTCTCTCTCAGGACTTAAAATTTTGTCTATAGTATTTTCTATAGTCTTCTCTATAAAGTGTTCAGGCTTGTTATTATCATCAGGTATCGTTCTCTCTTGGGGGTCTTCAGTTTTGCCAAACTCAGCAGTTACAGAAGGTAAACTGGCATCCTGATTAGAAAGGCGGGTTTTCTCTGCTTTCTCATCAATGGGAAATTCAGTCGTTTCACCACTGGTACTTCGGCTTTTGTCCTTGTGGTCAGTAAGAGGGAATTCTGTTGTTTCAGAACTTGAACATCGAGCTCTGTCTTCTACTGTTTCTTTCTCTTGCCTTCCCACATTAGCAGCATCGGCTTCAGCTTCTTGTCTGTTCTTTTTCTCTTCTTTTCCATCATTCTTTTGCTTGCTGCTTGTTTCCTTGGTTTTTTCTTTGTCCCTGCTATCACTTGGGCTTCTCTCTTCCTTCCCTTTTGCCTCCTTGTTTTGACTTTTGCTCTTACTCCTGCGCCGCCTTCTTTTGGATGACTCTGCGCTTTCACTGCGATCTCTGCGAATTCGTGACCTTTGTTGGCTTGTGCTCCTACTCCTTCTCCTCTTCCTACTGTCCCTGTCACGACTATCACTGCGTCTTCTCCTATTTCTCTCTCTGCTCCTGTCTCGCCCCCCTCTGCTTCGATACCTGTCTCTGCTTCCACTGCGGCTTCTGCGTCTATTTCTCCTCTCCCTTGTTCTGTCTCTACTATAACTGCGGCTTCTGTTCCTTCTTCTGTCAGAATCCTGTTCTTTGGTTCTACTCTTTTCTTTCTCACAGCTTTCACTGCGACTCCTGTGGCCCTTCTTCCTGTTGTTTCTATCCTCACTAACATCACGGCTTCCGGTTCGAGTCTTTCCCTTTGAGCTGTCAGCTTTTTCTTTGCTGGTCTCAGCAGCAGCACTTTTGTCCTTGACTATAGTTTCGTTATCTGCCTCAGCTCCCGCTACATCCGCAGATGGTAAAAGTGCGGCACGTTCTGTCATCTCTCCGGCATGATGTGTATCTTTGTGTTCCTTGTTCGTTCCTTCCAGCTGTTCAGTAGCGCCGTGTGTTTTGCCAGGGTCCTTTTCCAAGTCACGATTACTGCCTAAACCTTTGTCACCTGTGACATTACTTTTTTTTCCCCCTTGGTCTTGTGCAGAATTTTCTTTCAATGTCTGAGATAAGTTACCTTCGTCATTATCCTCTAAGACATCCGTGTACAAATCAGAAATTTCTGCAAGACCATGAGATTTTGGCAAAGAAGTGTTGTCATTAGCAGAGACTGCTTCAAGCACTTTGCTAGCTTCTTCACTGTTCTGATCAGCCGGAATCTGTTTTTGGTCACTGTTGACAGTAATTTCATCCTTGCTGGCTTTGTTTGCATCCGTGCTTTCTTCTCCTCCTTTCTGCCTGTGACTACTTCTAGCACCCTTATCTTCCTTACTCTCCTGTTCTTCACTTCGACGAGAACGCCTGCTGCTTCTGTCATGGTCTCTGGAACGTTTTTCCTTGTCTCCTCTGTCTCGATCCCTCCTCTCTCTAGAGTCCTCGTCTTCGTTTCTCCTCCTCCTTCTGGAATCTTTCTCCTCCCTGCGGCGCTCGCTCTTCTCCTCCACGCTGGGGCTTCTCCTGCGGGCCGCCTCGACCGAAGCAGCAACTTTATCCTGCTGCATGAGCGCCATAGCCTGTAGGGCTAAAGCGTTTTGGGCAGCCACAAACTTCTGCTGCGGTGTTATCAACTCAGCAGCGTCTGCTTCCTTTGGGAGAAACAGGTCTCCTTTAGACTTTTTGAAGTTGAAGCGTGCAGGCTGGACAGGTTCTGCAGGAGCTGCTCCTTCCACTGGATTGGCTTTCTCCTCCTCTTCTTCCTCCTCTGGAGTCTGCAGGGTGTTCTTCTTGGGTTTCAGGGTGAAGGACACTTTCTGGAACTTATTCCCCACAGGTTTCATGGGGAACCTGAGCTTGCCCAGCATAGGGGAGGAGGTGGGGGTCTCCCCGGCACTGCTGCTCTCTTCTGTGGTGGTCTGCGGAGTGCCCTCCCCCTTGCTGACATTACCCAGCGCTTTGCTCAGCAGTTTCTTGGCCAGTGTCTGGGGTTCTTCAGCCTTCTCTTCTCCTGTACAACAGATTAAAGTGCAAGTCATGTTATATACCGTATTTGACGGACTACAAGCCGCGACTTTTTTTCAAACAAAAATCGCATTGTGGCTTATAAAAAGATGCGGCTAAAACGTTACCTAAACTTGAATAGCATTCACCTAATGGAAGTCGCCGCGGATTTTCATTTCGCTCGATTAGCGATTACCGGTACTTTATTAGCTCTCTACTCAAGACTCGGCGCTTTTCTCTTTCTTTCGCGATTACCGGTACTTTATTAGCTCTCTACTCAAGACTCAGCGCTTTTCTCTTTCTTTCGCGAATCTTCGTTTGTCAACAAGTCGTCGTGACAAGATAGCGTACAGAGAAACACCGGATGTATCAGGATCTCGCGTGCGCGAGATTTCGGTTTTCAGTTGTGTCTCGCGATAGTTGGAGGAGCGAGAGCCGCCATGTTGTGTTTTCGTCTGCTCGAAATGTGCGCAAAATTCGTAAATCATCCCCAAAAAGCTTATTCCGGGCGAGACTACATGTGTGTGTTGGTTACAAATTGTGTGTGTGATATTTTTAATTTTTTCACTTTTCTTCTTTGTTTCACTTGTTTATTCTCGGAGCCGATTTCGCCAAATACCGTACTTTCGTTTGCCTGGTTGTTTTGATTGATCGACACAATCTGATTATATTTTTTTCGACGGCGGCTAATATAGTGACGCGGCCTATACGTGGCTCATCCCAATTTTTTTTTTAAATGTCGGGGGTGCGGCTTATAAAACGGTGCGTCTTGTAATCCGTCAAATACGGTACCCTTCTCACATGTAAAAATGTTTTGCAGGCATATGCAACTTTGCAGTTACTTCACTCTAGCCTTAAGGTAGTTCACTGGACCCGTTAAATATAATTTGGTTTCTCCCAAAAGTTGGTTATTTTTTAAGTTCGATCTGTCTGCTATGCATTCAGCATAAAAAAAATATAGGGTAGTGGGTTCGTTTCGGAGCTATGAGTCTCGGAAGACGGTGCCCGTTTTGAATTTTGGACCGAAAAATCGAAAAAGGGGTATGTTTTGAAAACGGCCAATTACACAAACATCTGCATAGGAATAGTCATTCAAAAAATATCACCCAAAGCAGCAATGGGCAGGTAACGAAGTGCACTGGTAAACGAAAATGTTGCGCATACTCAAACTTTGTGACGTCACGTCTTTTGCCAGAGTTTATTTTAAATTTGTTCCTCATGTTGAGGTATTTTATTGCTGGTAGCCTGGAAATAAATTACGATTTGATGAGATGGTTTGTAAACGCAAGAGCGATCAAAACGGCATTAAAAAAAACCAAAAAAACCGACAGGTTGGTAGTGTTTTTAGGGGGGGTTCACTCCCTTGATTAACCCCACCCTTTGCACTATTACTGTCCAGTGTGCCTCAGAAAAATATGTGTCACGATAATGTAAAGGGCTGTTGTCCGATCATTTGTCTCAGATATATGAGCCAACTAAATTATGTTTTTAAAAACCACTGTTACATATGACCTCTGTTGAAAGTCAAAGGTCACCGCAACTTTGAAAGGCCACAAGTCCGATTCAAATGTAATAAAAACGCCAATCAAAAGGTGGAGGTCACTTGTTTGATACAAGTGTAATAATAAAAATTAATAATCAAGGCTTGGTTTATAATTTTGCTTAATAGTGCGTACTGTTATTTGTTACGGTTTGAAGGCTGGGACTTTTTGAGGGTGGAATTAAAGCAATTTTTCGCCTTATGGGCCCCTTATGCCTCGAAGGACTTCAATTATTGTATTATCTGCTGCCAGCGTACAGTAGAAAGAGGGCTGCATACACAAGACACTTGTTCTTAATACTACTGGCTGTTATTCTAGTTCAAACACCGGTTTTAACATGTGGTATTCTGATGCAATCACGCTGTGAGCATCACGGGTTGGGAGACACTCTCTTACCTGCTACCGGAGCTTCAATGTTAGCTTTGGTGATTATTACGATGTCACTGGCAAAGAGAACGGCTTTGTACCGATTTCATTAGATGCCCACGTGTTTTTGACCTCGTGGTTGGGAGGCGTGTCGCATTGTTTTTATTTCTGGCGGTGTCGTCATTTTCTGACGTCATTCACTTACGCTGCCTGAAAAATGTGACGTTTGTTCTATTTACGTCATTCGAATGTTCGAATGTTCGACGTGTTCTTCTTCTTCTTCTTCTTCTTCTGCGTTCCCTGTTCGATGTGTTCGAATTCCCAGCCTGCCAGGAAAAAATGGCGACACAACTCAGTGGCTTCCCTTTGTGTATGAAGAGTAATATCCCTGTCTCCATTTGACCTGCCTTAAGCATTTGCTCACCTGGCCTGACCTAATGGTTAAACTTAAGTTAAATGTTTCCCAATACTAATAGCCTCTAGCTAGTAGATTTAATATTCTAGTAGACTGAAAATGTGAAATTAATGACATTTGTAAGCTAGAACCACCTAACTCTGAACATGACATGACTTTGTTCATGACTTACCCACTAGCACAAGTATCAACCCAAATGCTTACTCCATGCCCTTACTATAGGCCCTTTCAACAAAAACCTCCTCTTTTATACAACGTTTCAAAAGTTGTCACAGCACATAAACTTAGGCATCAACAGACAAATTCTCATTTCAGTCTTTTGCGTTTCATACCAAACATGTCAGTGGAATGATTGCATGACTACATGTAAGTGCTGTTTCTCCTTACCTTTGCTTTCATTCTGCTGCACATCAGTGGATGCTGGTACGGGTAGCGATGGCTCAGCTGGAGGTGGTGCTAAGGGATCAGCTGATAGAGAAGCAGGTGCAGGAGCTCTTCCTGTTGGACCTGAGTCCCTCACCAGTGGCCCTTCCCCAGACTCTGCCTGTTGCAGAAAAGACCCTTGTGAGCTGATATCACTCTTATCACATGCTATAGCGGAAATACACGCAGAACATATATTTTTGAAGCAAAGTGTGTAACGCTGAGTCCAACTTCAATGAAACAATACTGCCTGATGTGTAAATTCCAAGTGAACCTTAGGGGAGATACTGTTTAAATTGCTGCTGCAGCTGCATGCAGTTGTTCTGCCTCCACCTCTTGCAGACATAACACATTCTCCAATAAAATGTTGTATGTTCCATCGACGGGCGCAGTGGCGTGGTGGTAAGACGTCGGCCTCCTAATCGGAAGGTCGTGAGTTCGAATCCCGGTCGCTGCCGCCTGGTGGGTTAAGAGTGGAGATTTTTCCGATCTCCCAGGTCAACTTATGTGCAGACCTGCTTGTGACTTAACCCCTTTCGTGTGTACACGCAAGCACAAGACCAAGTGCGCACGGAAAAATCCTCTAATCCATGTCAGAGTTCAGTGGGTTATGGAAACACGAAAATACCCAGCATGCCTACTCAACGAAAGCGGAGTGAGCTGACTATGCTCTCAGAGTAGAGTGTGGGGAACCCAAATGGGCAAACAAGCTCACACGTAACCAGACAATTCTGGAACGCTGAAGAAGAAGAAGTATGTTCCATCAACTTTCTTCTTGCATGATAGGAATCACAGTCTAGCGGTCAATGCATCATACTGTGTTTTCTCTGATCTTGGGTTCAACCCACCGACAAAACTAGAAGAGAACTTACAAAAATGTTTCTCTTCTTTTATTTTAAATGTGCAGACTCATTAGTATCTGTCACACCTTTGTGTGTATAGAACGCATAGATCTACACCCTGAAGATCCCATTACCCATAATTTATATATATACTAACATAGGTAAGTAGGTCTGGCAGCCTGTCATTCAGAATATCCAAACCAAATCAAAACATGCACAATACCCATGCATTGTATGCAGCTGCACTTGCGACAGAGACATACTTTAAACTAAAACTTTGAAATGTCAACTCCTCAAAAGCTCTTTTTTAAAAATATGAAAATTCCCCATGTTTTTCAATACACAGCACAAATCAAGCAGACGGGCATAATCAATTCACACATTTTCAATGTGCATCCTGCTCTTCCTCTGCATGGTTCACCTGCTTCTAATTTTCCACGATGTATATTTTATCCAACAACAACAATAGACAGAAAATAACCAGAATGAAGTCAAACAAATTCTTACCTCATAATACGAGGACTGTCTCTCTTCATCCATGTGTTTTTTCTTTTTCTTCTTCTTCTTCTTCCTGCCTCTCTCCTCAGAGGCTTCTTCTCCATCCTCATCAGAGAGTGCTGGGCTAGGGAGAGAGGGAGGAGGTGGAGGAACAATGGATGCAGAGGTGGGAGGAGCCTTCCCCCCAGGCAGGGGGACACTAGCTAAGTCCAGCAAGTTTTGATTTCCCTGTAGTGGCAGCACAGATGGTGATCGTTCCTTAGGCTGCTGTCCCGGTGATACTCGCTTGGCTTCCTCCGCATCATCTCTAAAACAAGAACAAAATAAGCAAATATTAAATTACGTAAGCATAGGCATGGTGCTAAGCTGAAAGAGGTCCAAGCTGGAGAGGCTGATCTTTACAGAACAACGGTTTGGAAGAGAATTTTTTGTGTGAGGCGGAAGGGTGAGGAGAATGAGGTCTTCACTATTTTATCTCTGGAAAAGAATTCAAACAACAACAACAACAAATTGTCATACAGTAGAATCCCCCTTTTAACAGCCGGCCGTTTCACAACTGACCGAGTAAAACTTTGCCCACTTGCACTTCTGGAGCAATGCAAAAGGAATATGGCGTGCAGCCCCTTATTGCCATAATTCTCGGGAAAAAATGATTTTGTTTGTTTTCTTTTTTTGTGGATGAAGAGTATATTGTTCACTTACTTTTATCATTATGAACTATTTATTTTAAAGCCACAGTAAGCCTCCCATAATCCATCACAAATACTGTCAGGCTTTTACACACAGTACAAACACATTATCATTTACACATTCACCACTTTTAAACATCCTAGGTGCCCTCCGTAAAGAGCGAGCAATTTTCAAAGAATTTATTTTTGCGTGGTTTATTTTACCTCTGAGCCATCGCGAACCCGTGTGATCCAGTTTCCTTTTTTCACAATGTAGTCGTTAGTTTGTGATTTCAATGGGACTCGCTGTAAGCTCATCTGCAATAGCACGTTATTGTGTACCTCTGAATCTAAATGCAACAAACAGCTGCGATTCACACGAACTAGAGCGATGACAATTGACTGTTCAGAGGAATGGGCCCTAGGCAGAACCGTCGTCTGCTACGAGAAAGACGGTTTGCGTGACACATTTCCAGGCTTTTCTTTTTTCAAACTTTCAAAACTTCGAATTGTACTGATCTTGTCTTGATGAAAAAAGAATTCTTTTATGGAATGTTTGTGTAACAAGCCGTCAATTTATTATCTAGATTTTAAAAGTTAGTTCTAGTGCGGGCGCAGTGGCAAGACGTCGGCCTCCTAATTGGGAGGTCGTGAGTTCGAATCCCAATCGCTGACGCCTGGTGGGTTAAGAGTGGAGATTTTTCCGATCTCCCAGGTCAACTTATGTGCAGACCTGCTAGTGACTTAACCCCCTTCGTGTGTACACGCAAGCACAAGACCAAGTGCGCACGCAAAAGATCCTGTAATCCATGTCAGAGTTCGGTGGGTTATGAAAACACGAAAATACCCAGCATGCCTACTCAACGAAAGCGGAGTGAGCTGACTATCCTCTCAGAGTATAGTGTGGGGAACCCAAATGGGCAAACGAGTTCACACGTAACCAGAAAATTCTGGAACGCTGAAGAAGAAGTTCTAGTGCCAAAACAAGGCGCCCGATTTGCTGATCAGAGGGTCCATGAAAATAAATTCTTTGAAAATTGCTCTCTCTTTACGTAGGGCACCTAGGTTGTTCTCAAGCGGTGAGTGTTTAAACGAAAGGGTGTTTGTACTGTGTGTAAAAGCCTGACAGTATCTGTGATGGTTTACGGGAGGCTTACTGTGCCTTTAAATGTATGAATAAATATTTTAGGAATACGGTTTTTGTCTCACAGTACACACTGAGTCAGTGCAATTTCTTTTTCGTGTTTAGAAAGAGGTGAACACTGAGAGAGACAGAACAAAAACAAAACAAAGAACAAACAGAGAGCAACTGTGAGAGAGAGAGAGAAAGAGAGAGAGCGACAGAGAGAGAGACAGAGAGATACAAGATACAAGATACACGAAATTTTATTGTCCTCATCAATACAAGGAAATTTGGCATGTGTGTGGCAAGACATAATACACTGATACATAGACATTTACAAAGCAATAACTGAAGTTCAATATCAACACACCCTTACGCACACATACCTACTACTTCAGACACACAGGCTACATGTGCCCCTCGGACGTACGCAACCCACAATTCACCCAGCCATACAACTCCACATGCACTTACTCATTCATGCAGCACTCTAGCGCCCGGCCATGCACAACTCACACACTGGAACCCTCGTACGGCTACATATGACACCCGCACAAACATTACAGCCTCAAACATCGTACTAGATCTACAACTAACAAGCATACATCCACTATCAAACACCGAATACATCATCACACATTACATCATAACATATTGCATTATAACACACGCACAAACATTACAACATCAAACATCGTACTATATCTACAACCAACAAACAATCATACACTATCAAACACCAAGTATATCATCGTACATTAAATTACATCATACCCCCCCACCCCACCATACATTCACAATCGACACAGAATACATCATCATACATATACATTACATCATAACCCCCATACATGCGCAATCAACACATAGTACATCATCATACAAAGTAAACAGACGTCAACATTTCACTCTTACCCCCCCGCCAATCACACGTCCTCTACTCTACCATCGCTCACACCTACTACACATCACCCATAGTCCTCCAAGTCACAGTTCACAGCACTCATTGTTCTTCCGCAGTCACAGTTCACATCACCCATAGTCCTCACATCACAGTTCACATCACCCATAGTCCTCACAGTCAAATTTTACAGCACTCAAGTCTATCTAGCATACTGTCACATTCACAGGGACTGGTTGTAGAGTCGTATAGCCATCGGGAGGAACGAGTCCCTCATCCGGTTCGTCCTGGCCCGCCAGCACCTCAAACGGCGTGATGACTCACGCGTGGGCTCGCACGATGCGAGCGCCTGGTGCAGAGGGTGGCGGTCGTCAGAGCGGATCATGCTCAGCTTCTTCAGCGCCACACTCGGGAATCGAGTGCTGAGAGGCTGAAGCTCAGAGCCAATGATGGAGCCTGCTCTCTTCACAATCTTCTC
The DNA here is from genome assembly GCF_037325665.1 of Littorina saxatilis. Classification (NCBI taxonomy): domain Eukaryota; kingdom Metazoa; phylum Mollusca; class Gastropoda; order Littorinimorpha; family Littorinidae; genus Littorina; species Littorina saxatilis. The sequence goes on along the minus strand of NC_090246.1, from coordinate 66,159,299 downwards.
CAACCTTTCCATGTCGCCTTTCTTTGCACTGCTGTGGTAGCAGAGCTGGTTGAAGGAGACGACACTCTGAATAGTCGCCTGGTAGAAGAGATGGAGGATCTGTGGGTCGACGTGGAACTGCCGCAGCTTCCTCAGGAAGAAGAGCCTCTGGTTTGCCCGCTTGCACACGGCGTCCACGTTTGGCGACCAGTCGAGCTGGTTGTCGATGATGGTGCCCAGATACTTGTAGGTATCCACCATCTCGACTGGTTCGCCCTTGATGATGATGGGGTCGACGGCGGACTTGGTTCGTCGGAAGTCCATGATGAGTTCCTTCGTCTTGCTCACGTTGAGCTCCAGGAAGTTGTCGTCGCACCACTGCACCAGCTCCTCCACTGCGTGTCTGTACGCCGATTCGTCGTTCTTCAGGATGAGACCTGACAGGGATGTGTCGTCTGCAAACTTCAGCAGCAGGTTGACAAGATCCCTGAGGCGACAGTCGGCGGTGTACAGCGTGAAGAGCGTGGGAGACAGCACGCAGCCTTGGGGGGCGCCTGTAATGGTGGCGACAGCCTCGGACAAGACTTGTCCAATACGGACCCGCTGGGTTCGCTTCGTAAGGAAGCTGAAGACCCAACTGATCAGCACTGGATTGACGTCGAACTCCAGCAGCTTCCTCATCATGAGATGAGGCTGGATGGTGTTGAAGGCGCTGCTGAAGTCGATGAACAGGACCCTGGCGTAAGAGGAGGGCTTCTCCAGGTGGGCGGAGACGTTGTGGACGAGGGTCAGGATCGCATCTTCAGTACTCCGGTTGCGGGTGTATGCAAACTGAAGAGGATCCTGATGGTCCTCTGTCTCCAACCTCAGCCTCCGAAGGACCAACTTCTCAGCGCACTTGAAGGGGATGGAGGTGAGCGCTACGGGCCTGTAGTCGTTCAATGTCAAGGGATTGGGCTTCTTGGGTACAGGAACAATGATGGAGCTCTTCCAGATTGCAGGGATGGAATGTTCGTCGAGGGACCTCTGGAAGAGCTCGCGGTAGACAGGGGCAAGGGAGTCTCCGCATTCCCGTAGAAGCCTGCCAGTGATGTTGTCTGGGCCTGCGGCACTGCGTGCCTTGACCTTCTTGAAGGTCGACCGGACTTCGTCGGTGGTGATGATGATGGGCGGGGAGAGAGAGAGAGAGAGAGAGAGAGAGAGAGAGAGAGAGAGAGAGAGAGAGGCAGACAGACTGAGAGAGAGAGGCTGAGAGAGATAGAGATTAATGAGTATTTTATTGCTTCATATATAAAACATAACTGATGATTTGTGTATTTTCTCACAGGTGCAAAAAAAAAAAAAAAAAGATACAGAACTGCAGGCGTAAAATTCTAGTTATAGGCAAACCATCATCGTATCTTGATGTAAAACATGTGTCCTTCTGGAATCTGCAAGCTGGGCTCAATTGGGGTGAATTTGTTTCTAAACATCAGATTGCACTTTACAAAACAGAAAACAACAGGTTCTTTGAGGTAGCTTCTGGAAGGAAAAAACTGACAGAAAAATGATGAAAGCGATCTGTGAAACTTTATTTCCCTCTTCCTAATGATGTATGTAAATGATGTACTGGCTTGACAAAACGATGTTATGTTATATGATGTTATATGAAGTCTTATATCGTGCATGTATCTCCAGACTCGGACTCAAGGCGCAGGGATCTATTTATGCCGTGTGAGATGGAATTTTTTACACAATACATCACGCATTCACATCGACCAGCAGATCGCAGCCATTTCGGCGCATATCCTACTTTTCACGGCCTATTGTCACACGGGTATTTTGGTGGACATTTTTTTTATCTATGCCTATACAATTTTGCCAGGACAGACCCTTTTGTCAATCGTGGGATCTTTAACGTGCACACCCCAGTGTAGTGTACACGAAGGGACCTCGGTTTTTCGTCTCATCCGAAAGACTAGCACTTGAACCCACCACCTAGGTTAAGAAAGGGGGGAGAAAATTGCTAACGCCCTGACCCAGGGTCAAACTCGCAACCTCTCGCTTCTGAGCGCAAGTGCGTTACCACTCGGCCACCCAGTCCGTACTGTGCCTTTTTTCAAACTACTGCAGCTGTAAATCATGTGAGAGTTATGACCTGCAAATTGACAGGCACAATGGCATAGTGGATAAGATGCCGGCCTCCTAAGCAAACAGTTGAGTGTTCAATCCCGACTGAATCTGGTGGGTTAAGGGTGGAGATTTTCCCAATTTCCTCAACTTATGAGCAGACCTGCTAGTGCCTTATCCCCCTTCATATGTTCACGCAAGAACAAAACCTAGTACGCACAAAAAGATAGTGTAAATGTAATCCATGTAATAGCAATTAATGAAGGGTTATAAGAACACAAAAATACCAAGCATGCATCCTCCGAAATTGGCGTAAGGGTGCCTAAATAGTGGGGTAAAAACGTACATACACGTAAAAACCCACTTGTGAAAAAACATGAGTGTACCTGGATGTTTCAGCCCATGATCTAAGAAGAAGAAGAGAAGAACCATTGGATATAATAGTGTGCCTGCTGAAAACTGAAAATATGTAGTTTCTGGGCCCGATTATCCACAGTAATCGTAGGTACAACACTGAACTGACACATTGTACTTCAATAGGATTTCATGACCAATCTAGTTAATTTCAATAAAGTCACTAACAGTATGTTCATAAAGCATTTGTATAAAGATTAGTATGTGAGTCTCTGTGAGTTTCTGTCTGCCTGTATAGTCTTATCTGTGATCTGATCATCATCATCATCATCATCATCATCATCAACATCTTCATCATTTACACCATATAATCATTACAAGCATTAGTGTAAACGTTGGTATTGTGTGAATTTTACGGTCGATCACTTTACATGTGTAACCTCAATTAACATGTTGCATGTTTCGCTTTCGAATTGTATGTTGCTTACTTTGTCATTTTGTTGTTTGTGTTTATTTGCTTGTAAGTTGTTTGCTTACTTGTCGATTGTTTGCTGGTTCGTTCGTTTACTTTGTTTGTTTGTCATGTTGCTTTACTTGTTTATCATTTATTAGACATTTGTATTAGAAGTAAGGACCGGTTGTAAGAAAAGCCTTAAGGCGTCGCCTTGAACCTCTATCCTTGAAAAATAAAGTTCCATCATCATCATCTGAAATTACATTTATTAGCAGTTAAAGGTCCTTGTCTACATTTTTATACCGAAATCGCCATTTGACCATTAAAATGCAGAGTCTATTATCTACAAATATCAACAATACACCCCCTTTCGATCAGGAAAGACGAAGCCAGTGTAGCCGTTTGAAAATTCATTGTAGTATTCCAGCGTAGTACTCATAGTAGGATATCCTTATTTGAAAAATGCCAAGCGCAAAACTCCTCTCAAATCCTGTGCATTTCGTGCGTTTATAAAAAAGCGTGGACAGCGCTCCAGTGTCAAACTGTTGCTGCACTTGTTTGGGTGTGACTATAAGCATAGTGACATGAATTTGATTGGTCAGTATTTTTAGGCAAAGCACATGTTCTCAGCAAACAGAAAACAAAATATTGGAAGCGTGAGTCACGCTACCCAAAAATGTGACCCTCCACCGCGAAATGAGTCGCATGTCACCTCGCGCGGTTCTGCGCTAGGCTTGATATAAGTCCGGGGAGTGTCTGGTATAACAGTGTGAGGGTCACCTTAGTCACAGGCTTATAACTCAAACAGTTTTCGCTCTTTTCTAATACGGTTTTCACCACTGGATAGAGCATAAAAAACTCTTTAGGAAAATGTACAAATATGAAAATCATGCAAAGGTGACATGCGACTCATTCCGTGGTGGAGGGTCACAAATAAAATCTTTTTTTACATATATTTTTTTTCAATAATTTTTTTCCCCATGGTTCATTCATCATTTGACATAATTTTGTATTGAAATCTAATCATAAGATTATTGAAAAAAAGCAAAAATGTAGACGACCACCTTTAATGGCAAATCTCAATACTTTTAATAAGGTCACAAACATTTGTATTAAGCCTGCGAGTCTCTGACTGCCTGTATAGTCTTAATCGCTTATCTGCCTGTCTGTACCTTTTTAAACGCTGCTTTAGTGTCTGTGAAATAGATCTTATATCATATATTTATCAAAAACAATAAGGAGAGTGTGTTCTCTTTTAAAAACAAAATAAGACATTCTTTTCAATGGTTATTTAAGTAGAGCTCTGAAAAAGAAAAACAGTCCGTCACGTCTATTCGCCCTCTTTCCAAAGGCGAAGCTCTTTTCAAGACATTAGCCAGTCACTAGCATGGGGTGTGTCTGAAACACGTGGAAAAGGAGCATGTGTGGAAAGTTTGCCTCACTAAAGCAAGATTGTTAACTTGTTTGCAACCCATACCAAGCGGACAGCGTTATTTCAGGAGTTTGTCTATTTACCTCATTTTAAGGCTCTCTCCGTTTTAAGACCTGATTTCATCTGAGTATCGAAGGTATATGGGGGGGTTCAGTGTATGTTTCCCTTAAGCCAAGCAGCTGCAGCCATTGATATTCAAAGCAAGCGCACGCTACTTGAGATTGCTTTCCAAACTTATACGAAGTGAACGGGAGCATAGGGTCAGTTATCAACTTGACTTACCTCGAACAGTGAGATCGACAGAACGTACAATTCACAAATACAAACAGAGAAACTCAAAAACCGACCGGTTGACACATGCTCAAGAAGTCAAATGTAAATGTAATGCATGTTTGAAGTTCAACTTTCTATTTTCACCCCGGAGAATTGCGTGTCAGGTTGGCTCATTGGTAGAGCGCTCACCCACTAACCCGGCGGTCATAGGTTCGTATTGCGTAACTGAAAAGAATGTTTGTAACTTTTCCCCCAATTTTTCAACTTAAAAAAAAAAATTCTGAACTCATTATTCTTGTTTTTTCAAATTAATTTTAATTAATTCTTCAGGTTTTGAGTAGTGTATTGAAAATCAAATTTAGTTTGTAAGGGCCCTTGACCCACAATCCCGTATTCTATTTTTAGTCCGCGATACCCTCCCGTTTATTTGTTGAGGTCAAAGGGCATATGTACCACCGCGCGTCGACCGAAGGTAATGGTGGTTGGGGGCTTGTAAGATCATGTGCTTGTGCTAACATGTCTTTGAACTTACCCTTGCTATGGAGGTAACATCTGAACCACCAAAGGCCACCAATGTTAATGAAGACATACAATCCTACACATACCCATTGCCATATGTGCTCAAAACAAGGCAGAAAGGAATAAACTGATGGAAAATGACACTGGACAGGAGGTAGGCTCCACATCGTCAAGTTAACAATTTTGTTTGTGTGTGTCTCAGGGCCCTTTGTTATTAGAGTATTCAAAACAAAAATTAATGCAATTTCACAAGATGTTGAAAAATAAGCAGCCAGTTGCTTTTCCCTTTTTTCCCTCTGCCACAAATTAAGAAGCCTGGTCCTGGCATAGTTCCAGATCAGGCAGCTAAGAAGACACCAGCCAAAGTCACCTGGGTTGTTTTTAGAACCAATGAATACATGTGGGTATACAACTTTAGATGATCTGTGGTTTCATAAGTTTTTGTTCAAAAGCTGGCAATGGCCTATCTTTCTGTTTAAATCACATGACAGTGAACACCTTGGATGCTTTCATTAACAAGAACATGTACAGTAAATAGTTGATAAGGTAATTGTGTTGTGCAAACTCCATTGGTCTTCGGTGGTTCAAAGTAATTTCTTGGCCATAAAAACTAAGAATGAGCATGCATGGGTGAAACCTATGAAAATCAAATTGACTGACAATTTTTTGAGGCAGGGGTCCAGGGGCCGCCCAGGCCCTGGCGGGGTACGGGGCAGGGCCCCGTTAGGGGGTCCAGGGGGGCAATGCCCCCCGGCCGAAAACAAATTTTTGCATTATACATTGTGATTTTGTGGCCTTTCCTGGCAAAAAAATACACTTTTTGTCACTATCATGCAGGTCAAAAAAATACCTTCAGATTCTAATGATATGGTAAAAAGGGTAAACAAAATCAAAACAATTCACAGAAGTAATCATTTTTCTTTTGTATCTTTTCACACTTGCATCTTCCAACAAAACGACACAATTGATAACAATTAACATTGACAACAGCCAATTACTAAATGAAATAGAAACTGAACAACTGAACAACTGAAATAAAAGTTCGAAATATTTAATTATAAGAAGCAAACATTGCCAAAGAGGCATTGAAATAAATGATGAAACAGAATGTCACACATGCAAACAGCATGATGTAGCACTGCACAAAGTAGCAACTAAGCAGTTGCATCTCTTATAGTGCAAAGTTCTCAAGGAAAAGCACTTGAGTTTCAAGCACCAAACTTATCACACACAGTTTTAGTTTCATGAACTCCAACCAGTCCCATCGCCATTTGTTGGCTAGACCAGCATCAATAAGATCTGTCCATGCGTTTTCCGTCAAAACGGCATCTTTGTCGCAGAAATCGTGTCACCACTTCGTAATGCCTGCCAAAACGCGAGAACTTTTTTTTTATCGTGATGCAGAGCGAATCCGAAAGCGAAGAAACCTCACCTACGGGGTTTACCGCATAGCAGTTCGAAAACGCGTTCCGCTTAAAAATAAAAAAATTAAAAAAAGTTTTTTTATTTTTTTATTTTTATTTTTTAAATTGCGGATTGACGGAATTTCCGTCAGACTTATTTTCAGATTGACGGATTTCAGTCAATTGACGGGCTACTTTCACCCATGAGCATGGAATGTTGCATCATTTAACTCATTTTCAGTACTGTTAGTCAATACATGTAATGTGAGTGGTTCCATAGTGAAAGTTAAAAGCTAAAAGAAGCCCAGACTATTTCCAATTTACTACTGTACATGTACTCAGTGGAACAGACCCAAATCATCAAATCAATTATACATCTTCCTGGATTTTTCCTATTTTAATACTCTATGTTGTCCTGATGAAAAATACTCATTATGTAAGGTAAAGTTTTAAAAAAATGTGTCCTTTAGTTCGGTTGTTTTTGTTGTTGTTTCTGATAGGCTCTATGGATATGTGTTTCTGTTTTGTTTTCGTTGGGGGATGGGGGGTGGTCATGTTAGTGGTTGTTTTACTTGTTCATTGGTTTGAGATTTCCCCCGGCTTTTGTCTTCTGTTGACGAGGTTATGGGGTGGTTGGTTTTTTTGGAGGGGGAGGGGTCTCCTTCTATTCTGTTAGTGCTTGGGTTTGTTTTTGACCACAGAAAACATAGGACCTGCGAATGTTTTCTTCTCTCATTCTTTGTGTGTGTGGTTGGGGAGCGGATATTTTACAGCAGATTTTGCACCGAGACACACTGCATCTCCAGGTGGCGTTTCTTTCAACGGGACTTCTGACAAACCATGTCTGCATACGATAACACCTTGCGCAAGTAAGCTTAGTTCTGCGGAAACTAAAACACATATCAAACCATCACCCAATCCACACAAAAACAGCAAAGGATCTACGGTAGACGGACAGAGTTCGGCGATCAAAACAACAAGCCTCAAGCCCCGCTCGGCAACCTCATCGGGCTCGTGCCTACCGATGTGCGTGTAGCTGTCAACTCAAGGCCGACAACTCGACCGGCGGCCGCCATGTTGGGTGCCGAATGTCGGCCGATCTTCAAGAGAAAATTACGCACTTGACCCGCCCCAGCTGACCGCATGTACGAAGAGACATACATTCAGACAGTTCTACAAGCACTTTGAATGGCTATTCCAAATACGGCCTACGCTGTTAAAGCCCAATATATTCACCGGAGCAAAAACGCACTTTGCATTTATGATGAGGTCCGTTCCGACCGCACACTGTCACGGCTCGACCAGTATCAATCGCTCATGCAATATCTCTCTCATAGACCCCATAGAGTCAATATACCCTGCATACTTCAGTATAAAGTGAGTCACAGAATACGCTATGCGCTGAAAGAAAGGGCACGTTACGAAAGCAGGCTTTAGAAAACAAACTCTCTTTGAACGTATTTCACATTTCCAGCTAGCATACATTTGGTCATTTTGATCTGCTACCAGCAGGTTTGAGGGTTGCATAATTCTGTTCGGCTTTCGATCAAAAACAATACACGTGTATAACCTTCCTCTGCAATGTACACTCTGCCTAAACTCAATAGTTTGTCATTACCAAGTTACATTACTGGGCTGGACCTAGCATAAAAACACATATATAGGTAGTTGAGTCTATCGTTTCTTTCTCAGGACTCTAATCGTCAAGTTCATCACAGATGACTTGTCTTGTAAACTCTGCGTATGCTGTAAGCTATTCTTGCCTTGAATATATGTGTCTGTTTGGTTACTTTCAGTTTTTTTAAAGGACTTTTCTGTTAATGTTGGAGGTAAGTGTGCTGTCCTAAATCCAAACCAAGGGGTATCTATTTTGGACTAGAACACATACTGTACCAAAGGCATCCACGCACTTGTGCCGTCTGTGCTAATTATTCAACAAAACAAGTGCGCACCTGTTGGGAAGCCTGCTGCAGTGATTGCTTCTACTTTACCAACAAAGCATTCTTTAAAAATCATCCAGAAATATATTTTCTGATATATATACTGATGTATTACTACATTTTTCTTATGGTCATATGCATTATTTTACAGAGATTTAGTACAACGTTTTGTGTTTCCTGCAAATACAGTGGTCAGATTTAGATCAAAGTTCTACAAACTGTGTATCTAAATATGACCAATGAAATTTTTTCAATTTCAATTAAAAAAATTGCGTAACTGAAAAGATGTAGTTAAAATTATCGTAATATATTTCCCAAACCACCCACATGTATTAATAATTCATGTCAAGTAAGCAAAACTATGTTCATCAAATTATATCATGCACCCCTTGAAACTCAAGGTCTTTGAAGATTGTACAATGTTTAAGTTTCTCCTTGTGAGAGCCATTGAGATGCAGTGACAGAGCAGCAGACAGTGAGACACCAGGCCCAATATTTGGTGCACGACATCTGATATCAGTATGTGTCACGCACGAAAGAATTAGTCCATGAAATAGCGTCATCAACCGGCTAATAAATGGCATAGGTTTGAATGATCATGATGTGACGTGCAAATCTCGTCACATCTGGGTAAATCGGTTTGATTTAGGTACAGGAAAAATTGGTCAGAGTCCAGTTGAATTTCAGAAAGTGTAAAGAATGAACATAATTAAATTGCCATCTTTTTTAGGCTCATACTTTTCCAGCAGTTACTAGCAACACCCTGTATCAGTGTATGCCATTGCCTTTTATGCAACCCGGTCATAGATGTGTCAGTGGTATCAACAACGTGTATTCTGCGGCGCAACTTACAAATCAATTGAAATTGATTAATAACATTATGTATAATCAGACAACAAGTTTACTGACCATATACACACTGACACTATCAGGCAAAGCAGAGATTTTTCAACAGAAATGTGTATATTAGCTTTATGAGTTTCTGCAGTTTTCAGATTTTAAACTGCCTTTGCAAATAAAATACTTTTTATCTCCAGTCAACGCTATTCATGATGCACAATCTTCACACACACCCTCCATCCCCCCGTTTCATATGTGCCTTTTATAATAGGGACAAAAAACAATGCTACCAGTCAAATTACCATCTTGGATCTGGACTCAGACTGGTCAGGGTACTTGAGAAAATATATAAACAAACAACTCAACCTGGTGTTATTTGTGAATTATCGAAGGTCTAATTCATCAGAATATGGCTCCTTAGATTGTACATCGTTAAGCTAAATTCTTTTTTTTTCTGTCTTGATGTAGCTCACTAGCTGATTGCTTACTGAACAGTTTTCCCAAACCTTGTTTGTAACATTCCTACACAATATAGAGAACTATATATAATACTGTACATAGAAATACATGTGTAGAATGAGGCTGTTGTATTATCTGACAGCAAACCTGTAGGTTTTCTCCAAATTAAGAACTTTTTGAGGTCAACAATCTGAATCACATACCCAAATGCTAACAAAATATTTAAACTCTAAGCATTCAAGATCAAAATGAATTTCCAACCTTGGGTAACAAATCATATTGGATTCTGATGAAACACTTAAAGAAAACTCCTGAGGTATAAAATTTGCCTGCCTGGGAACTCATACCTCAGGTCAGTCCTTCTCACAACTGAAAATGTTAGCAATTGCCCCCCAAAACTGATTCTTTGAGTGTTAAGTGTCATTCGGTTAGTTTTTCATCCTTGTTTCAAATGCAGTCTGAAAGTCTTTATCAAGGGATTTTTAAACATGGCTGGCCTGTTTCAGATTTTCTTTTAAAAACAATAGGAAATTAGGACATATATCACAGAGAAAACTTCAAAGTCTTATGTTTCGTCTACGGCCGGCCAGCCTGGGGAGTAAAAAATGCAAGTTTTGTCATGAAAATGACCTGAAAATTGTGGTCATGAGGTTTTGAATCACTTAACTGAAAAAGTATGACAATCAGTGTGGAGCAGTGTTGGCACAAGCCTGTTTAATAATGTTCAGCATAAATAACAGATAAATCTGGAAGCTGATCAAGACAACCAGTCAGCTCTTCTTGCATGAGTTGTTAATTAACCAAATTAACGCACTCAACAATACATCCCCCCAACCAATGACTTCTAAGCAAAATAAGAGGAAAGAGAGAGAGAGCACCACACATTATATCTTCACACATCAACATTCTGGTAATCCGTGATGATCCTGTTAGTCAATGACTCTCACAAGATCTCATTCCTCCTGGAAGAGTAGGAGGGGTGGGACTGGGAGATAAAATGGGGAGCTGACCATTCATTAAAGGCAACAAGTCAGCCTTATCGATCATAAACAAACGGTATTCACATTATGACACACACAAATCAAACAAAACAAACAGTACAGCAGATATCTATATCTTATACGGCTTGTGTGTCTGTCTGTCTGTCTGTCTGTCACTTCGCGATGCACGGCCAAAGTTCTCGATGGATCTGCTTCAAATTTGGTGGGCATATTCAGGTACACCCCGGACACAATCTGGTCGATGAAAATTTCAACACGTGCTCTAAGCGCGGCGAACCGATTTTGGTTTTTCTGTAGATCCATTTCCAGTAACTCTTCCTTATCTTCTCCAGTGTTTTGTGCATTTATCTCCCTTCCTTCGTGTGGCGTCAATCACGTCAACACGTGCTCTAAGCTGGCGAACCGCCACGCTGCATACTCCGTCTTGCGATCATCCCGGCGAAGCCGGTGCGAACCGCCACGCTGCATACTCCATCTCGCGATCCACCCGGCGAAGCGGGTAATCATCTAGTATAATATATAGGTCTGACTAGTCACCATAGCCATTAAGAGGTTTCAGTGACTTTCACATGATTCAGACAGCCTAACTTGCCCTGATCTAGTTTTATGACACCACACCCACAGTGATGATAGATAAAAGCATGAATCCAGAAGATCACAGGAAAAGAATGTTACTATACGCAGCGGGTACCGCCTGCTGCAACACTAATAAACCAAAACCACCAAGGCTAACAGTACTTAATTATTGTGAGTGTGTGTGTGACTTTGACTGTGAGTCTGTTACTTGTGTTAGTGTTAGCCTATACCTATTGGGTTGTACGAAGGACTATAACAGTGCGCTGGAAAATGTCACCAAGTCATATGACATGATGGAGATCTTCTAATGACTGACCAGTTTTGAAACTGCCGTTTGACGACAAACCCGATACTAAGTGACAGCCAACAGTCGGCGAGTTGTTCAGCACGACAAACTTCAAGATGGCTGGGATGATCAAACTGAAAATAGCAATGCACCTGCCACTATAATGCAATCATCCACACCTTATATATATGCAACTTACTCTGTTGGTGATTCTGGGTCGTAAAAATCCATTATGGAAGCTGGAGTCCTCGTGTGTACATCCGCGATCGTTCTTGTGCGCTACGCTGTTGGTCCGCTGGCTTTGACCTACTGGGTTCTCTGCGCTTGTTTCCCAGTCCGAAGGCTTGCAGAACTTGTACTTGTTGGAAGCATCTTTATCGTCCAAAATCTAAAATCATAAGACAATACAAATAATTATGTACATACTAAACGCCTTTTCATAAGTGAGAAAGACCAATTCAACAATATCAGAAACTGTAGACAACAATAAAAACATATTTAAGAGATGATAGATAATACAACGCTCACGCCGTGCTCTTTCCCCGTTCATGTCGAATGCATCACAGGCAAGAAAATAAGAAATGGAATTTGGAATTACCTTTGGATTACTTGCAAGGTCGCTTGAGGTAATGACAGTGCATTCTTGTTCTGTTCATTATTTGCTTTGGATTTTATTTGTGTCCTTGCTTTATTAAGTTATGCAAAAATATGCCATAGTCCTTTTAGGCATATCAGCTAAACTCTGGGGTAAAGAAGTTTGCATAGGCTAGTTTTAACATTTTTTTTGTTAATTTAAAATCATGACCTCTTGTGCTCAAACCCTCATGTAACAGGAGTAGTAAATTAGTAGCGCGTATATCATAAAGATTATGTAATATTTTATAGTTCTCGATCATATCGCCTCGCAAACTCCTGGGTGCCAGCAATTTTTTTTTAGAAACGCTGCTGAACACTTTCAATGAGTATTATGTTTCTTTAATGAGGGTGACCATACCACATTCCCATACTCAAGTATAGGGCGAACAATCAATTTGAAAAGAGGGACCATGATGTCTTTTGACTTGTACTCAATGCCAGAGACTCTGTTAGCTTTTTTTCCTGTTTCGTGTATGTGGTCCTCAAAAGATAGGCCCCCATCCACCACAACGCCTAAATCCTTCTCAGCATTAGTGATCTCCAGAATACGACCATCCATCATATAAGTTTCTTTTGGATTATTTTTACCAATGTGCAAAACTTTACATTTTTTGCTGTTAAATTTAATTTGCCACTTTTCATCTAATTAAATTACTGACTCAGTTCCTGCTGTCTGACTAGAGGTGCTAATGATTATGTTCAATAGAAGAAAAGAAGGCTGATGGTTCAGCCTCTTTTTCTGTATCTGAAAGTAGAAAATATGTGATCACAATAGCACAATAATTAGCTGATATTTGGTGCAGCTTTTTAGTGTACTACTGTTAATATGACAAGACATGTGATATCCAAGCCATCAGTTTACATTCTTCATGCATACAGTGTGTGCACAACCATAAAGAGCTTGGGTGTTGTGTTTGTGTGTGTGTGCATGCATGTGTGTTCGTGTGTGTGTGTCGGTGTGTGTGTGTGTGTGTGCAATAAAAACAAATTCCAGGTCAAAAAGTAGAAAGATTTGAATAAATGTCCCAGATCTGCTTTTTGCAAACTATCAAATATTCACTGTGTCTACCTTTTCAAACCATACATTCAAGGATCTTCAAGGGCCAATAAAGACATGTATGTGTAGGAGAAGAAGCCCAACAACTTCTTTTTGTTGTGCTTTACAAAAGAAACTAAGCTTTCTAATTCACTTTACTCACTTTTGATTATGTTACTTATTCTTCTTCTTCTTCTGCGTTCGATGTATGTTACTTATGTGTCTGAGCAGTTCTGTAAACATTTCTCACAATTTTACGAGGGGTGAAGTATAAATTCTAGACTTTGAGTGCTGGTGACAAGAGCCATTTAGCTTTAGTTTGCATGATTGAACCGTGATATGCCTACACTCCTGGCTATTTCCAGATTAAAAAAAAATAACACTGATTGTTAGGATTATGAAGTTGGCAGTATTCTAGCATGAGAATGAAGAGAAGAAGAAAGCCTTTCTGTAAGAAAATATGAAAGGAAGTTCATCAATGGTTGAATTTATGTAATGGCTTGCACTTGTATGCATCTGCAAGAATAATTTTATCACCAATAGATGCTCTCAATGTGAAAATACATTATCATGTTGATGAAAAGGATGATTATGTAAGAGAGACAGGACTTAAAAGGGATTAGGATAGGATAACATATATCTGGCAATGATATCTTATCCTGCATGAAATTGATGAATGTATTTTCCTGATGCTGGGCAAGCCTCTCTTGGAGTAGCATACAGTACTTGTATCTCTCTCTCTCTCTCTCTTTCTCTCTCTCTCTCTCTCTCTCTCTCTCTCTCTCTCTCTCTCTCTCTCTCACACACACACACACACACACACACACACACAAAGAGAGCAAGATCATCTTTACATGTATTTCTGTAGAAATTATATGTTATTTGGCAGCCTGGACTTGGCTGTGTAGTTTCTGTAGAATAGTTGGAATGAGTTTTTTTAACGGACATGCAAGACACAGATCCTTGTCCTCGCTTATCACTGCTTTGAGTATTTACTACCCAATATTGACGGACTGTGTAATAATATCTTCTGCTATGGTCTGTTGAGACAGTGATATCAAAATCAAGACCGGAGGTCGAGATTTTGATATCACTGTCGAAACAGACCAATAGCAGAAGATATTGCTATTTCATATGTTACGTGGATTTCCATTGGTCAATTGGGCAAAACTGAGCTCAGTGCAAAAGTGATATCGACGACATTTCCGTCGATATCAGTTTTGATATCGACGACCTCTTTATTGCTTCCCCACTTCAAAAACAAAAACACCTATATTTAAAAACAAACAAATATATATGAAAATGTAATTATCCCAGAATTTAGTTGAGCAAGTGACGAAAGACTTTTTGAAAGGGAAGACATTTTAAAATTCTGAAAAGTACGAGAAAAGAGTGAACAAAAAGAAATAATAATCAGAGGGAGGGATATGGAACAGCCAAAACTGAGACAAATACTTTTGTAATTTCTTTACAGTGAATACAAAATGTCCAGAGAATTAGCAATATATCTAACATTGACTGACTGTGTGATGATATCTTCTGCTATTGGTCTGTTTCGACAGTGATATCAAAATCTCGACCTCCGGTCTCGATTTTGATATCACTGTCTCAACAGACCATAGCAGAAGATATCATCACACAGTCCGTCAATATTGGGTATTTTTGAAGAGACCCCTTCATCTCCTCCAGATCCAGTTCGTGAACCAAGTTTTTGCCAACATGTCAGATACCATTATTTTCTTGACAGTGGGTGATACTACTCTCTAAACCACATATTTTGTAACGGATTTCGTTTGATTTTGATATTGATTTGTTTTTTACTTGTTCATTGTGTTGCAATTTTACTACAGCTAATACTGATTTTACGTACTGAAAAAAGTGTCCGCTAATTAATGAACTGTTACATTTGTAGTAATCTCTAACCCCCTACTTTTAACCATCGTGCTGTGTGTCGCCATTGTTCAAGACGCTAAGACTTACTGCGATCAACTCAAATTTCTTCGTGCTTGTCAATTGATATCCGCTTGTATGACGGCTGAGCTAGGAAACCTTAAAGGATATGGTAAGTTCTACATCTTTTCAGTAATATGTTTCGTTTATTATTCAGTGAACACTTTTTGCGCAGTTTGCCATACAATGAGTGAATGACAGTATGACTATGAGTCGTAACTCGTATGACATGAGTTTGAGTTCATGGTGTAGATCATCGTTAGTGTGACTTGTGTTGGTGTTATTTTGACTACTTTGGTCAATTTAAAGATCGAATAGATAATCCAGCTTCCAGATTTTCAGCTCATTAATGTAATTAATTTTGTGTCTAGGTATGTTATAATGTTTGAAGAATGTTCCAGAAATGTTTTGCATCCATTTCATCAGACAAAATTTGCTTCTAAAAATAACTTAAGGCTACTGTACATGTACATGTAGAGCACTGTAAGGCGTGTTGTTGTTGTTGTTGTTGTTGTTGTTGTTGTTGTTGTTGTTGTTGTTGTTGTTGTTGTTGTTGTTGTTGTTGTTTTAAACACATGGAGCATTAGGAAAATAGGCTCGACCATTAGGGAGTGCTTTTCAGGGCCGGACTAGGTAAGTACTAGGGGGGGGGGGGAGGGGTACAGATGGGGGTCCGGAGGGCGAAGCCCCTTGGTGGGGGTCCAGGGGGCAAACCCCCATTTGGTGGGGGTTGCAAGGGGGCTTTACACCCCCTTGAAGCTGAAGGTTTTTTGATGTTTCTGAAGGGAAAGGAAGCCTCTCGGTCTCCTTGAACGAAAATGGTAAATTCGATAGCAAGCAAGGGTGAAAGGTGCGATTTCTCCTCGGATTTCATGATGATCCAGATGCAACCCCCTCCCTCCCCCACACACACACACACAAAAAAATCGTTTGGAAGGTACATGCTTAAGTCAGGGAGGTACATGCTTAAGCCAGGGGGGTGTTGCGCAACCCCTGTCAACCCACCCACCCCCCCCCCCCTCCATCCCTCCCTCCCTCCCCTAGTCCGGCCCTCCTTTTAGTTCATCCCAAGCAAATGACCCATTGTGAATCAATTCATATACTATAGACCCTATCCCTATTGGAGGCTATTCCATTTCCTAGCTTTCTTAAGCTCTCGCAAACTTCAAAGCATGAGCAAAGCATGTGGAACTGCTATCTTGCAAGAGCTGGGAAGGCCACAGATCAAAATTACTATGACTTTTGAAGCTTAACCGAAAAGGTCTATTGAATCAATTGAATGAGTGGACTGGTCAAGGTAGCCCCTAGGGAAGGCACCCTGACACCGGTCCAAAGATCCACCAGGGGGCACACTACCAGACTACATGTCCCCCAGTCCCGCACTGACTCCCACAGAACGTCGTTCTCTCCGGCAGCGATCCGCCTCTGGAATAACATCCCCCAAGAGGCTGTGAGCGCAGACTCCCCCCAGGCCTTCAGGACCGTCACTCTGTCAAAATCCACTCCCTGTCGGTTCGCTCCCTCCCTCATACTAGATTCCCCCCTCTCATCCCCCCAGACCCATAAGAACTTAGGAGTAATAATAATTGATATAAATGTAATTAATTTATCGCTCTTGCTCCATATTGTCCTGTTTGTACTGTTTCACTGGGGCCCAGTTGCTGCGCTAGGTACATGGGTGCTCTCAGGACGGAATTTCCGTTTTTCTCATGAGGCTGCAGACGAAAATCCGTTTTTTTGAAAATTCTGGTGTTTGGGTGGGGGGTTGCTTGAGAGGTCAGCCACCTTTGACCATGCCTTCTTCTTCTTCTTGTGATCACTCTTTGACAATGCCTGATAGGGACGGTTGTGTAAAGGTGCCAATGTTGTAGAGGGGGGGAAGGATGTCATGTCATACTGGTGAATGTGGCATCTTAAGTGCTGTGTATTTAGCCTTCCTTATAACCCCACTTTCAGGGATTCAAAGACCTTTAGTGGTAGAGAACATTTGCATTCCTGATCTATGAACCAGTGGTATTTCGCTTCAGATACATTGAGTCCTTTAGAAAGTTGGCAACTGAAACAAGCTTGCTTGAAACTTATTTCTCTTTTAATTCAAGCTATGATTCAACAATCGTTTGCAAATTTAACTCCTAAAATGAAAAAGCAGCATCAGAAAATTGCATGTGCATGGCAAGGGATATAACTCTGGAGGTTTCTGGATCTGGATCTGGATCTGGATAACCCGCCTGGGTTGGTGGTTGGCGGGTGCGCCACAGAAGCCGACGACGACTATCAACGTGACGTTTTTTGGGTGTGCGCATCTAAAAGAGTCTTAAAAGTTCACTGTACACAAGGTGGATATAGTGTACAACTCCAGCTGGTCTTCTTGCTGCTGTACTTGCGGCTTTAGTCCGTTTGCCCTAGAATGTAGGCTTTTCAAGCACAGTTAAAAAATGCTATGTTACAATGTTAAAAACTGGATAAAAACTACTGAGGCTCTGTTTTTGTCTAAGCCTTCTTCTTTTTAACCTGAGCAGTTATTCCTTTTGAAAGTATTCAATTGAAACAAACTCAGTGACCTGAAACTTGTTTCTCATTTGGTTGAAGCTATGGTTCAACAATTATTTGAGAATTTACCTCCTGCAATGATAAATTCATAAGCTTCAAGTAAAGAAGTTGTAATACAAGGGAGGTGACTGTAATTTCCTGTGTTTGTGAAAACTTTTTGTTAGCATGGTAATTTTCCTTTAATTCAGTAAACATTTTTTAAATCAAAGACAAAACTAGGTGATAAAATCAATCACCATCAAGTTTACAAGATTTTTAATTTGGGCATCTCCAATTTTAAGGTTTTGTTAGCAAGGAGAGGCTTCTAAAACCCTTCTTCAAATGTGTTGACCTTGTTTTTTGTAGACCCTCTAGCAAGAGTGATGCAACCAAACACCTTCAAGTATAGAGGTCTTTCATGTTGTGCATTCTTCCCCCCCAAATTTTGTTGTTGTTGCTGTTTTCAGTTTTAAAACAGGAGAGGCTCAAATGGCCCCTCTTGAAATGCTAAAATTCATTTTCGGCTGGGTGGTTACAAATACCTTCAAGTTTACTAAAACGGAATCTTGGCATATTTGGTAAAATATGCGTAATAAAAAGTGTTTTGATTTCCCAGTTTGTTTATGTTATGCAGGCAATATGCATCCCTGAACCTGTGTTGAAAGAAATTAATAGGTTATTGTTTCGTTTTCTTTGGAGGAAAATTAATTGAAACAAGAAAGCGTTTGAGAAAGTGAAGAGAAGTGTTATGTGCAGTGGAATAGGAACAGGAGGAATTCAAATGATTGATATGCAAATATTGCAAGAATCTCTTCTGTGCGGCTGGCTTGCTCAGCTTTCGAATATGAATAACAATAGTACATGGACTTGGATTCCTAGATGAGGTCAGGCACAATACTGAGCAAAAAGTACAAAATCAATGGTAGCCACTTTCTGGATTTTTTTGTGCAAAGAACTGTTTTCTTCTGGTTGTTAATGTTGTTGTATTGTGATTAAAGAGAGAATAAAGAATTAATATCATTTTACAGATTATTTTTTCTGTTGATGGTTATTTTGTTTTTGATTATTTTCCATTGAAAATACAACTTAAAATGGCCACTGAAACCTGACAAAAATGAGTGGTCTTGTTTGAGAAAGCACAATGGTAAGTGAAGCAGTTTGTAGTGTCATGTTTGTATTTATTTTGGTCAAACTAAGTGTATTTAACAATTAGATATGCTCATTTTCTTTCTTTAACGTATAATGTGTCGTTAGCGTGGACGAAAAAATTGCATTCTGTAAGTAATGCTTCGTGTCTCACTTCACACGCTGATCTAAGTCCATACCATCATCATATCTTTCACATGCAACTCGATATTTCCACTGATAATTGGAAGTTACTGAATAAAATGACACAATCTAGCACAAATAAAAGCAATCAAAAGACCTAGCGTTGTGAAAGAATGTGTAAAAGGCAATATCCTACGTTTTGCGTCACTGCGTTACTTACGTTTTTGCACTTCCAAAATCCAACGCGAAGTCGACACAGGCACACGAACGAATGTCAATCGACTCAATGCACTGCGGAAATTTCCACAGATTAAGAATAAATGGCCTTCACCTTTCCCACAATGCATTGAGAGGAGGTATTTTGACCTGGAAGTTGTTCGTGTCTTTGGCATTTCGCGCAAACTTACGACATCTCAAGAGTTTTTCAGACAGACGAACTTCAAGAATCATCGATCCCTAATTGATTTTGCTGTATTCAGTTGAGTTACCCAACAGGCAACTACTTTTGTTCATGTTTTATGCAAAATCACCAGCATTTGTTTAAATTGATGCTGAACTTAGTGGATTTCGTTCGTCATTCTCGCCACTCTGCCGACATTTCTTGGTGTCTTTCAATACGAACGTCAGGAAAATTTGACCTTTTCTTGAACCAAAGTTTATATTTTTGTGATTGACTTAAAGTTTCTTCGAGTTTGTATAAAGAAAGCTGTGAAGGGGAAATATTAGTTACATTTTCCTGCATTTTAATAGTGTGGCTTGTTTTAGATTACGTTCGTATTTCTGACACCATTTTCGTTTCGTGTCACTCGAACCAACGCAATCAGCAATTCAGTTCATTGTGGTAGATGGCAGATACAATGTAAATCAAAACATGTTTACGTATGTTATCTGCTACAGAAAACAGAAAAAGAAAACAAGCGAATAAGAAAAATAATCAGTTGTGAAACGATGATAATTGATGATGTTGGTAATGTTGGACACAACAATTCAGGTGTCAAAAATAACTTACGTAATAATTTTCAGACTTTGCCTGTAACTGTGAATATCTGCCATTGTTGCAATGAATCGAATGAGTGAGATCATTTCAAACTGTATCAGGAACCTCTTACACACCAGATGAGATTTCAAGAGTACTAGAATTCAAGCATAACAGACTTCACAATTTTGGTGTCTTCATAACTTACGCTTGGTGTCTTCATAACGTACGCTACATCTGATTCACTTGCCATATTATTTTCAGGCCTTCACTTTTGTTTTCAGTTGTGTTGCATGGTCTACCAGAAAGGTGATCAATTAAATCAGCAGCATTACAATGCTGCCTAATCTTGTTCTTGTAAAAAAGTGATGGACTTGCCAAATGATGTAAGTAATGGTGTCTTCACAACAACTATTTCTTGCTCAATTGATTTACACAAAATGTAGGTGCTGTCTGGCTGGATTTTATGGATAAAATGTAACTCAAACACTAGACAAAATCAAAGATTCCAAAAGTTTTAACTTGATAGAAGTATCTTGCAGTTGGTGTCCACCAAGTACTTACATCATTGTCCATGCATACCTATGATTGACGATCAATAAAGGAAAGAGACATGAAGGCAATTATGTTTTGACTTTTATTTCCGGTAAAGCTGTGTTTTTAGCTCCCATTACAATCATAGACTTTTCCATCTGAGCATTTTTTATTTTTGATGCTCATGTCAGAATTTCATTGCTCAGTATTGTGCCTGTCCTCAGATTATATTTCCGTAGTTTTGGAACAGATTTATCATGTTTTAATTCAATTATTGGTCCTAAAAAGTTTAAAGGGTTAGATAGTCTTCAGTCCTCCTTCTGGAGCAAAGTACTGCGAGTCTGGTTGGAACATAATACACTGCACTCTCCTTCATCTCTGAAGATGGCATGCATATGGAATAATGTCGATATAAAATATCAAAATAATGTAATTTATTTTGACAACTGGGCAAAAAAAGGAATAACACATGTCAATGACCTTTTAGAAAACAATTCCATTTTGTCATTTCAAAATGTACAGAACTTAATTGGTACTTCACCAGAACTCTATTTACAGTACATTGTTGTTCACTCGGCGTTGTCTCGTTATTTAAAGAACAATACAGATTATGTATATGCTGTGGGGCGGGGATGTAGCTCAGTCGGTAGCGCGCTGGATTTGTATCCAGTTGGCCGCTGTCAGCGTGAGTTCGTCCCCACGTTCGGCGAGAGATTTATTTCTCAGAGTCAACTTTGTGTGCAGACTCTCCTCGGTGTCCGAACACCCCCGTGTGTACACGCAAGCACAAGACCAAGTGCGCACGAAAAAGATCCTGTAATCCATGTCAGAGTTCGGTGGGTTATAGAAACACGAAAATACCCAGCATGCTTCCTCCGAAAACGGCGTATGGCGGGGTAAAAAAACGGTCATACACGTAAAATTCCACTCGTGCAAAAAACACGAGTGTACATGGGAGTTTCAGCCCACGAACGCAGAAGAAATGTATATGCTGTTACTGAAGAATTTTCGAAATTGTATTTTAATGATAAAGTGATGTTAAAAGCTAGAGATTTTCGAAATTTTATGACAGATATGAAATATACTCCACCCTGCTGTGTTCGATTTTGGCTCAACAAACTTTGTATTAATATTGAAGAAAAAGTTTGGCTTAATGCAAAAGAGACAACAACAGAAACCAAACTAAAAGAATTACAGTGGAAGATATTACACAATATATACCGGCACGGTGGCCTAATGGTAAGGCGTCAGTCCCGTGATCGGGAGGTCGTGGGTTCGAACCCCGGCCGGGTCATACCTAAGACTTTAAAATTGGCAATCTAGTGGCTGCTCCGCCTGGCGTCTGGCATTATGGGGTTAGTGCTAGGACTGGTTGGTCCGGTGTCAGAATAATGTGACTGGATGAGACACGAAGCCTGTGCTGCGACTTCTGTCTTGTGTATGGCACACATTATATGTCAAAGCAGCACCGCCCTGATATGGCCCTTCGTGGTCGGCTGGGCGTTAAGCAAACAAACAAACACAATATATACCCAACCAATATTCTTCTCTTAAAAATGGGGCTCGCAAATAACGATAAATGTCCATATTGTATTGAACAAGTTGATTATATTGAACATTTCTTTTTCTATTGCAGTAAAATTCACCATTTGTGGAAGCATGTTGAAACATTGTTTTACGATCGATATAACATAGCAATTATTTTACAAGCAACAGATGTGCTGATTTGTGTGCAAGATAAGAATGGTTTGACACATGATATGTCTAAGTATCTTACCCATTTAATCTTGATTGGAAAAATGTGTATAAGTAAATTTAGATATGGGACACCCCTTGAAATATTATTTATTTTTCAAAGGGACTTAACCCTTAGGGGCCCGTCGCGATATAACCTTGAATGGTTGAAAACGACGTTAAACACCAAATAAAGAAAGAAAGAAAGAACCCTCAGGGGCCTGGTATAAAACAAGTGTAAGTTTAAATTGAGTGTTTGAAATAATAATATTTAGAGACTGTTATTTATGGGATAGAAATGTATGATATACTCCAGGCTTACTACATGTTTGAATTAAAATTTAAAAAAGAAAAAAAAAAGGGGAAAATGATGACACAATTGTTGAAGTAAGAGATTGGACAAGCAAACGGAGACTTTTGAATCTATAGGCACGAATAAATAATAATGGTGATAATGAAAATTTTAAAAATTTTTTATTTATTTATTTATTTTATTTTTTTATAGATCTATAAATAAAATTAAAAAAATAGTAAAAAAGAAGCTGAAATTGAAAGTTATGAGATGAATAAATTGATATTTATTTCGAAGTAATTTCAGATTGTTATATATATATATATATTTTTTTTTTAATCTACTTTGATTTTGTTTATTTTTATTTTAATATAAAAAAAAGAAAAAGAAAAAAGTGTGACCATTTGTTTTAAAATTATATAAATGTAATGGAAAAGAAGAATGTAATGGAAAAAAATTTGAATTTTGTTTTAATCAGGGCATTATAAATAGCTGCTAAGGGTGGGGATGTAGCTCAGTCGGTAGCGCGCTGGATTTGTATCCAGTTGGCCGCTGTCAGCGTGAGTTCGTCCCCACGTTCGGCGAGAGATTTATTTCTCAGAGTCAACTTTGTGTGCAGACTCTCCTCGGTGTCCGAACACCCCCCGTGTGTACACGCAAGCACAAGACCAAGTGCGCACGAAAAAGATCCTGTAATCCATGTCAGAGTTCGGTGGGTTATAGAAACACGAAAATACCCAGCATGCTTCCTCCGAAAAACGGCGTATGGCTGCCTAAATGGCGGGGTAAAAAACAGTCATACACGTACAATTCCACTCGTGCAAAAAACACGAGTGTACGTGGGAGTTTCAGCCCACGAACGCAGAAGAAGAAGCTGCTAAGGAAAAAAAGAATAGATAAGAAATAGTTATTAAGGAAAAATTAAATATGTAAGAATTTTGTGTGTGTGTGTGTGTGTGTGTGTGTGGATACAATAGGCAATTTTTTTTTATTTAAAAAAAAAACTAACTTTTTTTTTTGGGGGGGGAGATTTTATTTAATAAACTGATTGACTGTTTTACATTTTGTATAACATAGATATAATGTTTACGTAATATAATATATAATGAGCTGTTATTGATATTATAAGATCGTAAAATAAAGCATCTGGGTCATTCTCAGAAATGGTGGTCCAGTGAGAGTGAGTAGGGGTGACACATTTGAAATCATGAAAAAGTAAATTAAAATTATTTCTACCACGACTTTTTTCATCTGAATCTATTCCTGAGACATTAAAGCATTGTTGTATGTCAATAAAAATGGTTTCTATACGTTGGTTTTGTTTTTGTGTGCTTTTCAATTGCGAAGTTCAGCCGTTTCCGGATCGCCGAAGCGTTACACGACTTTCGTGATCAACAATATGTTCAGTCTCATGGCTAAATGCAAACACCAACAAATTACTGCAATCGACAGTCAGGAGTTCAGTCTTGGACGTAGCAACACATCTTTGCAAAAACTCACGCTGAATTTGAAGTTACGGGCTTCGAACAAAAAATTATGAATGTCGTAACGCATCGTATCCAGACTCGACGCGCGAACATCGGACAGCAATGTGCTCCATGACTTTGCCACATCACGGCTATTTTTAGCTCTTTGGCGCACAGGAAGTTCGAACAAGAAAATAGTCCTTTGAATCACAGCCAAATATTCACAGAAAACACCAGAATCATATCATTTGCTGAAACTCATGGCGTCGTTTCCTGACCTACGTTACGACTGAAGATGGTTTTTACTTAATTGTCGAGCCTGCAAAGCTTTGTCACAAACTTACACACCGCGGATGGCGACAATGTAGTGTCGGAAGGATATCGAGTGCAAACTGTCTCTCAAACTAAGCGCGAAGTTTAGCGGAACAAAGCAGCCAAGAAGTTTTCGTATCCTCTGATCGTCGATGTTCGACATTCATCAAGTACTTAAAATAAGGGTAATCTGAACGCAACAGGAACTTTCAACAAATACAGCAAACTCTGACGAATTGTGTTTTGTGTAGTTATTTTGGGTCCGACGGGTTTTGCCGGCAGGAAAGGCCAAACAGTGCAGATTCATGTCTGTTGCACAGGAACCGAAAGTGGTTCAAGCATTTCGTTTCTGTGTTGCGACATTCACCTTAGTATTGGTCCAAATGTCATTTTTTTTACCAATATTAGTTGAAGTCCTTACCTTTCATAACTAGAATGTGTTGGGTAGAACACAAAAATACTGCAGAACTGATAAAAAATGCACAAAGGATTGAAGGCTTAGGTGGTTTAAGGGGAGGTTCTAGTATAAAATATCACCAAAATCGCTTCAGTTGTGTTCCTATTTAGAATGGGAAATATTAATGGATTTCGGCTCAAATAAAGTCAAATGCATTGCTGACCCATATATTGTGTTAGTTAATATGTCACGACAACTGCCGTTGAGAAACAATTCAACGGAAAAACATACATTATCTAGAAACCGAAAATAGTGATGTTGGCGTTTCCTTGATAATTCTTCAAGGAGCGCACATTTTTTAAAGAAATTCAAAACATACAATAACATGTAATTGGACTACATTTTGTGGAATCAAAATTACGTTATTTTAATTAAAACGTTGATTTCATCATATTTACATATAACGGTTTTAACTGACAAGCTATATTTTCTTTGATTTTATCCCGACCCACAAACGCCTTCCACAAAGTGTAGTCCTATGAATACTAAAAAGCCATGCTACGTTTTGTTCCAGTCGGTTGAGAACATTTTGAGTTATCAAGGAAACGGCGAAGCAAGGTGCCGAAAACATCATTCTGAGAAAAAAAGGCTTCAAAGTTTAGATACTTTTTATTCTTGTTGAAATTCACAACATTTCATAAAGATCGGTGAAAAATTAGAAAATAACGGTTTATAACTGACAAAAGCTTGGTTTTCTTCTGAAAAGTACGTATTGAAACTCAGTTATGGACAACGGACCTACTCACAAAATTTCATAAAGATTGGTGAAAAAACGGGATTTAACGGGTTTTTAACTGCCAAAAATCAACTTTTTATTCTTGTTGAAATTCAGTTAGGGACAACCAACCTAACCACAACATTTCATAAAGATCGGTGAAAAATTAGAAAATAACGGTTTATAACGGGTTTTTAACTGCCAATAATTAACTTTTTCTTCTTGAAAAGTTTGTATTGGAGATCAGTTAGGGACAATGGTCCAATTTTGGTGTAAATCCGACGATTAGGGACTAAGAAACAAGGAGCAGAGTGTTTTTTGGCGGTTAAACTGTCATTTTAACGGTTTAATGATTTGGTGAAATTTCTTCCACCACAATACTATACAATGTTTTATCTACCCATTATTGCAAGAACCCCAAAATCACAACTGAAGCGATTTTGGTGATATTTTATACTAGAACCTCCCCTTAAAGTTGGAATTTGGTATCCATGTTACAACATTCATCACGTAAATACAACACTTTAAAACGTCTCTTATTCAGCAACCAATTACTCTTTTTGTCTAATTTTTGCATTATTATGTATAGCAAACAATAGACTTCATAGTAAAAACAATTATTTTGTATTTCTTGACACTTTATTTTTGACTCACATGCGAAGCAAAAGTGAGTCTATGTACTCACCCGAGTCGTCCGTCCGTCCGGACGTCCGGACGTCCGGACGTCCGGAAAACTTTAACGTTGGATATTTCTTGGACACTATTCAGTCTATCAGTACCAAATTTGGCAAGATGGTGTATGATGACAAGGCCCCAAAAAACATACATAGCATCTTGACCTTGCTTCAAGGTCAAGGTCGCAGGGGCCATAAATGTTGCCTAAAAAACAGCTATTTTTCCCATTTTTCCCATTTTCTCTGAAGTTTTTGAGATTCAACACCTCACCTATATATGATATATAGGGCAAAGTAAGCCCCACCTTTTGATACCAGTTTGGTTTACCTTGCTTCAAGGTCAAGGTCACAGGAGCTCTTCAAAGTTGGATTGTATACATATTTTGAAGTGACCTTGACCCTGAACTATGGAAGATAACTGTTTCAAACTTAAACATTATGTGGGGCACATGTTATGCTTTCATCATGAGACACATTTGGTCACATATGATCAAGGTCAAGGTCACTTTGACCCTTATGAAATGTGACCAAAATAAGGTAGTGAACCACTAAAAGTGACCATATCTCATGGTAGAAAGAGCCAATAAGCACCATTGTACTTCCTATGTCTTGAATTAACAGCTTTGTGTTGCATGACCTTGGATGACCTTGACCTTGGGTCAAGGTCACATGTATTTTGGTAGGAAAAATGTGTAAAGCATGTGAGTCGTATGGGCTTTGCCCTTCTTGTTTACTTTGTATGTAACACTTTGGACCACCATTTCTGAGAATGACCCATCTCCGTTTGTAAGCCCTAATATCTCATTGGAAAAAAAAGCTGATTTCCCCCCCCCCCCCCCCCCCCCCCAAAAAAAAACCCTTCAAGTTTACAAGATTGTACATATTATGCATATCCGCAAAGCCTGTTTGTTCTGAAATAGATTTAGAGTCAAAAGAGGCCATTCAAATCCTCCCTGAAATGCGAAAATTCGTTTTTGAGTGGAGGGCGCTGCCCCCCTGGACCCCCCAGCAAGGGTGCTGCCCCTGCACCCTGCCGGGGCCTTAACGGCCCCTGGACCACGACCTTTTCAGTTTTTACATTTTCCAGCAGTAGCCCCACAGCCCAGGGCCTAAAATTGGGCTCCAGGGTGAAACCTGAAAAGCAGTAGCTTGCCTACAAACCCACCCCTGTTTTTATTTTCATAGGTACACTATCCACTTTATCTTTCACTCTGGGGACCTAAGGCACACCAACCAGTGAAGATAATTGCCCTGTATAGGGATTCCTTCAGTATTGAAGAAGAAATTTAGTGCAGAATAGGATGCCTGTAGTGTAATTCAATGTTGTACACTCTTACCCTCTCTGACTCTCTCTGCACCTCGTTTTCTGTTTTTTTTTTCTCTTCATCAGTGGCTTGGCCAATAAATACACATTTTTGAAGGTTTAATTTAAAGTGGTTTCAATTTCAAACTTTTAGTTCATATTCTCAATTATCACCATCAGATTTGAGTGGAGGCAGTACAGCGCTGAAAGTCCACAAAATTGGGCACTAGCCTTTGGCTAGTACTTCTCATAATTTACTATCCAGAGCAAATTTGAGACTTTTTACTCGCCAAACCAACCATTTGTTTTAGCAACTTTACTCGCATTTGGCGAGTAGATTACCATTTCTACTTGCCATTTACATGTTTCTACTAGCCATGGCAAGTAAAATACTCGCCACTTTCAGGCCTGCAGTAGACTAATTAGAGAAAAACTCTTTAAGCATCAAAAGCAGTGGTCCTGTTAGTGTTACTACTTACTGAGTCCAATTCAGATTTGTACCATTACATTTACAATGATAATGAACTTTCCGATGTGTCTTCAATTGCCTTTGCTGTCTTTTTTCATTTATTTTTTTATGAGCGTTTGAACGTCTCTTTGCAGATCCTTTCGCCGATACTGAGGACAATGATGGTAGCGGCGCAGGCATCCAAGGTGGACTGATCCACATCCGTATCCAACAGAGAAACGGACGGAAAACCCTGACCACAGTACAGGGAATCCACCCGAAGTTCGACCTAAAGAAACTTGCCAGAGTGTGCAAGAAGGTAAAATGTTTTCACCAGTCTACCCCCGGAACCGGACACCGTTTTGGTTCTCACAAAACATATTTAGCTACAGAGGGCTTAGCTCCGTGGCTCTCTGATTAGGGGGTCTCCTTTGGTTTTATCATTTACTTGGCCCACTGACGACCACACCCCCACCCCCCACCCCGCATTTCATTTCCCTCTGTTTTGGTGTTCATTTGTTTTTATGCCTGTAAAAATTATGCGGAAATCAAGAATTAGTGCTCTCAGACTGCACTAAATACATTCATTTGATAATTAGGTGGGTCTCAGTTACACGTGCAGGCCAATACGTCCGCATTTCCGCAGAAATCCCTGGTTTTTGTTTATTTTACAATTCCTCGTTTAAATAAAAATGTCCTTGTAAACAAATCCTGAACCCCCAAAAAGAGGAAAATACAGGGAACGGTAAACGAACGTTGTGTGTGTCTGCAAGGCAAATGACCAAGCCGTCCGCAACTGGATAAACGGTAAATCGCTGAATCTGCAAATGCTTCGATTTGAGTAAAATGGCAATTTTGGTTTATGCTTCCAGGGATGTCGTCGGGCATCGGACATATAACGATGAAAATCCCCAAATGTCCGATTCACATTGCCGCATGTCGATCAGATGTCCTATCGTTTTAGCCTGAGCGTGGTCATTGTCCGATATGTATTCCATTCCTTCGGACAGCGTGATATTCGTTAATTTTCATTTCAAGATACAAATCTTCTAAAAGACCGAACGCTCTCGTGTTCAGCTGAGACTGAAGTTGCCAGTGCCGCATGCGGATCTTTTCTTTTGTCGGGAATTCCCGAACCGTTTGCGGTATGCGCCGTTTGGGTATAACCGTCTCGGTGCAGCGCACTGATCTAAAAATAGTTGATTATTTTTAGATCAGTGCATGCTACAGGAGTACGGGAGACAACTCCAACTGACTAAATTTGTCGTCTGCTTTTTTTTTTGATAAGAGACGAAGCACTGAATTATGCCGCTGAAAAAAAAACTAAAGCCTGCAAAAGATCAGCATTAGATCAAACCGATCATTTTGTTTTTCAACTTTTATCCAAATCATGCAGTTTGTAATCAAAGTAAGAGCTCTGAAGTTCGTCATGTTGGTTTCTTTTTTGTGGTTTCTTTGAAACTAAACAAATACAACATTATACGCACACTGTGTTGATGTATTTACTATATTATGTGTGTGTTCTACAGCGCGCGCGTGGGTGTGTGTGTGTTTGTGCGTGTGTGTGTGGGCGCATGACTTTGGAACAATTCCATGGAATGTGTTATAAGCTGTTTGGCGCAAATTTATAATGTCCTATTACACTTTCTGAAAGCGGTCAAATGTCCTGTTGATGCTGAAGAACTCAGTATGAATTTGTAGCAACATCCCTGTGTTTCACGTCTTGAAATGTGATTATGTCGAAAGTAAGGTTGAAGAACGATTGGAGGTGTGACTGGTTGTATGCAGAACATGATTGCAACCCCATAAACGATGTTATTCAGACAGGCATGAACACTTCTGCAAGGAGGTTGCCAGGAATCCTATCCTAAAAGGATTTCTTATTTTCGGCGGCATTTCTGAGCTCAATGAAAGTTACAGCGATTTTCGGAAGTTTTATGCAGTCATTGCATTGATGTCCCCTTTTTATGTTAGGCAGATGTGCTCAAGAGATGATATTTTCAAAAAGTCTACATCATCTGGGGGCACTGCACCCAGACCCCTGGTACCACTAAGCATTCTCACTCTCGGCCATAGCTTTTCATGGTTCTTTGTTCCCCTTCTCTTCGTCTTATTTTTACTGGATATTTACACATCTTGACCCCATGCCAGGAACCTTCATACAAGCTCACCAGTAACTACAGTACATAAAAGGTTCCATTTTGTGGTTCTGAAAATACAGTGGAACCCCTTATTACTGTTATTGGTTTTATGTGTTTGGTTGGTCTCTTCTTTGGTAGTGCAATAGCGTTAATTATGGATTGTTGTTATCATCATTTACATAAAAACGTATCTGTTAATCCAAACAATGATATAATTACTGTGATGTTCTTAACTACACTTTAACATGGAATGTATGTATGTAGGTATGTATGTATGTATGTAGGTATGTATGCATGTGTGTTGGTGTGTCGGTGTGTCATGTGTGCAAGAAAAAAGGGTATTGTAGTTGTACATATATTACTTTAGATTTTTTTTTATTTATTTTTTTTTTTTATCATGGGTTTTATGAATTTTCTTCTCTTATTCTTTTATAATTATTAATTAATGACCTATATGTGCTGATGACCAATTTAATTTCCTTTGTTGGATCAATAAAATGTTATGAGTTATGAGTTATGAAAGACCCCCCTCTCAAACGACTACCCTGCCACAACGACCTTTTTTTTTTTAACCGATGTGTTTTCTTATATAGTTGTCACCAGTGTAGCAACCACCCCGCTCTGACGTCAAAGGACCGACCTAACAGCTTGTGTAACGACTTTGTCAGACCACAGGCGGAGGTATCGTTCACTGGACCACCATTATGATAGTAAGACTACTTGTAGTCTTACTATGATAGTAGTAGTCCAGAGAACGATACCTCCGCCTGTGGTCAGACAAAGCCAAGACTCAGTCAGCGTAACGCATCACTGACAAACCGGTTATGATCAGTTGAATAGCATTCACCTAATGGAAGTCGCCGCGGATTTTCATTTCGCTCAATTAGCGATTACCGGTACTTTATTAGCTCTCTACTCAAGACTCGGCGCTTTTCTCTTTCTTTCGCGAATCTTCATTGTCAACAAGTCGTTGTGACAAGATAGCGTACCGAGAAACACCGGATGTATGCGCGATATTTCGTTTTTTTGTGTCTCGCGATAGTTGGAGGAGCGAGAGCCGCCATGTTGTGTTTTCGTCTGCTCGAAATGTGCGCAAAATTCGTAAATCATATCCAAAAAGCTTATTCCGGGCGGGAGTGTGTTGGTTACAAATTGTGTGTGTGATATTTTTCTTCAAACTTTTTCACTTTTCTTCTTTGTTTCACTTGTTTATTCTCGGAGCCGATTTCGCCAAATACCGTACTTTCGTTTGCCTGGTTGTTTTGATTGATTGACACAATCTGATTATATTTTTTTCTACAGCGGCTAATATAGTGACGCGGCCTATACGTGGCTCGTCCCAATTTTTTTTTTTTTAAAGTCGGGGGTGCGGCTTATAAAACGGTGCGTCTTGTAATCCGTCAAATACGCTAACTCTTTTTGCATTGAAACATGCACCAGAACTGGAGGACACCATCGACAATGTCAAATATGAAATCGAAGCAGTTTGCCTGAGGAAACGGTCGTCAGCAACTCAAACTTCTCTGTTTTCTTTTTTTAAGAAAATCTGAGGTGACTTTCTTTGTGGCCCCCTGACCCCGCCCCCTCCCTCTGTAAGGACCCCCCTCCATAAGGACCGATTTTTGTCAACATTTTCAAGGTCGCTAGAGAGGGGTTCCACTGTATAGGAATTATACCTTTCAGCTACAGCTACGCGATTTTGAATATTTTTTTGCCGGTTGTGTTTTGGGTTTTTGTTGGTGTTTTTTTCCTTTTCCTTTTTGTTTTAAATAGTAAGAAGATATCCCATGCCACACTTGGCGTCGTGTGATAGATGTATTGATTTTGTGTTAAAAAAAAAATCCCATTCTCGATGGGCGCGTAGCCTAGTAGTTAGGCTGTAGGCCTTCTGTGTGGAAGGTTTAAATCCCGTTAGTGTATGATGGGTTAAGGGTGGAGATTTTTCTTATCTCCCAGGTCAAATTATATGCAGACCTGCTAGTGCTTTATTATTCTGCGGGTCTGCATGCAAGCACAAGATGAGGTACCCATCAAAATGATCCTGTAACCCATGATGGGCTATGAAAACCCTAAAACTCCCATCACCCATCCCCTGGATTTAGAGTGTGACTGCCTAAATGGTTTCGTAAAAGCCCTCTCATGCCTACGAGTGAACATGGGACTGGGAATTGCAGCCCATGAACGCAGAAGTCTCCATTCTCATTTGAGGATTTGTGGTATCTTTATGGTTACTGATTCTGACTGTGACAGTGACTGGTGCAAGCCAATATTGCTTTTGTGTCGTTTCCTTTCTTATTTGGGGTGTTTTGATTTTGTGTGTGTCAACAGAAGTTTAACTGTAACGGCACGGTGGTGGAGCATCCTGAATATGGTGAGGTCATCCAGTTGCAAGGAGACAAGCGTGAGGCCATGAATAGCTTCTTGTCGGAAGTTGGGATTGCCTCCAGTGATTTAATCAAGGTGAGTTTTGTCTGTGGTCAGCAGGGTTTTATGTGGGTGGTTTTTTTTCTCGTTTTATTTGTGGGTTTTTCTCGTGTTTTTTTTGGTGGGGGGGGGGGGGGGGGGGGGGGGGAGTGGTAACCATGGTGGTTAATACTGTACATGTAGCTCAAAATATGCTCTTGAAGTGACATGCAGCTTATTGGATTGTGATTACTGTGATGTCGATCATGACTCAAAATGTCATCTTGGAAGTAAGACAAATCACCAGTTTGTTATAACTCAGACATCGTGATGTCTCAGGTCTTGGAAGGTTAGCTTTTTTTGTTGTGTGTATCCATGTACTTCGATGTTGCAGCAAGTTTTAAAGGTACACTTCTTCTCAAATTCACATGCACACACACCCTTAGACTTACAGCCATGTGCCAAGCAACCATCCCTTTAAAAATAAACGATTTCATTTTATTTCCTGCACGGAAACAAAAACTGCAATTTGTCGACAAATAAATTGTTGTCATTGTCCTGGTGGGTTATCGAATGGATAGAATAATTGTGTCAATAGCCAACATGGAGGTCCAGTAGTCTCAACGAGAGTTCTTTCTATATTGGGTAGTTTATGTCAAAACTTTGTGCTTGATAACATAAAGTTGTAACACATACCGGTAGGTCGCACACAGTTTTTAGCCCGGGATTGTGATTACTGTGATGTCGAACGTGATTCAAAATCTAATCTTGGAAGTAAGACAAACCACCAGTTTGTTATAACTCAGACATCGTGATGTCTCAGGTCTTGGAAGGTTAGGTAGGAGATAAATCCTTGCGTCCGTTCTGCTCTGAGACATGTACTGCAACTTAAAAAGTTTACGTGCATTTGATTAGTCTTAATCACTTTATGTTCATGTGCTTTGTTTAATTTTTTTCCAGGTTCACGGTTTCTAAGTCATCAATCAGCGCGGAGGCGTTCTCAAGGTTGTCTGCTTCTTCTGCCATGCACATTGTCATCAGATAACATGTACATAGACACTGTGGATTTGTTTTTTTCTGCGTAGGTCCCCACTCCTCATCCCCATTTTACCTTTATGTCTGCATGTTTTTATCTTCTTTTTGTGTGACTCGGAGCACTTCTAGGACTTACCAGTATAGAGTTTTACTTGATTGGTTTACATGGAAATTTGAACAAAAGTGTGAGCACCATCAGTCTTGGAACTCAGAAATAGTGATGGATTGCCAGTGTCATGATTTGTTCAGAATGATGAAAAAAGTCTTTTGTAATGAATAAAATCTGCGTTCTTCATCTTTTGACTCATCTGTAACTGTGCGTGTGTGAGAGAGAGAGAGAGAGAGAGAGATCTGTATACAAGTAGCTTTGAATGTTTATTTAAGTTTTTTTAACCTTTGCCAGACTGCGCCTTTGACTACACATGGAAGACAGGGTGGACCCATGATTCCCAAAGACTGAAGCAAAAACGTTCATTATTCGACGTGCGTCCACTTTGACCCATGACTCTCAAAGAAAAAAAAACTTGGACCCACATCTTTTTTACAGTGACAAGTACTGGAATGGAAAACTCGTGGGTGACTGCTACTTTCAGTTTCGTTTTCCCACAAACTAGAGAGAAACTGAAACTAAGTTACTCTGTTCAGAGTATTGGTCCAAGTGGACGCACGCCGTTCTTTGTGTGTAGTCAAACTTTCGCATAGTTTTAATTTAAAAAAAATTAGAACAAGAAAGTGTCTGAAGCATTTTTGACTCACATGCGAAGCAAAAGTGAGTCTATGTACTCACCCGAGTCGTCTGTCCGTCCGGACGTCCGTCCGGAAAACTTTAACGTT
This sequence comes from Littorina saxatilis, assembly GCF_037325665.1. Taxonomy (NCBI): domain Eukaryota; kingdom Metazoa; phylum Mollusca; class Gastropoda; order Littorinimorpha; family Littorinidae; genus Littorina; species Littorina saxatilis. Next base: position 66,124,930 of record NC_090246.1, on the reverse strand, counting down.
GGATATTTCTTGGACACTATTCAGTCTATCAGTACCAAATTTGGCAAGATGGTGTATGATGACAAGGCCCCAAAAAACATATATAGCATCTTGACCTTGCTTCAAGGTCAAGGTCGCAGGGGCCATAAATGTTGCCTAAAAAACAGCTATTTTTCACATTTTCTCTGAAGTTTTTGAGATTCAATACCTCACCTATATATGATATATATAGGGCAAAGTAAGCCCCATCTTTTGATACCAGTTTGGTTTACCTTGCTTCAAGGTCAAGGTCACAGGAGCTCTTCAAAGTTGGATTGTATACATATTTTGAAGTGACCTTGACCCTGAACTATGGAAGATAACTGTTTCAAACTTAAAAATTATGTGGGGCACATGTTATGCTTTCATCATGAGACACATTTGGTCACATATGATCAAGGTCAAGGTCACTTTAACCCTTATGAAATGTGACCAAAATAAGGTAGTGAACCACTAAAAGTGACCATATCTCATGGTAGAAAGAGCCAATAAGCACCATTGTACTTCCTATGTCTTGAATTAACAGCTTTGTGTTGCATGACCTTGGATGACCTTGACTGTATTTTGGTAGGAAAAATGTGTAAAGCAGTTCTTAGTGTATGATGTCATTGCTAGGTTTAGTTATTTGACCTTGACCCTGAAGGTCAAGGTCATGTCAAGGTCAAGCATGTGAGTCGTATGGGCTTTGCCCTTCTTGTTTAAATTTCATTGAACAAATCCAAATAGTAAATGACATGTCAGCATTGAAAGACCCTTCTGGGTCCACATGGAACCAGAAGGTCCGGCGAAGGTTAAAGATGTCTCTTCTTCATGAAGACTACAGATCTGAATCATTTCATGGTAAACCTGCCAATGCCAGATTGTTGACTCTTGATGTGGTGTGCACAAGAAAGTGCCCAACTGGATGGGAACCTGGTGCACGGACAGATTGGTTGAAATTGAGAATTGTTAAGATTTCGACCAATCCAACCAAGTGCTAGGTTACCACCCAGTTCGGCCCTTTCTTGTGCACACCAACCCTGCTCTACACCAAAACTAACAAATGGAAATGTTCTGATTCTGTAAGAAATCTGTTGTGCTGTACACCAGTATGTAAGCATGATCTTCCAATCTATATTCACTGACATAACTTCTTATTTCATAGGAGAATTAAACAAATTGGTGCACTCAATACAGCCACCTTTCAAACATCAGAATAAAAAAAAACAATTTTGTCAACACAGTCATAAAAGCGTACAGATTTTTTTGTACACTCATCGCGCTCGGAGTGAACTGAAAGGGATAAGGTCCCGTTTTCAAATGCGCAGAACCCACGTCGAGTGTAGGCGCCTGCCAACATGTGATATAAACATACCGTGGTGTTTTGAACAGAATTTCATGGAAATGAAGTTAAAAGTAAGAGCTGTCAGTTACTTCTTGCTGAGCGTTGGCCTATCTCGAGTCAGCGAACTCGGACAAATAGTTCTCCATGGAAAATGAAAGTAAATAAAACATCTTGTTTTCGTGCCTCGTTGTTACTAGACAGATCAATGACATCTAGTTGAACTGCAGCACCGAAAGTGAGCATTTGAAATGAAAACGTTTCACATTGTTGTGAGCCTTGAATACTTATAAGATATGACAAGGTACACGTTGTTCGCCTAGACAGCAGCAGACAAGACGACACGCCGCAGCTAAATTAAAACTTGACTAAATGTAAAATTAAGTAAAAGTGCAATGCCTTTCGAACAGTCAACAACTCGGCCATACCTCCCTTTCACACACACACACACACGCTCTCTTTCTCTCTCTTACACACGCATGCACACACGTACATACACTCACACGCACACAACCACACACATAGACATGCATTCTCTTACTCCTACAATATATGAGCGACCAAATAGGGGGGGGGGGGGGGGGGGACTTTGTTGCGCAACATGGCACACAGCTGAACTGCTCGCAGCAGAGTATTTCCAGAGATCTACACCATATCAGGTATTTCCAAGGGGGTCATGCCAATACGTCCCAGTACCATTGTGTCCCAGTACCATTGCGTCCCAAAAAAATGCCGTCTCATTGCGTCCCATTAAGCAATCCCATTGGGTCCCAATACCATTGGGTCCCAGTGCCATTGCGTCCCAACAAAATTGCGTGTCGATAGGTCCCAACAAAATTGCATCTCGATACGTCCCATTACGACCCCGTACCATTACGTCCCAACACAATTTTTACTTGAGCAATGCTTGAACGCTGCGGTGGGCAGTGTGTGTGGGGGTGAATGGGGAGGTGAGGTGGGCACAGTGAGGTGTGGGCCGCGGAAGGGGGGATGGGGTACGTGATCATCGTGGTCAGACTAGGGGAGAGAAGGGATGGGTGGGTGTGAACAGTGATTAAGGATGGAGAAGAGATAAATAAATAAACATACACACAATCTGTTAAACACATTGATTTATGAGATATTTCGTTGGTCAGACAATTTTTATTTTTAATTCATTATATATATTTTAATTCAAGAGTCAAAATTTATTTTGATTTTAAGTGACACGTAGAAGATAACATATTGTAACAAGTATTATGACCCCTATTTTTCCTTCATGATTTTTCATAAAGAAGAAATGCACTGTCTGATTGTGCAGTTTCCAATACTTATTCTGTGTTTGTCAATTATTGTTCTCCAGTCACAGAGAGAGAGAGAGACAAGACAAAACAAGACAAGACAAGACAAAACAAGACAAGACAAGACAAAGACAAATTATGGGGGCCAGGAGGCCCCCATTCATACGGATAGTTTCGAGGTTGACCATGGGCAGCGCCATTTTGTTGTGAAATACGTCATCAGTTTGTGTACACAGGAAGTTGTGACATCCGTCACCCTATGGGAGGGGTGAAGGCAACATTGTTCATCAGTAGAAAGTTGTGAAATCCGTCACCCTATGGGAGGGAGGTGTGAAGGCAAAATTGGTCATCACTGAGTCTGTGTAACACAGGAAGTTGTGAAATACGTCACCCTATGGGAGGGGTGACAGCAAAATTGTTCAACAAAAACATCTTAGGTCGACCTGTGCAGGGTCAACCGCAACAAACTCAAACCATTCATACTTTGCTGTATTTGAGTGACTTATATACCGACATTTTTATTTCTTATTTTTAGCACAGGTGTAGGAAAAAATCATGAACCAAAATGTTATTTATTTTCTAATTTAACATTTGTTTTACAAATGTGACCATGGTCTTTTAAACATACAGTGACATTAAACATTGTTATGTTAAAAAAAAGAAAAAAGATAAAAAGCTTTTGTGCACAAATCAGAAAATACATTGTACATTTTACCTACAGGCCAAACCGTGAGTGTCTGTGGCAAAGCCCGACCCAGGAAATTGCACTGATTTTATATTTAGATCAGTGGGAAATTGTCAAGAACAGGCGCTTGCATTTGGATGTGTCCAATGATAGTAGGTTTGGTTGTGATCAATCAGAATAATGTAGGAATAAAAAATGTATGACAGTTTGGTATGATGACATGTAATTCACATATGCTGAAATATAAAATTATACATCATGTAATATTATTATGGCTGTTGCCATGACCATGAAGCCCAACAAAGGTTTAATGTAATGTAATTCAAAATACCAAAACCAAGCACCTATTAATCTCGTCTATGGGCGTGAAGATTGAGGCCGTCTGCCAGTAGCGGTTAGGCCCGGTCATACAGTGGAACCCCTCTCTAGCGACCTTGAAAATGTTGACAAAAATCGGTCCTTATGGAGGCGGTGGTCCTTACAGAGGGAGGGGGGCGGAGTCAGGGGGCCACAAAGAAAGTCAGATTTTCTTAAAAAAAAGAAAACAGAGAAGTTTGAGTTGCTCAGACCGTTCCCTCAAGCAAACTGCTTCGATTTCATGTTTGTCCATGGTGTCCACCAGTTCTGGTGCATGTAGGCCTACTACCCTGGCCAAGTTTCCTCTCAAGACATCAAAGAGACCGCCCCATAGGTTAAACTCCCCATAGGTTAAACTCGGTCACTGACCCGGGTGCAGGAAGTGTTTCCTCTCTCAGATATGAAAGGGGAACCACCTCTCATAGCTAAAACTGGGTCAATGACCCCTGGGAAGAAGGTCAGTGTCTATAAAATTTTAATCCTAGGCCTGCGGCCAGGGGGGGGGGAGGGGGGGGAGGGTACCATTTGAGAATACCGGTACCATTTGAGAATCAGACCAAATGAGAATTGAACCATTTGAGAACATCCTTTTTTTTTCAATCACTACATCGAAGGCCTGCGGCCCGGGGTTCACATGGGTTGGTGTGTTTGTTTGTTTCAAACCCACACCCATATACACACATTTCACATTTAAACCATTGGTCCGTAATGTCGGCCCCCTGTCGATATTTATCGATTAAGTTCCTTGTTCTTAAAAACGAGGGTAATGGCATATAAGCAAACAGGTGGGTTTTTTACATCCAGCCCTCGCCTATGGGAGGGTTTAATCTAATGACAATACGTTTAAAAAAAATGTTAGAATATGAATCAAAGAAGAAATAACAAGCAAACAACCGAACAAACAAACGATTAACAGACTCAGTAAACAAACAAACAAAAACACACATACAAACGAACATAACATAAGAGAGAGAGAGAGAGAACTCAGAACCCAGAATGGTTTATTATATTAAGGCCAGAGAGAGACAGAGAGAGACAGAGAGAGACAGAGTGAGTGAGTGAGCAAGAGAGAGAGAGATAGAGGGAGTCACACACACACACACACACATACACACACACGCACACACACACACACACACATACTGAAACACACACACACCGTCGCTCACACATACACAGACATACATGATATACACACACAAAACAGGAGTGAGAGCGAGAGAAAAAATGAGAAAGAATCGTCAGTAAGTAGTGGTATTGACACGTAGCGATAATGACACGTAGCACTAAAAGATGTAGTGCTGTCGACACGTAGTGATAATGAACGAATGATAGCGACTTATCGACAAATTATTTGTAGCACTAATCAACGTAGCGATAGCGGCACGTAGCACAAATGACACGCCGTAGGACAAATGACACGTACGTAGCACAAATGACACGTAGCCGCGCTAGCGATACGCACCCGGAACCGACATCACCGGTACACATCTTTTTATTTTATTTTTATTTGTGAAATACTGCTATGTACCGACACGTTTTGTAATAAAAGTGCGTTTTGTAATAAAGTTATTACAAATCGTGTTCGGCTTACACAATTGTTATTACAAATCGTGTTGAACGCGTTTTGTAATAAAAAGTTGTGTCATCCGAACACGAATTGTAATACATTTAGTACAAAACGCACTTTTATTACAAAACGTGTCGCTACACTGCTACAGTAACATCTCAGAAATTAATTCACTAGTATTGGGACTTAATGGTACGGCGACGCAATGGCACGTAATTAGTATTGGGACCTAATGGTACTGGGACGCAATGGTACCGGGACCCAAAGGTGTTGGGACGCAATGGTACTGCCGGGACGCAATGGTACTGGGACGTAATGGTACTGGGACGTAATGGTACTGGGACGTAATGGTATTGGGACGTATTGACATGTAGCCGGCAAGTAAAAAGCTCGTTTGACTGCAGCATATAAGAGCGTCATGAGGCCTTGCCGATTTTTCTAAATGCACAGATCGTTTTTACAAAACGATTATAAAGCGGTCCAATTGGTATTTTTGTTCAAAAGCAAGGTAAAACTAGTATTGAGAAAGAAAACCAAAAAAAAAGTAAAATTGTGTTTGATGGAAACAAAAAAAAATGTCTCCAACAATTTCAAGTAAAGAAGTAGAAAACTGTACTGAGTTTACTGACATTGACAAGGAGTAAAAGGAGACTGCACGAACTTCCAAGACATGACCAAACAAATTATAACAAAGCGACCACTGGAGATCTCAGTTCCTCTCAGTGCTGAAAATAACAACTCCGAACCAATGACAGATTAAAAACAAGTAAAGGCACAGTAATTCTCTTGAAAACAGTTCTGCTCACTCAGTTTCTAAGAACCACACAGGCTCTTACGGCATCCTGACGGCCTCAGGTCAAAATGAGTTCGGCTCAAGACCATCGTTCCACTTTGGAAACATCATGACTTCTTTCTGCACAGAATGGGTTTTGTTTACTTAATGAATTAATTTCGAATATTGACATAAGTGGCTTTTGAGAAATTAATTTATCTAAACATGCCCACGCTGCATTAAATGTATAAAGATGTTTGGGAACTGTCCAAGTAAAGAGATGGTCTTATCACATGTAAAAGTGTAGCCAGATCTGAGATGAATACTTGACACGTGAAGGAATTTGCCATTAAATGTAAGCTTTAACAACATTCTGCCAGAAATCTTAAAACAAATAGACTGCTTTAGTTTAATTTCTTTATTTACTTGGAAAATGTTATCAGCCTCAGTTCATTATCTGTATCGTAAGTGTTTGTCTGTCTGTCCACTAAAAAGTTCCCGCAGTGGGGCACTGCGGTTATGAAATTAAAGGCCCCTCCTGTTTTTGGAACCGCAGGAGCTTTCTAGTTTGCTGTTAGGTAGATTTTTGGTTCCTCTTTCCTGTCATGCTCTCTTTTTCTTCATGAATTCTTTTCTTTTTTCTGCCTTCTTGCTCATTCACCTGTATTTTTTCCAAAAATCTCTTCTCTTGCCGCTTGTCTCGCGATTCATGTATAGTTTAATCTGTTAGTGTTCTGATGTAAGTCCAGCAGTAGATAGGTTAAGCCTATTTTAACATACTGGAAACTGGTAATCTTCCAGTAGGTATTAATTTAGTTTTACTAAAGCCTGCTGGGACACAAGTAATGGGTTAGTGCATTTGTAAACAGGAATCGCTTGACAAGTGGCCCCCTTCATCCCCCCCCTTCCTCGTCCTGATATGGCTCTGCGTAGTCGGCTGGACGTTAAGCAACAAATAAACAAACAAACCACTAAAAAGTACAGTGATTGCAACATTTTGTTTTGTCATAAATTAAATGTTCAATAACGTACCATTCTTGGGTTTTTTAAATTCCAAATTCTGCCAGTATTTTTGTACATTTACGAGCCTTAGCCACAAGACACGCAAACGAACCAATGTAAAACCAAAATGCCTCCAAGAAATGCCGAAAGCCCACACGATTCACAGACCACGGTGTGGGAGACGTTCCATGCGTAAAAAGCTCTGAGGCGGTTGTGTTCTAGCTCTGATCGCAATAATTGAACATTTTTGTAAAAAAAGCGGAGATTTTGGTGCATTTTCGTGGTTATGCTCGATACCAGACTAACACAGACCAACGAAACCCTAATGGGGAGCTGAAGAAATGCAAAAGCAATATTTTCGCGTCAAAAAAAGTTACAGATCGCTCCTAGATTTTTTCTCAAAATAAATTAATTCGTTGAATCGATGATCCAGCTCTGAGCAATAGCGAAATAGGTGGAGCTTACGGTTTGTGCATGCCGATGTGGCATGCATTCACCTACTTTTTGTTGTAATTACGTTTGCTCAAGTCATTGCACGATGTAAAAAGAAGTAAACCGTGTTTTTATTGTGGCACCTTGTTGTGACCCGTTTTGTGGAGCGTTAATATTTTTACGTGAAATTCACGTGCTCCTTGTTCAGTTGTTGTGACCTGGTTTTGGTCGGAGCGTCACAAACTGCGTCGTTTAGTTCTAGAACACCGTGAGATTCACGTGCTCTTTTCCGTGTTTTGATTTTGAGGTGAGCCCTGCGAATCTGCGTTGCAAGTTTTAGAATACGTGTGACTCACGTGTTTTTAGCTTTGTGATGTCAGCTAGTTCCTTGGTCTTCTTTCTGTTAAATATACCGTTTTAAGTTTTGGGCATGCACGGAGTGCGTGATCGGTTACTGATTGGTTGTAAAATAGTAGTTTCACCCGATTCTGTCTTAGGAATGTTGTTGGTTGGTCAATCCGGTGACCTCTGACTTTTGAATAACTATTCCATGTTAGGTTTTTGTTTCCATAAATACCACTGCTTGACTCCTGTCTCGTCAGTCGATCTGAGGGTTTTAGGAAGCGTTTGGTTTTGATGTAAACGTATGAAGGTTATCAAGTGAACCAACGGAGTGTTTCTTATGTTTTAACGTCAACGTAATGTTCTTGGAGACAGTTGTTTCTCAAGTGTGAATCGTTTTGTGCCCTTCGTTTGTGAGGCAACACGTTTTGGTACTGCTGGTCAACCCACACAGCGCATAAGGTAATTTTGTTGTTACTTGTTTGTGTTGTGTTTTGGTCGCCATTTTGTAATGACTTTGTGAGTTGTTTATGTATAACGTGAGTTGAAAGTCTGACTTGTTGTAGTGTTTCTTTATTGTGTGTTCAACTGTTCTAGTGTTGTGAACGTACAGCAATGTTTTGTAGACGCTAGAAAGTCGCTAATGTTTATAATGATAACTTGTGTTTTCTGTGGTTAACGAAGTTCGAAGTGAAACGTTTTCTCCGACTTTTTCAGCCTTACGTTAAAAGAATTTAGGTAAAAGAAGCTTGCGGTCTGTGGTGATCGTTTGTAAACGGGCTTATTTCTTGTAACGTTATTGAGGGAAAGTGGATGAGTAAATATCTTGTTTGTGACTTTGATTAACGCAGGAACATTGTCGTTAGGAGACTTTTTGGTATGACACTGACAGTTTGCTTTGTATTCCTGGCCTGATGAGTCAACGTTTTGTATTTTTCTGAAAGTAGCCATTTTGGTTTTAAACGTATGTATGCTAAGTTTCTTGAGTATTCTTAGTGCTTATGGTATTGTTGAACGTACGGAACGTAATTCTTTATTGTTGTTGAACGTACAGAACGTAACTCTTTATTGTTGTTGAAGGACTAACCAACGAGTGTTTGGTAATTGTAACTTTCTTGTCTGTTTGTCTTCTCCTGTCTTGTGATTGTTTATTTTTCTTGTTTTTACTTCTCGTGTCTTGTTAATGCATTTGATACTTTTGCCATGTCTAATAATTTGTTTTCTTTTCTCTTTTTCTTTCTGTTCATAAGTTTTTTACCGCATTACGTGGTACTGTAACTATATATCTATACATTACTGATACCTTAGTGTCAGATGTAAAATAATAAACCAGTACTTTTGCGCGTTATCGCTTGTAACCTGTGTTTGTCATTTCGTATGAACAATATGTAGTACCAGCCTCGCTCACGAAGGCGCGCACAGTAAAAAACTTAGCTGCTGATGCCCAGTGAAAGAACTTTAGCTGAAGTAAACAACTTAGCTGCTGATGCCTAGTACAGAACTTTAGCTGAAGTCCAGCCAAGTGAATGTAAAGAACTTTTGTTATTGACGCTCAATGAACGTAAACGTAGCTGTTGATAACCAGCAAAAGACTTTATTGTTACCTGTCACTGTGTTAGTGAACCATAGTTTGACATAGATCAACTTGTCGGTTAGAGATCTTCCTACTCCGTATCCGGCGCATTTTTTGTGACTTTTGTGTATTATCCCAAACGACCCTCGGATCGACTCATTTTACTTTATAACCAGATAAACCATATGTATGTTTTAAGTGCTTTTGAATAAGCGAACATTGTAATGGAGAAGATTCCAGCAGATAAATCATTGGAAGCTTCAGGTTATGACATTAACGGCGATGAAGATGAACATTCTCAAAGGCCTAGGCGTGACATTAAGCCTACTGAAAAAGGTAGAGAGTACCAGATTGAGATCAAAACTAGAAACTTTGCAAGACAACGAACATTCTTGGAACGAGCAATCGGTGAGGTAGTAACAGAGCTTAACCAAGAAACTCCTAATCAAGAGTCGTTAACCAGTCAGAAACAAATTGTTTTGAGCATGTACAAGGATCTTGGTGACATAGAGAAAGGTCTTCGTAGTATTGGTAGCGGTGAAACCATTCAGGAAAGTTGGGATGATGTTCAGAGAACAGTTCAGAACATTATGTTTGACATTGATCGAGCTCTTGACAGACAAACGACTAGTGTGCAGGTGGCTAAGGAGCCTACTTCCAGGCATAGCAGTGTTACACCTAGCGTTGGGTCATCCACCCACAAGTCAGCCAGTGTTAAGTCTGCCATTCATAAAGTAGCTAGCATTACTTCAGCCATCCACAAGTCAACTAGCCACAAGTCAGGTATCAGGAGATCAGGTAGCCAAGTAGCTTCTCGCGCCGAGTCTCTCCGCTCTAAAAGTGTTAGCTCTGAAGACACTAAATTGGCTCTTAAACTAGAGGCTGCTTCCCTGGCCATAAAAGTGGAAGGTGACGCAATAAAGGAAGCTCAGTTTAGTGAACTGGATCTCTTACAACAACAATATGCTGAGAGAACAGCAGCTAGGCAGACTGAGGAAGCTGAGAGAACTGCAGCTAGGCAGACTGAGGAAGCTGAGAGAACTGCAGCTAGGCAGACTGAGGAAGCTGAGAGAACAGCAGCTAGGCAGACTGAGGAAGCTGAGAGAAATGCAGCTAGGCTGATCGAAGAAACTGCTAGGCAGGCCGAAGAAGCAGCTAGGCAGGCTAAGGAAGCTAAGAGAACAGCAGCTAGGCAGGCCGAAGAAGCAGCTAGGCAGGCTAAGGAAGCTGAAAGAACAGCAGCTAGGCAGGCCGAAGACACAGCTAGGCAGGCTAAGGAAGCTGAGAGAATAGCAGCTAGACAGGCCGAGGACGCAGCTGAAGCAGCTCTTGAAGATATTAAACAGAAAAAGGCTTTGAGACAAATTCAGTCCACCGAATTGAAAATTAGCTTAAGAGAACAACAAGCTATGTTACAAGTATTGGAACAAGGTGAATCCGTTCAGCAGGATCTCCCTGATCTACCGTCAGTTGATTTGTTGAACACTAGGTTCCACCCTCGTCCTTTCGTTCCCTTGTACAGTCTTGTAGCCCCTCCTCTAAACAATGAGCAAACAGCGATAGGAATAGGGACAGGTGCTGCCGTCATTGCTGACCAAGGGACACACCAGCCAGCCTTGGACGCCACGTCTGTTCCTGTCTGCCAAGCTGCCGTCATTGCTGACCAAAGGACACACCAGCCAGCCATGGACTTCACGTCTGTTCCTGTCTGCCAAGCCGCCAGCACCCGTGACATCTCTACTGTCAACGCTGCTGTCACCAACTTCGTCGCAGGAACCACAACGACTGAGCCACGACAGCACGCGTTACCTGTCGTGGACCTCGTCGTTGGAGTCAGCGCCTCTACAAGCGCCGCTACTACCAACAACGCCACCTACGAGGCGTACGGACCTCAACGTAGAGAGGATGTCAACGCCCCCCATCACGCCGGAACGAGCGCTCCTTTCATCCATCGGGAGCCCTCCACACCCAACTACACGACGGCTGCAACTACATCCTCCATGCGGCCTACAGCGCTGCTGACCACACTGCAGCACCCTCTCGGTGCATACACTGGTCAGCCGCCTCTGCACAACGTTGGACACTCAACGACAAGCGTCACAGGCCCTCGCCCGCCTGATCTCGACCACACAGGTTGGTCCTATCACCTACCAGAGACAAGGGAAGGTGATGAGACGCAAGAACGACACACCTACTTCCCAGAAGAACGTCACCAACGCATGGACCACAGACGTTTTCAAGTTACCCCACCCTGTTTCCCCTATGATACCCACCTACATCCCAAACCAGAGCCTTTCGTGCCCACATTCCTGGACCCACATCAGACCACCCCCAAAGTTATCTGGGGAAACGAAAACGCAAGGCCCCCTGCGTACATGAACTTTGACAAGGAATGTCATGCAGATCGTCCATTTGCCTCCTACCCCCCGTCTGCGTACTACCAACGTCCACTTGCTACTCCTGCCAAGCAGGACACTCCTATGGACTCTCTCGCCAAAACCCTATCAGACGCTCTGATGATCAACCGTTTGCCGATGCAGGAGCCGTGCATTTTTGTTGGTGACCCTCTCCAATATCCAATTTGGAGGTCGTCGTTTTCGTTCCTCATCGAGAGACAAAACATAACCAGCAGTGAGAAGTTATTGTATCTGCAACGGTACATCGGAGGTCAAGCAAAGGAGGCCGTGACCGGCTTCTTTCTGCTAAGAGAAGGTGATGCCTACGAGAGAGCCATGGAAGTGCTGGAAAATCGGTTCGGCAACTCATACGTCGTTTCGCAAGCTTTCCGGACCAAGCTGGACGAATGGACCCCAGTCAAAAGCAAGGATCCCAAGGGACTCAGAAGTCTGGCCGATTTCTTGCAGCAATGTTCCGTTGCTGCCCAGGAAGTTGGTGGACTGAGCATCCTGGATGATGCCCAGTACTTACGGAAGATCGTCGGAAAGCTCCCAGACTGGATGAGTCACAGATGGTCTAGAACAGTTGCTCGAACCAAGGTTGAAAAGAAGAGGTATCCTCTGTTCCATGAACTCGTGTCGTTCATTACCCTCGAAGCAGACATTTCTAACGACCCTGTTTTCGGCTTGACAAGTGCATCGGGGACACCAAGAAAGTTCACAACGAACCTGTCAACCCTGACAGAGGATGTCACCGCATGTCTGCACTGTCAACTTCCGGACCATGACGCTGGGACATGTAAGGAACTCATAGAGAAGCCTCTGGTTGAGATACGAGATTTTCTGTTCAAGAACCGTATCTGCTACGGATGTCTCAGAAGTAAGGATCACCAGAGCCGTCAATGTAAGCAGAAACAGACGTGCAAGAAGTGCAAGAAGGCTCACCCCACTTGTCTTCATGATGACAATTTCAAATATCAGAACAGTATGAGTGAAAACAAAGGGGCGAGTGAACACAAGAACAATTACCGTACCTCTGCTGCTGACGTTCAAGAGCCTCTGTCATCGTCGACCCCTACGGTGTCTGCTCTTAAGGCCAGCGAGGAAAACAGCATCGGTTTCACGTCTATGATCGTTCCCGTTCTCGTTTCCAGTGACTCTAACCCCAACGTAGAGGTGCTGACGTACGCACTACTGGACACTATGTCCAACGCCACTTTTGTAGTGCAGTCAGTGGCTGAAGAAGTTAAAGCCAAATCGCAGCCGACTACACTCAGGGTCTCCACACTGACTGAGGACAATGCTGTGGTCTCCGGCAGGAAGTACTCTGGATTGCGTGTCCGCTCTCCTACCTCCAGTGAGTTTGTCAGGCTCCCTTCTGCCATCTCACGACCTTATCTGACCGTTGACCCCACTCATATCCCCACCTCAGAGACTGTCAAAGCTTACCCACATCTCCAACACCTGTCTCCAAAACTGCCCCCCTTGTACCCTGACTGTGAAGCAGGCCTCCTCATCGGCTACGACTGCGCTGAAGCCCTCATGCCCCTAAACGTTGTCCAAGGACTGCCATTTGCAGTAGAGACTAAGTTAGGTTGGAGCATCGTCGGCAAGGCACCGCATTCCGTCGCCTTTGATGGCATAGCCTCGTCCATGCGCGTCATCGTCAAGCCAGGATCGAGGGAAGAAGAACGTGTAGCTCACGTCTACAAGGTACAGGTGGACGAAGTCTCGTGTACTGACCCATTACATGTTATGGAAAGAGACTTTGCAAGTGACTCAGGATCCATGTCCCAGGACGATGTAAAGTTTGCGAAGATCGTGAAGGAAAACGTGAAGATCAACGAAGCTGGTCACTACGAGATGCCCTTACCATTTCGACCAGAGAAACCGTCCCTCCCCGACAACAGAGGTGCCGCAATCAAGCATCTGAAGGGCCTGAAACGCCAGAAAAAACAAGGGTACCGTGATGACTGCGTCAAGTTCATGACATTGATCTTGTACGGACTGATCGTGACGTGTTTTGCCTCTAGGGCAATCCACATTGAAACCCTGGATGACATGTCAAGTGATTCCTTCATCAACGCCCTACGCATTGTTGTCTTGCATGACCAGAACTTGTGCAGATCAGAGTGGTGCATGGCTCGTGTAGTCGAAGTGATGCCGGGATCTGATGGACTGGTCAGACGAGTGAAAGTACATGTTGGAACAAAGGCTCTAGACAATCACGGCCGTCCCACTGGTGATAGTCGCATATTAGAGCGACCTATTCACAAAATGACTGTGTTAGTAGATCGTGAAAATCACGAAGACAAAGCTGTGTAGGCGAACTGAAAGAACATCGAACTTTGGAGTGTTTTTCCAATTTGACAGTTGTTGATTGTTGCGGTTTGTTTTTATACCAGATGATGTAACGGACATTTATGGTTTAAGTGGTGCGTTCTTTTTATGCCGTCGAGTAAATGACCAGTGGCATTTAGTTGAAACGAAATGTGTTGAAACACTGAAAATGATTGAACCATAATATTGTTGTGTAAATGTTTTGCAACACAATGATTTTGAGTTGTAAATTTGAAATGTCTAATTCTGCGTTATTCTTCTTTTGATATAAGGATTATGTTTGTACAAAGGTTTTTTGAAGTAAATTATATTAATATAATTTCCGGTGGGAGTGTGCATGCCGATGTGGCATGCATTCACCTACTTTTTGTTGTAATTACGTTTGCTCAAGTCATTGCACGATGTAAAAAGAAGTAAACCGTGTTTTTATTGTGGCACCTTGTTGTGACCCGTTTTGTGGAGCGTTAATATTTTTACGTGAAATTCACGTGCTCCTTGTTCAGTTGTTGTGACCTGGTTTTGGTCGGAGCGTCACAAACTGCGTCGTTTAGTTCTAGAACACCGTGAGATTCACGTGCTCTTTTCCGTGTTTTGATTTTGAGGTGAGCCCTGCGAATCTGCGTTGCAAGTTTTAGAATACGTGTGACTCACGTGTTTTTAGCTTTGTGATGTCAGCTAGTTCCTTGGTCTTCTTTCTGTTAAATATACCGTTTTAAGTTTTGGGCATGCACGGAGTGCGTGATCGGTTACTGATTGGTTGTAAAATAGTAGTTTCACCCGATTCTGTCTTAGGAATGTTGTTGGTTGGTCAATCCGGTGACCTCTGACTTTTGAATAACTATTCCATGTTAGGTTTTTGTTTCCATAAATACCACTGCTTGACTCCTGTCTCGTCAGTCGATCTGAGGGTTTTAGGAAGCGTTTGGTTTTGATGTAAACGTATGAAGGTTATCAAGTGAACCAACGGAGTGTTTCTTATGTTTTAACGTCAACGTAATGTTCTTGGAGACAGTTGTTTCTCAAGTGTGAATCGTTTTGTGCCCTTCGTTTGTGAGGCAACACGTTTTGGTACTGCTGGTCAACCCACACAGCGCATAAGGTAATTTTGTTGTTACTTGTTTGTGTTGTGTTTTGGTCGCCATTTTGTAATGACTTTGTGAGTTGTTTATGTATAACGTGAGTTGAAAGTCTGACTTGTTGTAGTGTTTCTTTATTGTGTGTTCAACTGTTCTAGTGTTGTGAACGTACAGCAATGTTTTGTAGACGCTAGAAAGTCGCTAATGTTTATAATGATAACTTGTGTTTTCTGTGGTTAACGAAGTTCGAAGTGAAACGTTTTCTCCGACTTTTTCAGCCTTACGTTAAAAGAATTTAGGTAAAAGAAGCTTGCGGTCTGTGGTGATCGTTTGTAAACGGGCTTATTTCTTGTAACGTTATTGAGGGAAAGTGGATGAGTAAATATCTTGTTTGTGACTTTGATTAACGCAGGAACATTGTCGTTAGGAGACTTTTTGGTATGACACTGACAGTTTGCTTTGTATTCCTGGCCTGATGAGTCAACGTTTTGTATTTTTCTGAAAGTAGCCATTTTGGTTTTAAACGTATGTATGCTAAGTTTCTTGAGTATTCTTAGTGCTTATGGTATTGTTGAACGTACGGAACGTAATTCTTTATTGTTGTTGAACGTACAGAACGTAACTCTTTATTGTTGTTGAAGGACTAACCAACGAGTGTTTGGTAATTGTAACTTTCTTGTCTGTTTGTCTTCTCCTGTCTTGTGATTGTTTATTTTTCTTGTTTTTACTTCTCGTGTCTTGTTAATGCATTTGATACTTTTGCCATGTCTAATAATTTGTTTTCTTTTCTCTTTTTCTTTCTGTTCATAAGTTTTTTACCGCATTACGTGGTACTGTAACTATATATCTATACATTACTGATACCTTAGTGTCAGATGTAAAATAATAAACCAGTACTTTTGCGCGTTATCGCTTGTAACCTGTGTTTGTCATTTCGTATGAACAATATGTAGTACCAGCCTCGCTCACGAAGGCGCGCACACGGTTTGTTCCAGCTCTGACGCGTGATTCGCAAAACTACGGACTTAAGGCCCGTATAGATGAAATATGTAGGGGAAGGGCTCCTAACATGGACCACTTCTTGTTTCATGCTAATAACTAGCTTGTTTTCTTGCGAAGAAGTTTCATTTTGTGTTTGGTAGTCCTTCAGTCTCTCTTAAGTGAACCGTTAGGCCTAATTAGAGTGAAATAGCTTTGATCAACTCAACTCAACTCAACTCAAATTTTATTGGCTTCAATTTTCATAGAAGAATTTGTCTTGCGCTTGGGAGAAAGTAAGAGTATAACATATAAAAACAGCATTCATATCACATTTCATGTATCACACACAGTAATCACTAGTATAAGCCTACAATTATCACATTTGTACCTGTATCATACATGCAAATAAATAGTATCACATTTCCACGTATCACACACAATATATACATTACATAACATACAGCAAGCTTCCATCTCCCGCGCCCCCCCCCCCCCTCCCACCCCCCCTTCCCACACATACATATCCTCGCACGTGCGTCGACTCCATACAAATGACATCATCAGTCCATTAACTAAAATGCACAATGACTAGTAGTGGGTACATGATACTTAATACGTGCTCAACTAGACCTGCTAACTAAAATAATAACAGAAACAAAAACAAGGACTGGGCACAACATTTACACGTGTGTGACCTACTTACATCAAGTGCCTGTGAACTATAAATAACAATGATTGCGTTTAAAGTAAAACATGAATAATGCCGATGTTTTCTAACAATGAATACATAACAACTAAGATAAGAATGTATGTGCTTTCATAATATGATTATTTTATAAAACACAGTGGGGAAATTTGGAAAATAATTTTTATACGAAACTGCGCACATCGAGTCGAGCTCTGTAGACATTCAGCAAAAATTAAATACAGAAAAAATCACACGAAAGGGTCCATATTAGGCGCCCAGGCTCCTAATATGGACCAGTGAAGCAGCCTTCACGAATCACTGTCAAAAGCCCCCTATACTTCAAAATAACATGATACAACTTATTGTGCATGTCAGACTAATTCAAATATGCTTTAGAGTTTATCTGTTTCGGGTTGATGATAGCATTATTTGAAGCACACCAGGGAACTAAAGAAGCATATCAAAAACAAGTGAAATTATTAACTTCCACAAAAAGTAGACAATTTGATATATTTTTTTGAAAGCTCGAGGGCTAGTTATAGGTTATTTTCAGCAAGCTTCTTAATGAATTAATGAAAATAGCCTTCAGCTTTTATTTTCTTAGATTTGTTGAAGGTGGTCCATATTAGGGGACTCACACATACTTTGAGATTTTGCTATTATTTTTTGTTTGCAGTAGAAACTCTGGGTCAAAACTGCTAAAATGTAACAAATACGGTCTTAGCTGTCATATATAGCAATTTTTGTGTGATAAAAGCTTTGGCTGTGGACAGAAACGAGTCCGTTTTAGGCGTCAAAGTTAGAGTGAACGCTGCCAAAAGTAAACAAGTCGCGTAAGGCGAAAATACAACATTTAGTCAAGTAGCTGTCGAACTCACAGAATGAAACTGCAACGCAGCAAGACCGTATCGAGTCAAGGGCGGATCAATTCACTTTGGAGGGGGGGGTTACAAAATGACTGCGAAGATACAAGTTGACGGCGCCGAAGGCGCCTAAGCCTCTAGGGGGGTCCGGGGGCATGCCCCCCCGGACATTTTTTTTATCCAAAGAAGCAAAATAGAGCTATCTGGTGCATCCTGAGCCAATAACTTACCTCTTTTTTGGGGAGGTGGGGGGTTACGTAACCCGTGTAACCCCCCCCCCCAGATCCGCCCTTGCGTATACTCGTAGCATCGTCACTCCACCGCCCGTGGCAAAGGCAGTGCCAGTGGAATTGACAAGAAGAGCGGGGTATTCGTTGCGCTGAGAAGGATAGCACGCTTTTCTGTAGCTCTCTTCGTTTTAACTTTCTGAGCGTGTTTTTAATCCAAACATATCATATCTATATGTTTTTGGAATCAGGAACCGACAAGGAATAAGATGAAAGTGTTTTTAAATTGATTTCGAAAAAGAAATTTTGATTATAATTTGTGTATATTTAATTTTCAGAGCTTGTTGTTAATCCAAATATAACATATACAGTGTATATGTTTTTGGAATCAGCAAATGATGGAGAATAAGATGAACGTAAATTTGGATCGTTTTATAAAAAATTTTTTTTTTTTACAATTTTCAGATTTTTAATGACCAAAGTCATTAACTAATTTTTAAGCCACCAAGCTGAAATGCAATACCGAAGTCCGGGCTTTGTCGAAGATTACTTGACCAAAATTTCAACCAATTTGGTTGAAAAATGAGGGCGTGACAGTGCCGCCTCAACTTTCACGAAAGCCGGATATGACGTCATCAAAGACATTTATCAAAAAAATGAAAAAAACGTCTGAGGATATCATACCCAGGAACTCTCATGTCAAATTTCATAAAGATCGGCCCAGTAGTTTAGTCTGAATCGCTCTACACACACACACACACACACACAGACAGACACACACACACGCGCACATACACCACGACCCTCGTCTCGATTCCCCCCTCTACGTTAAAACATTTAGTCAAAACTTGACTAAATGTAAAAAGATAAAAAGCCTAACGGTTTTGAGGTTTGCACGGTGTTTCTGCAACTGTTTTGACATGCGCAAGTTATCCAGAGAGGGTGAATACAGCGAATGAAATTGTTTTTAGCGCTCTAGCGCCGTTAGTTTGTCCAGGGACCTATATCAAGTTATAGGTCTATGGTTTGTCAGATCAAGAGGTGGTCCATATTAGGAGCCGGTCCATATTAGGAGCCCTTCCCCTACTCCTGCTGAAAGAATAGCATATATTTAACACTTCCAGTGGATTGCATCAAAGTGGTAAAATCTGCATGTTATGTGGCACAAAAGAAATGTTCCAGCTCTAAGGTCACGTGTTTGATCGGCAAAATGTTCCAGCGGCTCTGCGCAAACGTTGAAAAACAATGTCACTCCAGCTCTGAGTGGCAAATATTACCGGGTGTATCTCATTCTGCATTTGATGCAAATTCTTAAAAACATAGAATAAATAAAGATGCAAATAGGTTTGCCGATAGGTTTGGTTGGCGCCTCTCCGTCAGAAAAACATGCGGTTTTGACTGCCCAATTTGTTTTTTTTAATTTAGGCTTTTCCCCATTACCTCTGTGATGGTATGGTGTTTATTCCATATAGGGTTAAAGTGATAGGGTTTCTTTTTTCAGCTAAATGCAATATGGAATATGTGAGATGTGGAAAATGCAAGAAAAGAGAAGACAGCATACTTAATGTATACTCAGTACATTTTCAAACTGAGAACACCAAGGAGACACTTTTAAAGTGTAGGGGAAGGGCTCCTAATATGGACCGGCTCCTAATATGGACCACCACCAACTAGTAACGGCGCTAGAGCGCTCAAAAAAGTTTTATTCGCTGTATTCACCCTCTTTGGATAACTTGCACATGTCAAAACAGTTGCAGAAACACAAATCTCAAAACCGTTAGGCTTTTTCTCTTTTTATATTTAGTCAAGTTTTGACTAAATATTTTAACATCGAGGGGGAATCGAAACGAGGGTCGTGGTGTATGTGCGTATGTGTGTGTGTGCGTGCGTGTGTGTGTGTGTGTGTGTGTAGAGCGATTCAGACTAAACTACTGGACCGATCTTTATGAAATTTGACATGAGAGTTCCTGGGTATGAAATCCCCGAACGTTTTTTTCATTTTTTTGATAAATGTCTTTGATGACGTCATATCCGGCTTTTCGTGAAAGTTGAGGCGGCACTGTCACGCCCTCATTTTTCAACCAAATTGGTTGAAATTTTGGTCAAGTACTCTTCGACGAAGCCCGGGGTTCGGTATTGCATTTCAGCTTGGTGGCTTAAAAATTAATTAATGACTTTGGTCATTAAAAATCTGAAAATTGTAAAAAAAAATAAAAATTTATAAAACGATCCAAATTTACGTTTATCTTATTCTCCATCATTTGCTGATTCCAAAAACATATACATATGTTATATTCGGATTAAAAACAAGCTCTGAAAATTAAATATATAAAAATTATTATCAAATTTTTTTTTTCCAAATCAATTTAAAAACACTTTCATCTTATTCCTTGTCGGTTCCTGATTCCAAAAATATATAGATATGATATGTTTGGATTAAAAACACGCTCAGAAAGTTAAAACGAAGAGAGGTACAGAAAAGCGTGCTATCCTTCTCAGCGCAACGAATACCCCGCTCTTCTTGTCAATTCCACGTGCACTGCCTTTGCCAGGGGCGGTGGAGTGACGATGCTACGAGTATACGGTCTTGCTGCGTTGCGTTGCGTTCAGTTTCATTCTGTGAGTTCGACAGCTACTTGACTAAATATTGTATTTTCGCCTTACGCGACTTGTTTCACTTTTGGCAGCGTTCACTCTAAATTTGCCGCCTAAAACGGACTCGTTTCTGTCTACAGCCAAAGCTTTTATCAAACAGAAATGGCTATATATGACAGCTAAATCCGTATTTGTTACATTTTAGCAGTGTTGACCCCGAGTTTCTACTGCAAACAAAAAATAATAGCAAAATCTTAAAGTATGTGCGAGTCCCCTAATATGGACCACCTTCAACAAATCGAAGAAAATAAAAGCTAAAGGCTATTTTCATTAATTCATTAAGAAGCTTGCTGGCAATAACCTATAACTAGCCCTCGAGATTTAAAAAAAATGCAACGAAAAGTCTTTTTTTCGTGGAAGTTGATAATTTCACTTATTTTCACTCTGTTTTTGATAAGCTTCTTTAGTTTCCTGGTGTGCTTCAAATAATGCTCTCATCAACCCGAAACAGATAAATCTAGAGCATATTTTAATTAGGCTGACTTGTACACTAATTTGTATCATGTTATTTTGAAATATAGGGGGCTTTTTACAGTGATTCGTGAAGGCCGCTTCAATGGTCCATATTAGGCGCCCAGGCATACACCACGACTCTCGTCTCGATTCCCCCCTCTATGTTAAAACATTTAGTCAAAACTTGACTAAATGTAAAAAGTGGTCCATATTAGGGGCCCTTCCCCTACATGTACAAACCTTTCCTGTCGGTCAAAATGAAGGCAAACAGAAGTACCACTGACCTTTGTGATTATCAAGTGAAACCAAACGAAAGGGTAGAACATTTGTATTTTGATGCTGAGGGTTGCATAACCAGGAAAAAGACATCTACAACTGAAACTGGTCCACAACCATCTTCTTTACATACAGAACAAAATTATTTGATTGAAGAGTTGTTTAGTATCCAACCAAAGGTACTTTCGACTTCAAAACAAAAAGATGAAGACTGTCGTTTGCACACACATGATTTTGTCACTCATAGTGATTTTGACACATTTTCCCCTTGAGTTTCAAATGACACTATTCTGTCGAAAATGTCTTATTCCTCATCATTTTTGAAATGTAACGAGTCAGATGCCTTCCGCAATGGTTACGTTTTGATTAAAGTTACACACACATACCGGCACTGACACACACACACTGGCACACACACACCGTCACCAGGGCCGGACCTAAGTAGGGGGGGGGGGGGGTTCCCAATTGTGGTAGGGGTACATTATTTGAGGGTGCGAAGCACAACGAATAAGGATAAACTTCGTAAATTCCTTCTTTTATTCCATATGGGTCGCCCACAACCCCGGCACATCATTCAAACTACTCAGTTCAAATTACAGCCGCACTCGCCTAAACGAAACACGCTTAAGCAAAAAACTCGGATATCTGAAACCAAAATCAATTCCCCGCTAGACCCCCCTCTTTGTAAGACTATTTCTAATTCGGATAAGCCAAACTCTGTCAAAAAATAGCTAACTCAAACACGGACATCTCAAACCGTGATTTTGACAGTGCGGCCAAACTCTAAACACTGTCGGAAAGAATTTTGTTGGTCAGTTTTGTTTTGTTTGAAAACTGATCACGCCAGGAAGATAAACATATTTCGTCACGGCTATAATTATCCTACGGAAACGAACACGTCACCTGTTTTTGAGTATGAGGGAAACTGATGTTTGTTTGTTTGTTTGTTTGTTTGTTTGCTTAACGCCCAGCCGACCACGAAGGGCCATATCAGGGCGGTGCTGCTTTGACATATAACGTGCGCCACGTGACACTGACACAAGACAGAAGTCGCAGCACAGGCTTCATGTCTCACCCAGTCACATTATTCTGACACCGGACCAACCAGTCCTAGCACTAACCCCATAATGCCAGACGCCACTGCAGGCGGAGCAGCCACTAGAGTTGCCAATTTTATAGGTATGACCCGGCCGGGGTTCGAACCCACGACCTCCCGATCACGGGGCGGACGCCTTACCACTAGGCCAACCGTGCCGGTGGGAAACTGATGACGTGTAGAAGGAAGAAATCTTTGTGAAGAGCAAATCTACCTGAGGAATGTATGTGCTCATTTTGAGCGAGTGGTGAAGATCAAACCACAATAAACATGCAGCGAAACAAAACATTTGCCTACAATCTATGTTTACGGAGATTTGATCTTGATTTATGACCACAGAGACAAATTGTCTCATTTGTTTCTTTTCTTTATTTAATGGAGAGGGTTTCATTTAACATTACATTAATTTATTATGATTTACTTAAAATCCTTTTAACACAAGCGTAGTTGTTTGTTGAATCTTTGGTTTTGTTTCTGAGATGTGTCACTGTTTTCACCATTTATCTTTTACAGTTGGCTTTGAGGTATTAATAAAGCCCCACTGAAGAAAGCACTTGTAACTTGTCACTGTTTTGATCTTATTCATTTAAACACACACCACGCAGAGAGAGAGAGAGAGAGAGAGAGAGAGAGAGAGAGAGAGAGAGAGAGAGAGAGAGAGAGAGAGAGAGAGAGAGAAACATTCCAAGTGATTTTACAACTTATCCTGAAAAAACTCGCTTAAGCCGAACTGCAGGGTAATTTCTCCGGGAAAGGTTTGGCTTATCCGAACTCGGATAAGCGAAACGATTTTTCATTCCCCGGGCGAGTTCGGCTTAACGTGTTTGACTGTATATCCTTGTTTATTTTTTTGTTTACAAAGAGAATCCTTCTTCTCTTCTTCTTTGTTCATGGGCTGAAACTCCCACATTTACTCATGGTTTTGCACGAGCGGGAAACCATGTTTTGATTCCGGTGCCCGTGTCCATTAATTAGGCCGCCTTCTCCATTTGGTCACCTCGCCTTTACCAGAGACATAGATAAATGTATGACTCTGCCTTTACTCGGCATCACAGTGCATACTCTCATGGAATGTATCGATGCACTGAAATAAGTGTTTTATAATGTGTCTCTGTGCGCGGCTTCTTGGAAGCTCATGCCCCGGCTGCGTCCGTCGCGACTACACCATAAATGGTTTGCACCGAAAAGACTCATGCAATGATCCACCAAACGTGTGTATTTACAAACAATTTGAACTTGTATTAATCGGCTTGCTAACGTCGGTGGTATTATTTTACCTCTAGAACTTAAAACGAAATAAACTTCAGACACTTTTTCGTACCAGAGACATACACATCTATGTCTCTGTTCGTACAAAACACTAACGCGCGCACAACGCGACCTTGAGACACACCGGTTTCCGACCCACTCGCGCCGCGCCACAAAGCGGATATCCCTACGAGGGTTGTGAACCGGTCGTGTCCTGGCGCATGAACTCTGATCCTGAAAATTATTAACAATCGGGTTATAACGTGTTCAATTGAAAATTTTATTTTTATGCTTATTATTTATTTACAAAAGAAATTATCCCGTACCAATTAAGACATTATTTGCTATGTCATGAGAACGGTTGCCATGTTGGATGGGGTCGCCCATGTGACACAGTGCAGTGGTGTTCTCACAGTCTTGGATTTGGAATAGGCCAGTGTTTTTCGTTTTTCTATCTTCATGCAGAACCCATTTCCAATGATTTTAGTGTAGATCAAGTCGGTGACTAATATTTATCAACGTCGAGTCACCGTGTGTGTCTAAGCCTCATTCGGAAGGAAGGTAATGGTATGATGCAAAAGCATTTTTCTTGCTATGCGTATTCAGTCTGTATGCCCGCCATGTTACATTGCATGCTTGCTGAATCTCCCACACGTGCTGTTTGTAGGTCGTGTCTGTAGCACTGATTTGTCAGATAAGAGCAACATGCACGGCTAATAGATCAACACATGAATCTGCCACGTCCTTTAATTTTTTAATCTTTGTGAAAGGTATTACTGGTTACCAGCATTTGACATTGACTGTACAAGCATGAGGCACGCTCTTGATCCTACAATAAAACTCTTATTCCAGACATTCATAAGTTTTGCGACTTGCTGGGATGCAGTAGTTTAGAATTCGGGAGGGATAATTTGATGCTCCGATAGGTTTTCTAGACTCATAGGGACATAATCAGTCATTTAATTCACTACACGTGGCCAGGTCTCCGTTCATTACGAAGTGCAAGGCCACAGGGAGGGGATCTTTTTTTAGTCACCCAGAACGGAAGAAGATGGCGGCGCCCATATTCTGTGGTCATTTTTGACATTTTGACACTTTAATCCATGATTGCTGCTCTATTGATGGTTTCAAGTAGCTCAGATCGTAAGATTATCAACAATTCTTTTAACTAGAATCTAATTTACATATTAAGATTTTTACTTGCAGTCGTTTTTACAGCGTAGGAAATATTCGACTCGGCCTAAGCAAACGAAGGACGACTGTCTGTCGTTGGGCTCGGTGGAGCATTCTGAGAGGCACATTGTCAAGAAATATGCTGTTTGTTGTTGTAATTTCTATTGTGTTGTTTGTTGTTGTGATTTCTTGTGTGTTTACCTATGTTATATATATAAATTAATAATACAGATTTTAGTTGGCAAGCGATTCACAGAGCGCGCTGTGCAGCGTGGCGATTCACAGAGCGCGGCGCGTTGTGCAGCGCAGCGATTCCCAGAGCGCGGCTATTGCTCTCACCAGCGCAGATTGTTGACGCGCTTTATTTTTGTACATGCATGATTATCAGCAACATTTTACACTCTTTCTTTGGACACTCAAAAGCAACTTCAGGGCTGCAAGACTACAAAATTGCACTTTCTGCAGACTGAATATATATACGCGTTCAAATCAACCGGAAAAAAACCCCACTGAAAAAACGATCTGCGCACGCGCGAATTCCCAAATGACTGCTGAAGTGTTAACTGGTGTGACACCGATTAACAGTTCCGCGGCACTGTACTCGGATAATTGTTTAAAAACGTCATCCCAGTTTAAAAACTCAGCTCCTTTCCATATAGTAGAAGCCATTGCAATGACATGTAGTGATATGACTGCCAAATATTCAAGGCCGGTGTCACGAACTCGGAAAACTCTGCCTGAACAATCCTTCTCATTGTGGTCAATGCGCATGCGCTAACATGGGGAGATTAATCAGGTCATGAACAACCTAACCCTAACCCTTATCCTAACCCGAACCCTAACCCAGGGTTCGATCGGTCAAAGGGTCGCATTTTGTAAGTCCAAGATTGGCGCAGGCGCACGCAATGAGGATTGTTCAGCAGAGGTAGGCACGTTTTTACATCAGCGCAGCGATATATGGTGAATTCAGTTGAAAGAGTGAGAGAGAGAATGGAGCTCTGTTTTTTGTTTTATTGACAGTTTTATTTCTCAAATAGATCAGATAGATGTAGTTGTTGTGATTTTGCGATTGTGAAGGAAATGTATCGGCAGAATACATCGCGCGTTGTAAATCGCAACGCTGCACAACGCGCCGCGCGCTGTGAATCCACTTCGTATTCTTAAAGTTGGATAACTTTTATGCAGAATGTGGTTATTTTGTTGTCAGTTCAGTTTAAATTTTGTTGCCGATGCATGCTGCTCAATTAAGGTCTGTAGTTTTGTACTATAGCGGTTAATCTTGAGTGCCCTGTGGGGGGCAGATGGGCAAATGTACTATACTGTATACAACCATTCACCGATTCAGACAAAAGACAGTCGCCAGGTTTGCTAACAAAAAGAGCGTAGACAATGTTTACAGGCACTGACACGTTTTGCAGATCTGTCTGGGTGTGTATCATTCAAACCGCTCTCACCATTTGAACTATGCACATTATTGCAGACCTGTTTACAGTTTAGTTTACCATATGTTTTGGCCAGAGTTATTAGGCCCCCCCCCCAAAAAAGGTGTTAAGGTAACATAGCCAAAAAAAATAGTGTAGGAAGGTAGGCAATCACGTTTTTTTTTGTTTAAATTTTTTTTACTAATGTGTACAAATTAAACCTACTTGACAGGGAAATAAGTGTGCGACTCAAGCGCTTTCGCTTTGATTGCGTTTTCTGCACTGGGTTTTTATTTTTTTTTATTTATTTTTTTTTTTTAAAACCTTTTGGACAAATGTAATAAAAAGTTATAGGGTCGGCCCCTAAAAATAGGGTAGGTCGGGTTACCGTAACCACACCTATTTTTTTTTTAGGCCTTATGGATTCAGACACCAAATTGGGCAATTGCGGTCAGCTGGTGAAAATTCTGGTCATGTCAATGTTTGGATCGTGGTAGAGGTTCCGCTAGTGCATAACTATGAACACAGGCACAGAACAAAGCATGCATGCACACACAGAAGACACGTACAGATTCACTTAAACATTTTTAGGGTTTAGCCTTGGAGAAAAAGACAATAGGACATTTGTCCCCCCTCAACCAAATTCTGATGGGACATTACATAGTCGAAGGCAAAAAACGCAAAGCAGGCTAGGCGGTCCGAAAATGCTTTTGTCGAAAGATGCAAAATAATTCTATTTGGTGCCATATGATGATATATAGAATGTGCATGTGTATCAGGTTAGTAGTGTGTGTGTGATTGTGTGTGTGTGTGAGAGAGAGAAACAAGACAAAATAGTTCAAGCAAGTTGTTCGACATTTTCGCTGCTTTCGACGCCATCTTCTGTTGTTTCAATGCGAACATCACCTGAGGTTGATGGGCGAGGCAGTTGAAAGGATATCTTTCCTTGACCGGGAAGTAACTTTACTTTTTGAGTCACTTGAGAAAAAGTGACTCTATGTAATCGGTCAGTGTTAGTCTGTCCGGCCGGCCGGCCGTCCGTAGACACCACCTTAACGTTGGACTTTTCTCGGAAACTATCAAAGCGATCGGGCTCATATTTTGTTTAGTCGTGACCTCCAATGACCTCTACACTTTAACGATGGTTTCGTTGACCTTTGACCTTTTTCAAGGTCACAGGTCAGCGTCAAAGGAAAAATTAGACATTAAATTACATATTCTTACTCCGAATCACATAAAAGCATTGACGCAGTCTAACATGCTAAGATCTGAAAAGGCTACCCGTCTTAAAGAATTTTAAAGGGAAGCAACCCAACACAAAAAGTGTAAACACAGGCAAGGTAATGACTGTCTACCCGGGGAGTTACCTCCCATCCGGGGTTACATGACGTCACTTCCCCTGTAAACACCACGTGTAGCTCATACGACATTTCAGCCTACACTTGGAAGGTCGTGAAAATTTTGGCTCCGTGAGTGACTGCTTGCAGGTGTTTTTTGGGCACCCACCGGTCACCTAACCCGTCTTTTGGCTTGCCACTACGTTTTTGGTGAGCTCTTTCCAATTTTGTCTTATTGTTGACAGGAATTTTCATTGTTATTGACAAATTTTCGTCCTTGTTTGGACTTGTTAAAATTTTTTGCTCAGTAACTTTGTGTTGTGCTGTGTTTTGCGCGTTAGTCATTATGGCTGATAGCGATAAGAAACGCGGTAAGGGTGATGCCAAGGGCCGGATTAAGGCAAAGTCTTCCTCAGATAAACCTCTGCCTAAAAGTTCTCCGCTCGTTTTGGTTTCTGACAAAGATAAAAACGTACTCTTGTCGGTTCCCATTTCTGCCCCCGTTAGCCTTAATGCTGGGGGGCAGCCTAGCATTCCCGTTACAACTGTGTCTGTGTCAGCTCGCCCGGTCGCAGTTTCTAGCGCGGGGCAAGCTGACATGGTTTCGTCGATTTTGCGTTCGCTGGTTCCAGAAATTCGTACCCTGGTGCGTGACGAATTACACCGAGCCACGCCGGCTCTCAGCGCTCCGCTTTCATCGGCAGTGGGTGGCGTTCACTCCTTGGCATCTTTTGTGTGCCTGTCGGAGACGCCCGCCCGTGATGTTGGTTCACTCTCGTCTTCTACTGCTCTTGCTTGGAGCTCAGACGGTAAGTCGAACTGCTCCGCCGGCTTTCGCGAAGCCACCGGACGCTCTCTTTTGAGCAACAGTTCTTGGTCGCAGGCTCGCTACCTGCAAACTTCCTGCCAGTCAGGATATGCTGCTCCGTCTAGTTCCGATCGTACAGCGAGTAGGGCTATGACGGAGCAAGGGCGGCTTCCGCTTGCGGAAGTCGCGTTTCCGGGTTTTCCCGGAAACGAAGGTCAATCTGGCACACCCACGAAGGTCCCTGCTGGTGTCGACTGTGGACTGGCCTTTCGGCCACCGGGCTTCCGGCCCCAGTCCTCGCAGCAGACGTTTCCGCTGTACGCGGCTCCGTCGGCAGCGCTTCCGGCTCCGCCCGGTTTTCCTAGTCTCTCGCACACTGCTCCTACACGAATGTCAGTGGGTGAGAGACCGGGTACGTCCTTTGAGCTTCCGGGACAGTCTTCACAGCACTTGTCTAGTGCGATGTCGACTTCCGGTTCAGTTCCGGCGGCAATGGTGACTGCGTCTTCCGGCTCTGCGTTTCCTGTTGATCAGGATATGAGCCAGGATGATTTCCGGCTTACCGGTTCTCCGGTTTCCGGTTTTCCTGCACACCATACTGCCGCTGGTTCATTGGGCTATGATCGGGACGCTTCGCTCGACTATGCAGACACGCAGTCTGTAGTCAGTGAAGCTGCTCGTTCTGGATTTCCGTCTCAGCTTCGACTGGCGCTTGAGGACGCGGCGGAAGTTACATCCAGATACTTTGCAGAGGGGGCAGTGGCTTTGCCTACGTCGGCTTCTGCCGCTCCCTCCGCGATGGCGGATTTTCGGTACGAGAAGGAGGATGCTTCCCGCTTTCGTTTCGCCGAATCCCCATCAGTCGCCTACCAGCTTTCTCAGGTGCTGGCGCGACCCTCTCCTGCGGGACGGTCGCAGCCGGGCATCGCTGTTCCTCTGCTGGTACCTTACGGACCGGCTCCGGAACTGGCTCGGGCTTGGCTGGCTTCGGATACGCAAGCGTCTTCTTTTGTGCCCACACATCACAAGAAGTTTGCTTTACCGAAGACAGGTCGCTCTTGGCTTGCTCCTTTTGCCCTTCCGCGTGCACCGCTTCCGGTCACGCCGGAGTTGGCTTCGTTGCTGGCAAAGCCTATCAAGAGTGATTCGGGGATTGTTCTCCCCGAACATACCCTCATGGCATCGGAGGAGATTAGTCGTCAGCTTTTAGAGTTGGCTTCGATCTCCGAGACGCTCCTGCGTTCCCTTACCAGGGCTATGACCGAGACGCTGGACCCCTTTGTCCTCGCAGTCGAGCAGGACGCTGATGACATCTCAACTCTTCTTTCGGCTCTGGCTAGAGTCAATGAAGAGCAAATGAGGTTGTCAGCGATGCAGTACGCACATACGGTCATGAGCAGGAGAGATCTTTTTCTGGGTCACTCTCAGTTCACGGACCAGTCCACTTGTGACACACTGCGGGCGTCTCCCATGACAGAGGGCTCTCTGTTTGGCCGTCTGGCGTTCGACGCCAGGAAGACTGAAATACAGATGAACAGGGATTCTCAGTTCTCTGATTTCTCTCTGCAGGCGTTCAAGCAGGCCAAGCCTTCACAGGCTCAGCCCGCTCCGCCTAAACAGCCTCAGGCCTCTGGTTCTTCCAGGCCTGCCGGACAGAAGAAGGCCAGATCGGCTTCTCGTGGCTCGAGAAAAAGATCGGCGCCCGGCAAGGGGCGAGGCGGCTCTGGTAGCAAGCCTCACCCCCAATGAAGTGCTCCCGGTCCCACCACCCCCCCGCCCTCCACTCTGGTGATGGCGGGGGGCCCTTCAAGGGCACTTTCTCACTGGGCGGCCCTAGTGCACAGCCAGTGGATCGTGGGCGTCGTGGGATCGGGCTTTCGTCTGCTTTGGGGCGAAAGAAAGGCACCTCTGTCGCGGCGTCTGCCGGGCTTCAAGCCTCCCTCCTCGCCAGAAGCAAGGTCCGTCCTCCAGGCGGAAATCGTTGCTCTGGTGCAGAAGGGCGCGGTGGAGAGGGTCTTAGACCACACGTCCCTCGGCTTTTACGGGCGGCTGTTTGCCGTCCCAAAGGCCTCGGGGGCGTGGCGTCCCGTCCTGGACCTATCGCATCTCAATACTTTCCTGAGAACGATACGGTTCAAGATGGAGACGCCCGCGTCGGTCAGAGACTCCCTCCGCCCGGGAGACTGGGCGACCTCCATAGACCTGACGGATGCATACTTCCATATTCTGGTGCATCCGTCCGACCGGAAATGGCTCCGTTTCCGGTGGGACGATCAGGTCTACCAGTTCCGCGCTCTGCCTTTCGGGCTGTCTCTCGCACCTTGGGTCTTCACCATGGTCGTGAGACAGTTATGCGCACTGGTGAGGTCGCAGGGTATACGGCTGAGAGCATACCTGGACGATTGGCTGGTTCTGAACCAAAGCCAGTCTGGGTGCTCCAGTCATACCCAGGCGGTTCTTCGTCAAGCCCACCAGCTGGGTTTTTCGATCAACCGGACAAAGTCGGAGTTGGTGCCGTCACAGACGTTCACTTATCTGGGGATGTCTTTCTGCACGGTTACATGGACGGTCCGGCCTTCTCAGAGGAGGGTGGACAAGCTCCAAACCATTATCCGCGCCACTTTGTCTCTCCCGAGGGCTTCCCTCCGGACGCTGGCCTCCATCTTGGGACAGATGGAGTCCATGGCTCTCTTGGTGCCTCTGGGCAGGGTACACAAACGCCCGTTTCAGCTTGCACTGAAACCGTATGTGGACTCTGCCTGCGTGGACTGGGACGTCCTCATCCCTTTGCAGGGATGGTTCCAGTCAGCGACCCTTCCGTGGTTGGACACGGCATGGGTCTGCAGGGGCGTGCCGATTGTCCTGCCCCCCCCAGACACAGACCTCTTTACGGATGCGTCTCTGATGGGCTGGGGTGCACACACAGACCGACAGACTGCGTCGGGCCTGTGGTCGGCAGAGCAGAGCCATTGGCACATAAACTTGCTGGAGCTAGAGGCCGTGGCCCTGGCTCTGGCGGAGTTTCGGCCCTCCCTTCACGCCAAGCATGTTCGTCTGTTCACAGACAACACGACTGTGGCAGCTTATCTGAACAAGCAGGGAGGGTCGCGGTCCCCGTCTCTCTCGGGCAGGACCTGCGAGATTCTGACCTGGTGCTGGCAACACCAGATCACTCTCTCGGCCAGGTACCTCCCGGGGAGTTTGAACACTCTGGCGGACGCGCTCAGTCGCTCCGACAGAGTGCTTCAATCAGAGTGGACGATCACTCACGGGGCACTGCTTCGTCTCTGGGCCCTTGTCCCAAAGCCTCTGGTGGACCTCTTTGCCACCCGCTTTTCGAAGAGGCTGCCGATCTTCGTCTCGCCATTCCCGGACCCCGAGGCTTGGCAGACGGATGCATTGGCCTTTCCGTGGACAAGGCTCCAGGCCTACGCCTTTCCTCCCTTCCAGTTACTCGACCGAGTGATCCGGAAGGCGGAAATGGAGGGTCCGGATCTTCTCCTGGTTGCGCCCCTGTGGCCCTCACAGGCGTGGTTCCCGGACCTTCTGAGGCTCGCTCACGGCCCACCAATCCCTCTCGCTCTCGCAAGAGGAGAGTTGGTTCAGCCTCGCACCGGCATTCCACACGAGGATCCCTCAATCCTGAAACTTCACGTGTGGAAGTTGTCCGGTCTTCACTGAGGCGTTCCGGTGCTTCTGAGCAGACATTGGACCTGGTGGAACGCTCTCATAGGGCTTCCACTTCGTCGGTGTACTCGTCTCACTGGAAGGCCTGGGCGACCTGGTGTCAGGCCCGTGGTTTGGACGCGCTGGCTCCTCGTTCCATGCACGTCGCGAACCACCTTGCGTTTCTTTCCTCTCAAGGAGCGTCTGCTTCCTCCTTGAGGGTGCGAAGATCCGCCATCGCCGTCACGCTACGGCAGCTGGGACGCTCGATCGACGTCACTGGCGTCATCTCAAGGGTGATCAAGGGCGCTGCTCTCAAAGAGTCCGCTTCTCGTTCTTCCCTCCCGAAGTGGGATCTCTTTCTGGTACTCGAATTTCTTCGTTCCGCAGAATTTGAACCTTTGGCCGCGGCTAGTTTCGCTAGCCTTACGCGCAAAACGCTTTTTCTCCTGCTTGTAGCTACGGCTCGCAGGGGAAGTGAGATTCACGCCCTGTCAGGGGACCCGGCGGACATCTCTAACGAGCCCGACGGCTCTATTAGCTTGCGTTTCCGGCCTAACTTCCTGGCAAAGAATCAGGCCCCTGACCAGGCCTCTCCGCTGGTCTGCGTCAAGCCTTTGACTTCCATTCTGGCTCCCGGAGACCCGGACGCGGTTAATTGCCCGGTCCGAGCTCTTGGCATCTACCTGGCCCGCGCTCAGCCGCTTAGGTCCAAATTTCAAAAGCTTCTGTTCATCTCTATGAACACGTTACGAAATAGGGATATTGCCAAAACCACAATGGCTCGTTGGGTGTCCATGCTCATCAAGCAAGCTTACGTGTGGAGCCTGGAAAACAAAGGGGGGGGGCTGCCTGCCTTCCCCATGGACTCTGCCCGGGCCCATGAAACCAGGGCTTGGGCGTCCTCTTTGGCCGTCCTTCGGTCTCACAAGCTGGACGAAGTCCTACGCACGGCGTACTGGCGTTCCGAGGACGTGTTTCTCAACTATTACCTCAGGGACGTCTCCTCCGTGAGGCAAGATGGCTCTAGAACTTTCCCCGCGCTCATAGCAGGGGGTCAGTTCCTTGCAAGGGTTTGAGGTGAGTTTGGATTTTTATTTCATTCCCACCGCCTTGTTGAAGCTATCTGCTTTTATGTGATTCGGAGTAAGAATATGTAATTTAATCGAAAATTTTTAAGTAAATTTTCATTTCATTAATATACTTACCCGAATCACATAGTGTATTCCCTCCCGCCAACCCCGCATATGATTTTTTAGTCTATTAAGTCGTATGAGCTACACGTGGTGTTTACAGGGGAAGTGACGTCATGTAACCCCGGATGGGAGGTAACTCCCCGGGTAGACAGTCATTACCTTGCCTGTGTTTACACTTTTTGTGTTGGGTTGCTTCCCTTTAAAATTCTTTAAGACGGGTAGCCTTTTCAGATCTTAGCATGTTAGACTGCGTCAATGCTTTTATGTGATTCGGGTAAGTATATTAATGAAATGAAAATTTACTTAAAAATTTTCGATTTTATATCTTTGACAAAGTTCATCGGATGTGATTGAAACTTTGTAGGATTATTCTTTACATCAAAGTATTTACATCTGTAGCCTTTTACGAACGTTATCAGAAAAACAAGGGAGATAACTAGCCTTTTCTGTTCGGCAACACACAACTTAACGTTGGGCTTTTCTCGGAAACTATAAAAGTGACCGGGCTCAAATTTTATGTGAACGTGACTCCCAGTGACCTCTACACTTTGACGTCTGCTTTGGTGACCTTTGACCTTTTTCAAGGTCACAGGTATGTCTTGAATTCTTCAGGTATGCATTGTGTTGTGAATAGCAATTTCTTCCTGTCCATCTGATGCCTCATATAATATTCAGAACTGCGAAAGTGACTCGATCGAGCGTTTGCTCTTCTTGTTTTCTTTGGAGGCATTGCTATTTTACGTGGGTCTGTGTTTTTATTGATATCGCTTGTGTTGACAGTTTCCACAGGTAAACGTGCAAGCACAGATTGGTCTCGCACAGATAGTTCGCAGGATTGGTTGAATCAGGGATCGCGCTAGCTTTTTAAAAAACGCGTAAGTCATACGCAACGAAACGAAAAAAACGCGTCACGGACCAATATTTTTGCGTACTACGAAAACACGTACAGACACAAACAAAACACGCACGAAAGACTTAAAGACACTCCTTACCTAAATACGGCGAGTTTTCCTGTCGAACTCCGCGCACGCCTGTCGAATAACACCCCTGCTGTCTCCAACCTTCGGGCCTTGCGAGTTTGTTTCCCGCTCTAATACGACTAGACACACTTTCCGCCTTTTGGAAGCGCGAGATGGGAGAGCAGCTAATGTCTGTTTCATTATCCGACAAGACATTATCTGGTAATACCCTCGTTACGTTCGTTTGCGATACTTCGATGCAAAAAGAAACGGACTTTAGTTTTGACGCGCAGATTTCATGTGTGTCGTCACTTCTCGAGCCCTATAGTCAGTTTCAGGATCGGGTGATTATTAAGTCAGAGCAAAAGCGCTGCCTGAAGACAAGAAAAAGTTACAATATTTTTGCGTATGGCTTACGCGGCGCGGCGAAAAAAACGCGTCAGCGACTTTTAAAATGCGTCAAATACGCAAAAATCGTGCGTAAACGCGATCCCTGTTGAATACTAATGAATTACATTTTAAAAACCAATCACAGCGCGTTTCACAAACTCGCAAGTTGCTTGGCTTGGCACGCGTTTTTGCTTAGGTCTTTCCAAAAACTACTCCCGTGAAAAGTGTGCATGGGGTGGCACGTAATCTCAGTGCGCCCTTTGACGCACTGAAGGGAATTCCAATGGGACATTTTGAGATGTTATGCGCCAATGGTACAAGGTATACTTGTAAATGAAACCCTGCGTTTTGCAGTGATAGATTCACATCAGCTACGCTTAAATTTAGTTCATCTAAGACGCCATTTTGGAAAGTTTTCTGATGATTTGGACCTTTTAAAAGTCCACTGCTCTGAAACTAGGCCAAATAATTAAAATAAAGGAATTTTAATCAGTGAGCGGTTTGCTTCGCCCAGCTCTCCTGCGTCAGGAATCCGGACTTCCGTTTGTCATCATACTTTATTTAGTTTTCATAGATACTCGTTTGTCAAAGCAGATTAAACACTAATTCTAATTTAAGATCTTTTTCGTATGTGTTATCTGTGCAACACACAAAACGAACTCGGTAGCTTTTGTACTCAATTTAATTCAACTTCAAATCTGTATCTTTAGGAACACTCAGGGGCAAAAGCTTAGGACAAAAATTATGCAGAAAGGCATCACAATAAGAATTATCAGGGATTGGCTTGGGATTTGTCCACTAAAGGTCCATTGACTGACTCGGCCATGAGTCAATCAGTCATTTTGCAAACCAATCAACTCAACTCAACTCAAATTTTATTGGCTTCAATTTTCATAGAAGAATTTGTCTTGCGCTTGGGAGAAAGTAAGAGTATAACATATAAAAACAGCATTCATATCACATTTCATGTATCACACACAGTAATCACTAGTATAAGCCTACAATTATCACATTTGTACCTGTATCATACATGCAAATAAATAGTATCACATTTCCACGTATCACACACAATATATACATTACATAACATACAGCAAGCTTCCATCTCCCGCGCCCCCCCCCCCCCTCCCACACATATATATCCTCGCACGTGCGTCGACTCCATACAAATGACATCATCAGTCCATTAACTAAAATGCACAATAACTAGTAGTGGGTACATAATACTTAATACGTGCTCAACTAGACCTGCTAACTAAAATAATAACAGAAACAAAAACAAGGACTGGGCACAACATTTACACGTGTGTGACCTACTTACATCAGGTGCCTGTGATCTATAAATAACAATGATTGCGTTTAAAGTAAAACATGAATAATGCCGATGTTTACTAACAATAAATACATAACAACTAAGATAAAAATGTATGTGCTTTCATAATATGATTATTTTATAAAACACAGTCAAGAAAAAAACCTTCCGCCACAGGACTGCCGCAATTCTGCATTACGGCAGTGAGGAGAAACTTCTGAAAGTTGTTTACATAAATTACAATGTACAAATGAGAGGAAAATTTAATACCATTTTTTATTTTCCTGTGTATTTTCCAAATCCAATAGACCTTTCATGAAGAGGAATAAAAGGTCTGAGGGCACAATAACAAACAGAAAAGTTATCAAAACAACTTGATGGGCAGAAAAACAACTTTTTTTGATCAACTCCACAGACAATGTCTGTCTTTCCTCTCTCATACACTCACTAGATTGGCATATTGACTAGAATGGCACTTCAGGGGTTACATTGGCATACTGAAGTGAAATAGTACATTTAACTTGACCAGAATGGCACTTCAGGGTTAGATTCAAGATTGGCACATTATTTATTTTAAGTTAGGAAGGGGAAAAAAAAGAACAAGACAGCAGTTGTTTAAGAAAAATCATACTAAGATTAAGAAAACTAAATGTCTCCCATCCAATGATGTTGGTTGCATTGGTGTTTTTTTCTTCTTTAGTAACCCCTCCAACCCCCACCACCACAGCTGTTCACATCGGTTGTCTGCAATCTGATAAATGTGGCTTCAAAGTTTGGTTCAAACTTATTGCACAAATAGAAGATTCTTATTTTTTTCTATTTCTCTGTGAAATTTCATTTAATTTGGTTAATGCAAACGTGCACTAAAAATAAAAATCACCTGCGGCAGGTGTGGGTACATCCCCCCGCGGGTTAGGGGGAAGAATTTACCCGATGCTCCCCAGCATGTCTGCTCCCCAGCATGTCGTAAGAGGCGACTAACGGATTCTGTTTCTCCTTTTACCCTTGTTAAGTGTTTCTTGTATAGAATATAGTCAATTTTTGTAAAGATTTTAGTCAAGCAGTATGCAAGAAATGTAAAGTCTTTTGTACTGGAAACTTGCATTCTTCCAGTAAGGTAATATATTGTACTACGTTGCAAGCCCCTGGAGCAAATTTTTGATTAGTGCTTTTGTGAACAAGAAACAATTGACAAGTGGCTCTATCCAATCTCCCCCCTTTCCCCGTCGCAATATAACCTTGAATGGTTGAAAACGACGTTAAACACCAAATAAAGAAAGAAAGAAAGTGTGGGTACAGCCGATTCCCCAAACATCGTCATCTGTCCGGGAAACAACTTTTTTTATCTTTTTCGGCGCTGGATGTGGACGCTGGGGTGTTCCTAGAAATTTGGCTTTGCTGGTCAAATGACCACCTCTCCAAAAAAACACTGGTCATTTGACCAGCTGATGCAAAAAGTGTCGGTCATGCGGCCCAGTCACGATTGATCCTTAGAAAATAGTTTAAACTGTATCATATTTGTTGCTAATTATAATTTGCTCATATTGTTTAAACTTACTAATAACATATATGCTGCTTAAGAAATTATAAAAATCTTGAATATTTGGTATTCATTAGCTTTGTACATTGACTTGCAAGCGCACACTCACACATATTTGAGTTAAAAAAACCACACAAATTTAAACATAACTATTTAATGAACAAACTACTGCAACAATCATTGAACATTTAATGAGTGACAACTCAAAACTGGCTTGTTCACACACTCACTGACACACACACACACACAAACACACACACAAGCCAGAAAAAATAATAAAGATATATCTAAATAACAGCAGTGATGTACATTTTTCTAGCAGCCTTTAGGACAATTGTCCTGAAGACTGAAAATCAATAGGACACAGTGTCCTGAGATTGCAATTTCAATAGGACAAAAACACGACTCGTAAAACCGCATTCAAAAAGATTTTTCAGTTTAAATTCTTCCACCTTCCGCGACTGTCATGACTAGATACTCAAAGGATTGAATCACATTTCAAAGTTATTTGAACAGTTGTCGGGTTTTTTTCACTGCCCATCTGTCGACAATGTTTTTCAGGTAGGCATCTGACGGTTTTCTTTTTTTCTTCTTGATCCAACTTGAGGATAAATTAATTCAAAGAATCAGATCCCATATGGTGCCTCGTTCACTCAACAAACTGGTCACACGAAGTGCATACTTTCGCTTGGCAAAACCGAAACCAGCTTTCCCCACGCAGTGTTTACTTTCGCTTGGCAAAACCGAAACAAGCTTTCCTCTTGAAAATTGAACAGTCCGCATGTCCGCTTCATTGTCAAAAACGATCGGACCCTTGACCACTTCTTCTGTAGGTTAATCGGACCTGTGTCCTGCTGGGGTTAAAGCTATAGGTCCTGGGGAAATTGGATTGGTCAGAGACCGGAGACCGACTAAAATGTACATCACTGTAACAGTTTAAATTGTTCTATCTTAAACAACTTGATCTTCATACCCTCAAGTTAAACTATCATTTAAATTTAAATGTTCATACCAAGGAGTACTTGGTTCATACTCACTCTCTGAATCTACTTTCGTTTCATCGGTTGCCGCGTTCTCTGTCATTCTCACAACTTCCTCCCTCACCTGATTTGTTCACATGCTGCTGCACTGCTCGATGAGGTGCTGAAAACGTAAGCTTTCGTTGCTTTGGGTCAGTTTTTAACTTTTTTTGGAAAGACATGAGGATGACGTACGGTTTGCTTTGCACACAAATATGTCGTCTGCTTCAATCAATGTCGCAAAAATCGTAAGTTCTCAAACGGCGAAGTTGAAATTGGTTCACTACTTCGGCTATCATTGACTTCCGGTTTTTCAATCGAAAACAAGTGATCGATTTTTATGTGATAAGAGCATGATTTCAGTTTCTGGTTTCACTCGAAGTAGAAGTTGTACACATAACAAACTGTTAGGTAGCCTTACTCTTCTGTGCAGAGTGGGATTTTTTTGGTCTGAATTAATTTTACAGATTGACATAAGTACAATGGTGTCCTTACATTTCAGGTGGCCTGTCACGACAGGTATATTTTTTGTAAAGATTATTAAATATGAAGAGACAACAGACTATGTCCTCTTGTTGGAGGTTTCCTCTTATTGGACACGGAGGGTTTCGTATTGCGGGCACCACTGTATATCTATTACAAATAAAAGCCTGAGCAGCTCTGTGGTAGTGTATTTGATCGCTAACATTTTACACAGGGATTTCCCCAAGATGTTGAGTGTTGGGTCTCAAGTCGTGGGTTTTGGTCACTGGCTACAACTCCGATCAAAGGGTCGAGACGTTTTCAGACGAATAGAAGAGAACACTGATATTAATACCCACACACACACACGGAGGCACACCAACACACTTTTACACATATTTGAACATTTTCATTGGTGGGTAAAACAAAAGTTTCAGTTTTGTTTTGTTTGGTTGCAGGTTATTCGTCTTGACATGACATCGGACCGGCAGGATTCCGATTTGAAGAATTCTGTGAGTAACACCACAAGGAATGCTTTTCTGTGTCAACTTTTTAACATATATTTGTATTTGTCATATTTTTACAAGCACATGATCTTACACGCCCCCGACCACCATTATGTGCGGTGATACACGTGCCCTTTGACCTTCTCTACAAATCCTGGACTAAAAATAGCATACAGGATTGAGGTAAAGCTGTTCAAGGGCACTAACGCACTTTATTAGAAGGGGATGTGAACTTCACACGATCTGACCTAACCTTGACCCCTGATCTGGTCTACATACCACACAGGACACAAACCAGTCACCTGTTTTTACCCCCCCAAAACCCACCACCACCCGTTTTCTTTGGATACACACTTTAACTACATACGTGCCGACGAAATGTTGATCATTGCTTCAATACTTTGAAGCTTTTGCTTGAATAATAACCAGGTAAAATTAGTATTTCGGTGTTCAGTCAAATGTTAAAGTTTCTACCACAGACATACATACATACATACATACATACATACATACATACATACATACATACATACATACATACATACATACATACATACATACATACATACATACATACATACATACATACATACATACATACATACATACATACATACATACATACATACATACATACATACATGTACATACATACATATACATACGCACGCACGCACGCACAGACAGGCAAAAGTTAGCATCGCATACGCTACACTTACGTGAGCCAAAAAGAGGTTAGTCTCTCGTGTAATACAGATGACTTACTGTTATTACTATTCTTGAATTGTTCCAATTCAGAGATTTTCCATTATCTCAGTCAGAAGGATTCATGACTGAGTTTTAAAAATAAGTTTGAAACTGATTCCTTGACAATAAATTTTCTTGTAAAGGTCAATCACATCTGACCAGGTTATGAGTCTGCACTGGTTTTCATGAAATTGATGAAAAGCATGGGAGCTTCTGTTGCAGCTAACCCATCTTGGTAAAAAAAAAAAAAAAAAAAGTTATTGCTGACTTGATATTTCACCAGTTCACGGTTACCCTCTTTTTTTGCTGAAACATGCAGATTGTCATCAGAAGTTTATGGAACAACAAACAAAGGCAGTTTGTATTATTTTAGCAGAATGATAGTCCAAGTCTGATGCTTCATTATTTGGGACAAGAACAAGTGGATGTTTTCTCACTAATAAAGTTGATTTTTCTTTCCAAGTCTTGTTCAGTGCAGGTAAATATCACCTGCTGAATAGGTTAATGGTTTTGAAAAGAGATTATGCAAATTGCAAAGAGAAGATAGGTACAGCAGAAGTTCATGTTGGCTGGCTGAACGGTTTCTCTGTTGAGGTTAACACATTGTGGGTATGTGAGGTGAGGTCAGTGTGTGTGTATACTGTCTTACTGACATGTATGTAAATGGGAGGGTGTCCTTGTGATTTCAATTCAAAGAATAAGATTCCAATTCAGAATTGGAATCTCTGGAACCTCAGATGTTTGTTTGTCAGGTTGCCTTGTGGGTGGAATGTTCTCCGGTGCTAAGGGAAGCAATGGAAGCTCCAGTATGTTTTCTATGCATGGTTTTTATGTGCTATTGGGGTGGTTGTCTCCCTTGATTCACACGCAAAACAGAGTGGTCTGATGCAATTGACCTGAATTTTGCACGACATGGTTAACTCCATCAGTTTTTTTTTTTTTTTTTTTTTTTTTTCCATCAGTTTTGGGCTTCTGCAAACTTTGCACAGATAACAAAGCATGGGAGCAGTCATGGTTTTGCTATTTTCTGATGCATGAATTTAGGGATGACCCTCTTGTCACTGCTTGGCAATTTTAGTTGGGTTTCATTTATCAGCGAGGAGTGGACAAAAGCATACTTTTGGCATGGGATGGGTTCTTTGTTTTTTTAATATTCAGTTCATTTTGAATATTTGTGGGTGTCTATGTAGGAAATAGTGTCATGGAGATTATTCACAAGTTGATTTGAGTTTGGTTCATTATCAGGTCACACACACACACACACACACACACACACACACACACACACACACACACACACACACACACACACACACACACACAAATCTAACACTGACATTGGTGCATCAATGAAACCAATGTTTGGAACTGTTAGTTTCTGAGAGCTGGCAGTGAGCAGTGTCTGGCTATTTAACACTGAACATTATTGATCATAATGTGAAGGGATGACACTGACAGAGAGAGTAGGAAAGTTATGTAGAGTTGCTGTGAATTGCCTTCAGGGGCGGAAGGTTCGATGGGGTGTCAAAAGTTTATTTGATGTGAGGATGATATACTAGGGAATAAAATGTGCTACATGGGTGTAAAATGTTTACCCTTAGCTGTCTGGTTGTGCATATTTTTTGTATGTGTACTTGTCAGAGAACGGTTAAAGTTATGTACAGTGGAGTCCAGCTATAACGAACCTGGGTATAACGAAATCCCTCTTTTAACAAACTGCCACAAATTTCCCGGCAGACAGCCTTCTATTTCTTACTTGTTACTTTCCGGCTACATCGAACCTTTTGAACTCATTTGCATAACGAACCCCTCTTTCATCGCCCCAGAGCCGTTTTGTCTCTAAAAGTCACAAGGCTACAACGAACTGATGTCAATAATTGTCTCCAAAGACACTTTATACACAAACACATGTGCACATCGCGTGATGAGCGAACTCTGAACAAACTAACAGCGGGAGGTGCACGGAACAGATCGAACCAAAACCGAAAGTTGTGGTGACGTCATGACA
The DNA here is from genome assembly GCF_037325665.1 of Littorina saxatilis. NCBI lineage: Eukaryota > Metazoa > Mollusca > Gastropoda > Littorinimorpha > Littorinidae > Littorina > Littorina saxatilis. Next base: position 66,082,735 of record NC_090246.1, on the reverse strand, counting down.
TTTTGCGATGTACGTCAGCGAAGCTCGTGCACATGTGGTCTCGAAATCTGGAACTGTTTTTTTGTTTTCTCCGATCCGTGACCGAGTGACGCGATATAGAACCACGCGTTCGTTTGAATCAATACTCTCCTCAGGCAGTGAAGTCTCCTAAATTGCTCAACACTGTGGACAGTCCGGAGTGCAGTTATGTCCCGTGAATGAGTGAGTCAAAGTTTTATCGTGAAAACTGACGATTTTCATGCACCTCACGCTGTTAGTTTGCCTCTCTCTATGGATTATATTATGAAGCTGTTGAAAACATGTAGAGATTATACTCTCCAAGGAAAGATCGATGGGACGATCATTTGAAGGTGATTGGGAAAACTTGTCTTGAGGCCATTTAGGGTTGAAAACTCTACAGCGAATTACTGATATAACGAACTAAAGATTCGTTGTACCCGGACTCCACTGTAACACTATTCTGTGAGATTGTGAATGACCCAGAAATGTAATGTCACATGCTGATTTAACACCATCAGTCTATTCATCCTCTTTCTGTTTTTTCTTCTTCTCACTTCTGCAATAGTGATCCCAATGATTGCAATAAGCAATAAGCAAGTGTCTGCAGTCTTTTAACAAAAAGTAAACACTGATTGTTAGATCTGGCCAAGGTTTTACATGTACTAGGGATAAGTCTTTAAGGACCATCCCTTTGTCACATGTATACCGAAACAGCCTGAGTGCTCTCTGTGCACAGTGGGTAATTAGCCACATTTGCCACAGTGGGCCCAACTGTTAAGGCAAAAAAAAAAGTCTGTTTACGGTATCCCGACCGACCCCATTTTTTCGCGCAACCTTAGACTTTTTTTTTGCATTTGGGGAGATTTTTTTTTTGGGGGGGGGGGGGGGGGGGGAGCAGAGCAAAATAACTTAAAAATGTGTTTTTTTGGAATAAAAAACCCAACCTACCGACCCTATTTTTGTTGCCTATGTTACCGTAAACAGACTATTTTTTGTGTGTGCCTAAGATGGGAAGGAGTGTGCCTCTAACTTTAAAGGCACAGTAAGCCTCCCGTAAACCATCACAGATACTGTCAGGCTTTTACACACAGTACAAACACCCTTCAAGAAAGAGTCAAGAATATGCTCTATTATGTTGTTGTTCTTTTCACCTGTCCACACCCCATCCCAACGAACACCTGGGAAATTAAAATCACCCATAATACATACTTTGTCGTACTGTGCCACTTCATTTGACTTCATCATTTGGAATAGTTTGTTATCATTCTCCTCAGAGCTGGTGTTAGGACTACGATAAATACAGCCCAACAGAACACTTTCCTTGTTTGCACTGTTAAAGGTGCAAAAAACACTTTCCTCAAAGTTACTTACGTTAACATCATCGCACTCTCGTGCGTTCAACTTACTATCCACATACAAGGCTACACCTCTTTTGTGATTCTTGTTCATAAACATATCATAGTTGGGAATTATAAACTCTCCCTCATTAAAAGTTTGTGAATTTTTTGCCTTAATTTCTGTGAGTGCAATAATCTTTGGCTTAATTTGGTCAATGCGAGTCATAAACTCATCCTTCTTGTTCAAGAAACCATCAACAATTGAGTAAACAACTTTACATGCGTCTGTACCACTATTTACCTTCTGTTTTTTTCTTTTTGTTTCCTTTAGTTTTATGTACACTATTTACATTTCTTTTGTTCAGTCATTCGGGACGGCCATTGGACGTGCCTTTGCAGGCAGCAGTGGCGTCGTCCTTCACGGCAGTCTGTTCGTTGTTGTCAACAGTCTTGGTCTTATCGACAGATATGCTTTTAGTTCAAAATTTGGACACTGGCTAAGTCCATTTGCCGTCCAAGGCCGAAGGAAGGATCAACGGAATGAAGTTTCGGTTGTCTTTGAGTTTGAGCGTGGGTGGGAGTGGCAGAACCAGATTGGTAGTTACGTCAGCAGTCAGCTGACCTCAGTCAGCGCCGTACACATAACTGTGCTGGGATTTACTGTTCGCTTCTGAATTGCCGTGTTCAGCTATGGCATCTCTTCGATCTCAGTTGCATACATGGACTAGCAGTTTATTGTGCACGGTGTTCGTTTGATAAACGCCGGCAATAGGAGCGAGCGTGTACAGCTTTCATGGCGACCACCGTATGCTGATGGCACAGGCGCACCACGGTTCTCGCATTTAGTTCCTCCACCGAGTCGATCAGTGCTGCTACTTGTGCTGGCTCAGCTTTGATAATTGCTGTTCGCAATACCGTCGTCTGCTTGTGGAAACTGCAAGGTTGGCTTTGCGGGGGTGTTGCTGATTATTCCTGGTGGGGGCTTTTCGGCTTGGATGAGCGGTCAGTGGTAAAAATACAATCGTGGATCGTCGCCATCTGGCAAGCGAGACGTGGACCCTGATTGAATCGTGGATCGTCGCCATCTGGCAAGCAAGACGTGGACCCTGATTGTTTGCTCGTGCTACTCGTGCCGCACAGCTCCTCGGCTTTCCTGACAGTCCCAGATTGCTGGCTTCACTGGCGCTCGTCGTCGTCACTTGCCTCTGTTGTTGACGTTGTGTCGGTGTATTGTGTCGAGTCGCGTGGACTGTCTCTGTTGTCTCCGCGTCGTGCAGTTGGTGGGGAGGGAGACGACAGAGAGGAGGCAAGCAGCCAGCCAGCCACACGCACACACAACCACTTTAGCTGTGATAGCGCGACTACTACTGCAAGCCTGCGCTTTGAGAGCGGCCAACTTTCCTTCCTTCCATGTGGCAACGTACACACACAACACTCTCTCGGCTCTACTGCCTACCGCTCTCATTCATTATGACTAGCAGTGGCCGCGACGCAGCACGGGCCCTGTGCTAATATTTATTTGTGCCACTGTCAATCTGCGTGTCCCCCTGTCTCCTGGCAGTTTGACTCCTGTTTTGACCCTGTGCCTGTGTTCTGGACACAGCCCTCGCCCTAGAAGCTCCGGGGGTGTTCGCTTCGGGGGGCTGGAGGAGAGGTGACACGGTGTGACTGTCCTACTGGTCATGTCACAGCTGCCGTTGCTGTGCGCTCGGGCCACACAAGCCGTTGCCTCGTACCTACCATATGGTAGCTCGCTCTTCAGCATCCCGCTGCTTGTCCGCTCGGCCACCAAGCTGCCCTGCTGCCGCCCACTGAAGACAGGTCCCTGCCGTCTGTGCTCGCCGTTCTGGGGTTCGAATCCCGCGAATTTTCGCCACCTAGGCTGTTAGAGAGTCGGGGGTTGTCACCTGGGTTGCTTGTTCACATGCTGCCTGGCGATGTCTACTACTATTCGGCCAACTCGTGCGTTCTGTGCGTCAAGAGAGGCCAGCTGAAGAAGGTGAGTGCAGTCTGACACAATATGCTGCTTTCTCTCGCTGGCACCAGTTGATACACGTGGACCTTACCATTTTCTTTCTATGTCATATATTATTACTTTTTACATTTAGTCAAGTTTTGACTAAATGTTTTAACGTAGAGGGGGGAATCGAGACGAGGGTGTGGTGTGTGTGTCTGTCTGTCTGTCTGTGTGTGTGTGTAGAGCGATTCAGACCAAACTACTGGACCGATCTTTATGAAATTTTACATGAGAGTTCCTGGGAATGATATCCCCGGACATTTTTTTCTTTTTTTCGATAAATGTCTTTGATGATGTCATATCTGGCTTTTTGTAAAAGTTGAGGCGGCACTGTCAAACCCTCATTTTTCAATCAAATTGATTGAAATTTTGGCCAAGCAATCTTCGACGAAGGCCGGACTTCGGTATTGCATTTCAGCATGGTGGCTTAAAAATTAATTTATGACTTTGGTCATTAAAAATCTGAAAATTGTAAAAAAAATAAAAAAAATTATAAAACGATCCAAATGTACGTTCATCTTATTCTTCATCATTTTCTGATTCCAAAAACATATAAATATGTTATATTTGGATTAAAAACAAGCTCTGAACATTAAAAATATAAAAATTATGATTAAAATTAAATTTTCGAAATCGTTTTAAAAACTATTTCATCTTATTCCTTGTCGGTTCCTGATTCCAAAAACATATAGATATGATATGTTTGGATTAAAAACACGCTCAGAAAGTTAAAACGAAGAGAGGTACAGTAAAGTGTGCTATGAAGCACAGCGCAACCGCTACCGCGCCAAACAGGCTCGTCACTTTCACTGCCTTTTGCACTAGTGGCGGATTATGTTCAGTTTCATTCTGTGAGTTCCACAGCTTGACTAAATGTAGTAATTTCGCCTTGCGCGACTTATTTTATTTCTGGAGAGGCTATTTTGTCACGATTTCGTCCCTGAAGGACATCGGTAGACAAGCAAAAGTGTCGCTGTCACTTAAGGATGGAAGTTGTCCCATTCACAAGCCAGCATACAGGGGCGTTTGTGACAGTTGCTTTTTACTGTCCACACGGAAATCTGCTCTTCGTGTGTCTCATAGTCGTGCAGGAATGCGTGTAGTGAAGCTGGGTGGTAGTGGTAGGGACTGGATTGGTATCCATAAGCCTCACGTTTTTGTTTTTTTAGCGTCCCATCTCATGATCAAATTTGTTTTAGGTCAATCATATTAACATACTCAAAGTTGAAAACGACGTTAAACACCAAATAACGAAAGAAAGAACATACTCAAAATCGTTGACTCAATATCAATTATTGTACAAATAAAGTGACTCAGTCTTAAGTTTTTGTTAGTCCAGCAGATTTTTGAAAGTGTTAATGGTTTGTGCATTTTTAACAATGTCAGATTGTGTGTTTGTGTATTTGTTGATGTGTGTGGAGTTGGGTAGTCCAGACACAGGAACGTTTATCACACAAGCTGCGAATCCAAGAAACCCTTAGACAGGTATCTCATCAACAAGGCACCCAAATGGGAACCCATGTGTGTGTGAATGGACATGTATGCAGTTTCATCGGTGACAACTAAACTTGCAATTTGCAAACAACATTTCTTTGTTTTGATTGCGCAAACAATACTGAGTTAGAATGGTCCATTAGTATAAAAAAAGATCCCCCCAAAAACTGGATATATATAACAACAGTATACTGCAAGAGAAGGGAAGACTGCTTTTAGGCATCTGTACTTGCTGTATGGAGATAAAACGTGGGGAAATGCAGACTATGTTCCTTGAATAAAAATGATGGGACTTGGTAGGTGTAACATTGAAGAGTAAGAGAGAGCCTTGAATCACATCTCCAATGGGAAAATGCTTTACATTTTTTCTGTGATTTTGCAGATAGTGGATTTTCTTTTTAACTCAAGCATGGTTGTCGTTTGGCTGCTGTTTTTATCCTGTTGGGTTTGTCCCGTTTCATGTCCAACAGTAGTTGTGCAATGTGATTTCAGAAAGTTCCTCCTTCCGCTATTTTCCTGTGACTCACAAGAAACTAACTTTGACTTCTGTCCTAGGTCATTGTTTGTGCCTTTTGACAGGAAAACCAACCAGCAAATAGAACTTTGTGAAACTCGGTGATTATGGTATATTAGCAACTTCTAAAACTGCACAGTCAGCATTTTGTATGATCATGCTTGTAAAGTTTTCAAAAGTCCCTATTTTTGATAATCTCAGTATTATGTCTACAAAGTGAAATGATTTAGTGTGCATTGGTAAGATTCTCCAAGCAGTGATCAGTCATCACATTCTTTGAAACATTGTTTTAAAAGTCCCTTTTGTCTCCCTTGTAACTTCTGTTTGTTCTAGCGTTTATGCATTTTATTTTGTAGATATGGGGGAGAGAGAGAAAAATAATGTTCAGTTCCTTGGACGTGAGATTTGAATGTCATGTTAAATGTATCACTATCAGTTGGTAGTTGTCGATTCACGCATTTTGAAACGGTTTTAGTGATAAATAAGAATAAGAATATTTTATTATCTCATAGAGAAATTCAGGCGTGGTACATAACAATAATACAAACAGGACATTGTTTTTACATAAGACATATAGCACTATATAACAGGGCAGGTTATAAACACACCTCCCACATACCTTCTGGCCATTCCTTGCATTGTGCTTACGCATTCAGTCATGAACACATCCATGTCTCACTTACACATCGCACACATGGACATTCTTATACGCTCAACTTACCCATTCACACATGGACATTCAACCACGCTCCACTTACACATTCTTATACGCTCCACTTACACATTCACACATGGGCATTCTTATATGCTCCACTTACACATTCCCACATGGACATTCGACTACGCCCACTTACACATTCCCACATGGACATCTTTAAAGCACTGCGCTACATATTCTCGCACACATATATATGCGTATAACGGACTATGGCTAAACATCATTGCAAAAAATCATAGCATACAATATATCACAGAAAATATACGGACGTACATAAGGCAAAAAAAAAAAATAGGTGTGGTTACGGTAACATAGCCAAAAAAAATAGGGTAGGTAGGTAGGCAATCACTTTTTTTTTTTTTAAACTTTTTTTTCTAATGTGTACAAATTAAACCTACTTGACAGGGAAATAAGTGTGCGACACGGGCGCTTTCGCTTTCATTGCGTTTTTTGCACTCGGTTTTTTTTTTTTTTTTTTTTTTTTTTTACAAATGTAATAAAAAGTTATAGGATCGGCCCCTAAAAATAGGGTAGGTCGGGTTACCGTAACCACACCTATTTTTTTTTTAGGCCTAAAACCAATACATACATGTACATTACTACTGATTGCACTGGCAGAAGAGGGGCTGAGTCGGGTATGTGGATGTGTTTACATGTTGCCAAGGGTGATGGATTTGGGGATAAAGCTGTTTTGCAGCCTGAGTGTCCTAGCTTTGTGCGTGCGAAGTCTACGGCCAGAGGGACGGAGTTCATAGAGGTGGGCAAGGACATGGGACCTATCTGAAGCTATCCGCCTACTCTTTCTCACCACAGGCTTTTCATACAGGGACTCCACACTTGCTTGCTGCCTGCCAATCACCTTGCTACTGACATTCACCATTCGCACTAAGACATTCCTGTTCTTCACACTCAGACCTCCATACCAGGACACAAAACCAAAAGTGATGACAGACTCGATGAAAGAGCGGTAGAAAGTTTGAAGGATAGAAGGGTTCACATTCAACTTCCTAAGTTTCTGAAGGCAGTAGATGCGTGACTGACATTTTTTGTGTATGAGGGTGGTGTTTGCATTGAAGGACAGCTTATCATCGATAACTGTGCCAAGATACTTATATTCAGTCACACGCTCAACAGTCACACCATCAATCATCAGGTCAGGGACAGGGGCAGGGTTTCTTCTAAGGCAAAAAAAAAAAAATAGGTGTGGTTACGGTAACATAGCCAAAAAAAATAGGGTAGGTAGGTAGGCAATCACTTTTTTTTTTTTTTACCTTTTTTTTCTAATGTGTACAAATTAAACCTACTTGACAGGGAAATAAGTGTGCGACACGGGCGCTTTCGCTTTCATTGCGTTTTTTGCACTGGGTTTTTTTGTTTTTGTTTTTGACAAATGTAATAAAAAGTTATAGGATCGGCCCCTAAAAATAGGGTAGGTCGGGTTACCGTAACCACACCTTTTTTTTTTTTTAGGCCTAAAGTCTATCAGAAGTTCTTTGGTCTTTGTCACATTTAGGTCTAAAAAGTTGTCTTTACACCAGGCGTTGAAACGTTCTACTTCTGCAAAGTAAGTTGCGTCACTATTGGAGAGATCTTCTAGCGCTGTATCATCTGAATATTTGATAAGAAGGGTGGAGTCAGTGCCACTGCAGTCGTTAGTGTAGAGTGTGAACAACACAGGGGAGATAACTGTACCCTGTGGAGAGCCTATGGAGGTGGACCTAAGGGAAGAGAGAGCTGTCTGAAAGCGGACTGCACTGACTGGGTTCTGTTAACGAGAAAGTTGATAATCCACAGGATAAGCCTTGGAGTCACGCTGTTGCGGAGAAGTTTCTGGGCCATGAGGCAGGGTTGGATAGTGTTGAAGGCAGAAGAGAAGTCTATGAAAAGAATGCGTACAAAAGAGCCAGGTTTTTCTAAGTGTGTGTATGGTTGTGTAAGAGTGTGAGTGTGGCGTCATCTGTGCATCTGTTCTGCTTGTATGCAAACTGGAAGGGATCCTGATGGGGCTTGACCTGATGGAGCAGTCTAAAGAGGACAATGCGCTCAAAGCACTTCATAACAATAGAGGTGAGAGCTACAGGGCGATAGTCATTCAGGGTTTTGGGCTTGTTGTTCTTGGGGACAGGGCTGATCGTAGAGTTTTTCCAGAGTCTAGGCACAGTGCAATCTTTCAGAGACCAACTAAACAAACGGCTAAAAACAACGGACAACTGACAGGCACATGATCTCAAAACTCGTCCACCGATGTTATCAGGACCAACTGCTTTCTTTACATTCAACTTGCTAAAAACCTTCTCAACAGTCTTGCCTTGAACTTCAAAGTCCTCCTCATCACCTGCCATATCTACCTTAACACTATTGTGACTAGCACTGCCACGGCGTTTACGTCCTGCCTGCCCAAGCTTGCCACCAAGAAACTTCCCAAAAATCAGTAACTGTAAAGAAATCTGTCTAGCAAGCTTGAATTAAGTCCAATCACCACCAAATTGTGTGTACTAATTCAAAAATGGATGCCCAGTTCAGTCGTGCTATTTATAAGTTTGTCACGCGATTTGTTTTAGCAAAGGGGGGTGAAAGGGGGGTGAAAGGGGGATAATTTGTGTTTTTTAACGTTTTTTTGTGTGTGTTTTATTTTCTACTGCTTTTTTTAAAAGTTATTTTTTAACAGAAAGTATTATAAATAATGTTATAACCAAACAAGGTGTAAAACCTATGAATTAGCTGAAATATTGTTAACATTGTACACAGAAATAAGGAGACAGTACAAAGAAAAAAACAAGCAAATCACGCATTCACTCACAGCATCCTGACTCAAATGAAACAAAACTGTAGATCTAACACTCACCAAATGATGTCTAGGTAATCCATATTGAATATAAGTCACATTTTCACAACAAAGTACCAACTGTACACCTATGAACAATTCCAAAAGGATTTGAAGGCTCCAGCCATCCATTGTTATCAGTGCTGCCACGCCCCCATAGCTCCTGCACGATTCCGAGATACATGTTCGTCTAGCAGTATCACCGCCAACCACGTGTAGTTTGCCGACTCGTACTAGCAACAACGGGACTGTTTCTTCCTCACTTTCACTGCTTGTATCGCTTTCGTGAGGCGAAAACGATACGTCCGAATCATGCTCTACGGGATCCTCTAGGTCCAACATCCGAAGAATCTCCTCCCGAGACAAGGCTCGCCTTTGATTCATTTTTTTTCCTCAAAAACGCACACAAATCAGGCGGATTTGCAAATGGCAGAAGGGGACGCCAAGTGTATCAAGGGAAACAACTCAATTTATTTGCAAGCTTCAAAAACCGGGAAGCAATCACGAGTCGTGTACCTTGTATGTCTAATACTAAAATAGTCGCTTCCCGTCCGTGGGCGTTGCAGCGCTATTACTAATATAGTCGCATCCCGTCACGAAAGTGTTAAGCTGGGAAGTCACGCTGTCTAAATCATCCTTCAAATCATCTTTCTCGAATCTACAATAGAACTCGTTTAATTTCTCAGAAAATTCAACCTGTTCTTTCATCGGCATGCTATTGCTACTGGATTTTGATTTGGCCTGTCCTGACAAAGTTTTAAGTCCTTTCCATGCGTCTGCTAAGCTACCTGATTCAAACTGTGACTCTACTTTCTCTTTGTACTGTCTCTTCGCTTCCAAAATTTCTTTCCTCCATTTGTTCTGTACTACTTTCTTTTCTACTCTGTCTCCTGTCTGAAATGCTACCTTTTTCTCGTTGAGTGTGGCTTTGAGAGACTTTGAAATCCAAGGTTTGTTGTTGGGGTACAATTTCACTGTCTTAGATGGGACAATCATATCCTCACAAAAATTGACATAGTCAGAAATCACTTCAGTAGCTTCGTCTACACTAACACTAGAATCAAGAAACATGTCAAGTTATAGGGGCAGTAGGAGTTTAAAACAAGTCGCGTAAGGCGAAATTAGAACATTTAGTCAAGCTGTCGAACTAACAGAATGAAACTGAACTCACTGCATTTTTACAGCAAGAGCGTATACTCGTAGCATCAGTCCACCGCTCGATGCACAGGCAGTGAAATTGACAAGAAGAGCGGGGTAGTAGTTGCGCTGAGAAGGATAGCACGCTTTTCTTTATCTCTATTCTTTTTAACTTTCTGAGCGTGTTTTTAATCCGAACATATCACATCTATATGTTTTTGGAATCAGGAAGCCACAAGGAATAAGATGAAATTGTTTTTAAATCGATTTCGGAAATTTTATTTTAATAATAATTTTTATATTTTTAATTTTCAGAGCTTGTTTTTAATCCGAATATAACATATTTATATGTTTTTGGAATCAGAAAATGATGAAGAATAAGATGAACGTAAATTTGGATCGTTTTAAAAACAATTTTTTTTTTTTTTACAATTTTCAGATTTTTAATGACCAAAGTCATCAATGAATTTTTAAGCCACCAAGCTGATATGCAATACCGAAGTCCGGCCTTCGTCGAAGATTGCTGGGCCAAAATTTCAATCAATTTGATTGAAAAATGAGGGTGTGACAGTGCCGCCTCAACTTTTACAAAAAGCCGGATATGACGTCATCAAAGGTATTTATCGAAAAAACGAAAAAAACGTCCGGGGATATCATTCCCAGGAACTCTCATGTCAAATTTCATAAAGATCGGTCCAGTAGTTTGGTCTGAATCGCTCTACACACACACACACACACACACACACACACACACACACACACACACACACACAGACAGACAGACAGACACCCGGCATGTAAACACACACACACACACACACACACAGACACACACACACACACACACCACAACCCTCGTCTCGATTCCCCCCTCTACGTTAAAACATTTAGTCAAAACTTGACTAAATGTAAAAAAGGGTCTTCCTCATTCACCCCACATAGGAATAAGGTAAGTATCTGTGGGGTGACATACTCTGCGAGCTATGGGACAGCCTTGGTTTTGCCCCAGTAGCTCAGCGACCAACGTGGTGGTGTCGGTGTGGATTTATTAGAAGTGGGAATGCCATTCATCATGACAGACAGAAGCTTCTGTGTTGTGTTTGGCAAGCTCATTTCCTCCTCTACATCATGCTGGCCCAAGTAGCTCGTTAACCTCGCCTTGCTTGCTCGCCACTGCGGCTAATGTCAGATCACTGTTGACAATCACATCTACTTTTTGCGCTCTGTCCTCACTACGCCTCGCAATGCTTTCAGCCCCACTGTCTGCCTGTGCGTTTTGCATGCGCGCGCGTGTGTTCATGTGTGTGTGTGTGTGTGTCTTTTTGTGTCCTTTTTTGGTTGTGCATATGTGCAGTTTATTGTCCCCGAGTACGCTAGTACAAGGGTCCAGCAGACTTTAATTGTCTGTCTGTGTGTCTGTGTGTGTGTCTCGACTTAACAGCTATGTGTGTGTGTGTGTGTGTGTGTGTGTGTGTGAGAGAGAGAGGGGGAGAGGGAAGGAGTGAGGGAGAGAGAGTGTGTGTGTGTGTGTGTGAATGTCTGGAGAGTACTCGGGTCCAGCGCGAGCGTTTTTTATTCGTTTCTGCGTGTCACTGAGCAGTTTGGTAAACGTTTGCGCGTGCGGTTTGTTTTCCGTCCGAGGAAAGCATGATGCTGTCATAATGTTGATGATATCAGCGCTAGTTATAGTTCTTACAAAATTCCCTAAAATGATTTTTGTTTGTTTGTTTGCTTAACGCCCAGCCGACCACGAAGGGCCATATCAGGGCGGTCCCTAAAATGATATTTTTCAGATAAGTGGATGGCTGGCATTTACTAGGATTGGTTTTCAGTGGAGGATTTCAGGTCCATCTATACACATTAGACCATGTTCTGTGTTGAGTACCTAATATGTGATTTTTAATTCTCTCTCTCTCTCTCTCTCTCTCTCTCTCTCTCTCTCTCTCTCTCTCATATCTCTATATATATATATATATATATACGACTAGTGTCTGTGTGTCTGTCTGTCTGTGCGCGATGCATGGCCAAAGTTCTCGATGGATCTGCTTCAAATTTGGTGGGCTTATTCAGAGAGACCCCGGACACAACCTCATCGATGAGATATTTCAACACGTGCTCTCAGCGCACAGCGCTGAACCGATTTTGGTTCCACCTGAGCTACCCGGGCCCCCATACTGACACACCAAAGCCGCTAGACCACATCACAACGCCAAAGTTCTCGGTGGATCTTTTTCAAATTTGGACACCGTATTCAGCTACACCCCGGACACAACCTCATCGACTGAGATATTTCAAGACGTGCTCTCAGCGCGCAGCGCTGAACCGATTTTGGTTTTTCTGTTCATTTCACCATTCCCAGTAACTCTTCCTTATCTTCTTCAGTGTTTTGCGTTTATCTCCCTACCTTCGTGTGGCTTCAATCCATATTCCCGTTACTACGTTACTATTTTTAGAATGTCACTGCGCTGTCCAGAACGCTTCCCTTGCACCCGTAAGTTGTTCTTACTGTCAAAGTGAAAAGGTCGAATCAATTTATAGCCACGCGAAAAATACACTGTCACCTATCTCTATATATTTATAGATATACAAATACATATATATATACGGCTTCTCTGTGTGTGTTTGTGTGTGTGTGTGGGCAACACCTGTGGATTGTAGAGTTCTGTTTGTGATGTGGTCTGGCGGCATTGGTGTGTGTCTATATATGTTCAGGCCTTCCTTCCAGAAGCCATAACAGTTATTCTCAATCCCGTTTGAGTGGACTTCGGCTTCACATATGATTGTGGTGTTTCGGCACTCGGTTACATTTGGCCACGCTGTCTGTCTCTGTCTCGCGATTCACCCCGGCTTTGCCGGGTGTTCCTCTAGTAATATATATATATATTCAAATCACCAACGAGCTTGAAATCAGAGTGACTCTGGGGAAAAAAAAGTCAGGTTCACTTTGCCTCTTATTAAGATGATCCTGGTTATGAACCATCATAACTTACATCCCAGCGTTTGTAGTGGGGTTGTTAATGGGAAATGGTGCTCCGGATACTCGGTGTAGCTGCAGGTCCTTCGGAACATGGTGATCGTCGGTTTTCTCTTCTGTGCATTTCTGTCAGAATGGCACTCTTTTGACCCTGTCTTCGGATGACCAACACGTCTTGGTCCATCCTGAACTCAGGTCAAAATGAGTTCGGCTCATTTTCTCCCTGACCGGACCTTACAGTCCTACGCGAATTTATCAAAACAAAAATACAGAGTTATCTCCCATATGGTTTTCGCGAGCACTGATCTCAAATTTGAGATCAGTGTTCGCGAGACGAAAATGATTGCAGATTGGCCGACTTCGACAGTGATATCCGTTCTGTTCTTCACAGTTATGATAAAGACATCGTTCTAAGGTCAAAACAAGTCGACATTTTGGGACTGCTGCCGGAAGGAGACCGTAATATATGGTTTCATCACTGTCAACTGGTTACAGAAAAAATCGTCTGCTCCAGTTAGCGCCGAAACCAAACGGTTGATTATCACGTGACACTTTTGCCATATTTAGAGTTGTTTGCACAGTAAATACAGCCGCAAAAAATAGCTCGCTTGAAACTGTCTTACTTATCAATTCCTTTGTAATTTAAAAATTACAAAACACCATGAAAAATCATTATCGACGATCGCGAATCTGCTTATATCAATAATACATTACAAAAAGCTCTAAATATGTTTAAAAAAAAAAAAAAATCGGTTACCCAAGGCATCCTGTCAGGGAGAGAATGAGCCGAACTCATTTTGACCCGAGTTCAGGATGGTCTTGGTCCAGAGCAAACTGATGTCCTTCTTCCCCTCCTCACAACCCTCCCCCACCCCCGCCTCTCTCTCTCTCTCCACCCCCCCCCCCCCCCCCCCTCTCTCTCGAAAAAAAACACCCCAAACAAACAAGGAGAGCAAGAGAGGACTAAACTCGAAATATCTCTTGTCAAATTCGTGTTGTGATTGTATGTCTCGGAAGATATTCTGCGGTCACCTTTGGGGAGTTATCCAAACCGTAGGTTTCAGCCCCGTCACTGTCCTTGTCCTTACTTCAACAATCGTGTTATCCTCCACACCCTTGCTACCAGTTTTCCTCCTAATTTTTCCCTTTATCCTGTAGCCTTTTTGGTTGTGCAGCACACGACTGATTTTTTTGTATTGTAGTAATGCTTACCGATTGCGTGCCTGTAATGATCTTCAGCTTGAGTTTGAAAAGTCATGTAGCTGGTAATTAAGAGCCAGCCGCGCAGCAATGTCGACAGATGGAGGGTCAGCGCGTCATTGTCAAGTTAATTGCTAAGGGCAAGAGCGTGTTCAGGGGATTCCCAATACAACCGGAAAGCCGTCGTTTTATGTGTACGTGCAAAGTGGTCTTGTGACGAAGAGACTTTCTGTTCCTGCGAGGAAGTTTTGTTTTGTAGTCCTTATTTCCTTTATAGACATGAGTTCCGTTATTTAGATTAGTGTTAAACTCGCATGATGCTTGTGAACATCTCAGCACTGCAACGTCATCGCATCCCCACCACCATTAGCATTACCGCTACTGTTGTGAACTCTCCTTCGCGCAGCGATCTGTTGTGTCTGCTTGGTTCCCTTGCCCCCCAGCAAGTATTTGTCTCAAGGTTCGATTGGCCAATCTGTGGTATCGGTGTCGACATCACCCGCCCGTCCCGAATGAACTCGCTGGCTATCTTCATTTTCCTCTGCTGAAACGCTGAGGTTATGGTTGTCGACAGCGATCATTCCGGCATGGGTGGCCCAGTTGTTCACACACAAAAATGAATGTAAATGATCACACATAAGAACAGAGATCATAAGAAAATATATTAGTAGAAGTTGACACATGAATTCAGATGTGATTTATTAAGTGTCAGTGTTTTAGTCGAGGAGTTGGTACACATTGATTCAGATGTCTGTGTTTAACAAGTGTCATTGTGTAGGCCAAAGAGCCAGTCACCTGTCATTATCTTTCTGTCTAGTCTGGTTTTCACTGAACTGTGTACGATGTTTATCATGCTCCCAAGGACGATAAATTATACTTCTGTCAGTCTGCATGCTCGAGAAAAGGGAATATGTCTGTGGGTTGACGTGTACGATGAATTGTAAGTTGTAACCATGCGCTACTCTTCTAGCCTCTGCATCTAAGAATACTCCCGATTGACTTGGTGAATGACGTCAACGGGGGCTGTCGCATACACGTTTCCCAGTGCAGGCAATTTGCCTGTGCACAGCTATTTTGCCTTGGGCTCTGAGAACTTTTTCTCTAACCTTTGTTATAGCTCTGAAATTAATGTTTATGTACCGGCAGATTCCAGCAGCATGGTGTGTGTTGCATTGCTGGCATCTCTAGTCGTCACCAGAGACTGCTTCGATTTGCTTTGCTTTGTGTACATTTAGAAACTATACAATGTGAAATTGTAAAGGTCCTTGTCTACATTTTTATACCGAAATCGCCATTTGACCATTAAAATGCAGAGTCTATTATCTACAAATATCAACAATACACCCCCTTTCGATCAGGAAAGACGAAGCCAGTGTAGCCGTTTGAAAATTCATTGTAGTATTCCAGCGTAGTACTCGTAGTAGGATATCCTTATTTGGAAAATGCCAAGCGCAAAACTCCTCTCAAATCCCGTGCATTTAAAAAAAAGCGTGGAGAGCGCTCCAGTGTCAAACTGTTGCTGCACTTGTTTGGGCGTGGCTATAAGCATAGTGACATGAATTTGATTGGTCAGTATTTTTAGGCAAAGCACATGTTCTCAGCAAACAGAAAACAAAATATTGGAAGCGTGAGTCACGCTACCCAAAAATAAAATCTTTTTTTACATATTTTTTTTTCTATAACTTTTTTCCCCACATGGTTCATTCATCATTTGACATAATTTTGTATCGAAATCTAACCATAAGATTATTGAAAAAAAGCAAAAATGTAGACGACCACCTTTAAGATCTGTTCACTGTTCTGTAAACTGACTTTCCTTTTGGGACTCGCTTCCTTGTCAGACCTGCTTTCTCAGATTATGGGCAGACTTAAAAAAAAAGAAAAGGCGTGGAATGCAGTGGGATGGATGCATATATGGAACTTGTTCTGTCTCTCCATCGATTCTCGTGCATGACACAGACAAGTGACGATATTTTTTTCCTGTTTTTAGCTTCGTTGAAGCGTTTTCACGTACGCACGCATGCTTCGTTAAATACCAGTCTGATCTCTTACCTGTGTGACAGTCGATAGATCGGTTACCTTCGCTGCAGGTGCAGTGCTTGTTTTTTTGCGTGTGTGAGGTGAGGTGTCAACAGGTTTGACGGTGCAGGTTTGCGTTGAGCTGCTGCATTCTCTTGTCACCTGCTACCGGTCCTTCTCTAGCACTCGTTCTGCCTGTGGCCTTGAAGGAAACACACTAAAACGTTTCATCTGGTAGGCAGTTGTCACTTGTGCGACATTATGCTTCGGTATTCTTGTCAACCCATGCACCTGCCATTTCCTGAGGCGAGAAAAATGTATGGTGAGCGTATTGTTGTGGTCATGTGAATAATCAACAGTTTATGACCGCCCTCGCCCAGCCATTATTTCATAGGCGGTTGTGTCAGCCTTTTGTTCATTATTCATGGAGTGGCGGCCAATTTGTCTTATAATAGGATAATCAAAATACCGACATGTGTACGCCTCTTGTCGTTTTGATCCGGGTTACGTGGAGCCTGATTAACAGTGCTCTTTTTTCATTCACGACGAGTGCATGTCTTAAATTCTCACGCAATCAACTGGTTTATGCTACTTCTAACTTGCTACCTTATAATTTGTTTCAAAACAAGACTGAGCAAAATACCAATGAGTTGAGTTCCGCAGTGAATACTAATAAGTTCCGCAGAAAGTACTAATAAGTTCCGCAGTCTTTTTGTTTAATTTTACCTAGGTGACGGGTTAGTGTTTCATTTTCCGTTTTCAGTGTCAGGTAATGCTGGGAACATGTCTGCTAATGGAACTGGCGATTTTACTTACGGTAGTAGTGGTTGTGTGAGAGCTTACACCTGTGAATGCAGATAAATAGGACACTAACAGGATGAATCAATGAAAGGAGATTCGGACAAATGGACTGCACATGGCGACAGATCAGAGAAAATAATTACAGAATATGAAACTCAGATTGTTAAACTTTATGTTAGTTGTCTTGGCAATGAAGTCAGTTGTCTTGGCAATGAAGTCAGGAGGTAATCTTGAGCTGGACAATTCATGCTTTCACGATGAACAGTACTCGTGTAAGCCGCAGCACCACCAGTAGGTTCTCCAACTGTTGGACAAAACTAAATCGACATGTCCAACACCAAGACGTTTTTTTATAAAATGCCACGGTAGTAAAATAAACAAAATGAAAAGAAAAGGATGGATGAGGGGAAATAGCGGAGGGAGTTAGATGAGATGTCTGTGCAGAAAATGGCACCTAATTGGTTTTCCCCAAAGGCCTCTGTCGACCTACCTTGACTGTAGATGGCCACGCGTTGCTCAGACACTCGGGCCTAATGATATGTGTTGCTTCCTGTGTGATTGTGACAGGATGAAGAGAGACAGAGTGTGTGCGTGCGTGTGTGAGAGAGAGATAGAGAGGGGGGGGGGGGGGGGGGGTGTGGGGTGTGTGTGAGATGATGAGAGATGATGAGAACTGGAGTGTCAACGAAGACAGAAATCCCGAGGGGAGACATAGGCCAGTTACATGTACCACGTTTTTGCCTTGCCCGCCAACATAGCTATGTTGCTGCATAAACCCCGACTTTCCGCTGGCTACCAGGGTTTGAATCTGAGAGCCCAATTGACAGTGTGACAGTGTTAGGTAAATGGCAATGCACATCCCCTTGGCAACGCATTTTTTCCCCAGACAGAGCAAACCAATACACGATCAGACCACAACATGTTCACAATGAGGCATGTAGGTGAAACAGAAGAAATTACTTTTAATTATTGTTTTTATATCTACCTTTTTTTGGACTTTGTGAAGATTAGAAGCAGTTTGGGTTGTTTGGCGGTTAGGATGCAATTTGTTCTTTGTTCCGATTAGTCGCCGCTAATAACTTTTGTTTGGGTTTCGAGTTTGAATTTGTTGTTGCAGGTGTTCTTTTATTTTCCACTTCTTGTTCTTATTTTATAGCTAACCCCGAGAGGTATGGTTTTTAGGTAGTCCAACGGGTGAATGGGAAAGGATGTGTTGAAGGGAAGAGGCCGGCGCCACTTGGCCAGGTGCGCATTGGAAAAAATGCAAAAGTTAGACCAGCCATCTCGCTTCTTCCCCGTTACATCGCACACAGCAACAGTAGCACAGATCCTAGGTTAAGTACAAGAGCCTCCTGAAACAACCTCAGAGCTTTGATCAGAGGCAACACTGAGCTGGTGCTCCTGTTAAGTGTCAAGCGGGCTATATTTGACTTGCAGGGTCACTTGCTTGCCTGCAGCTCTTGCCGTAAATAACCCAGTTATTCCCCCGTAAGTCCGGGGCTATTGATCTATCATGTGGGTTGATATTGAAGGCGAGTTGAGATTTATTGTTGTATTGACTGGACTAGGTGTCAGCGATTGGATGATATGACATTTAAAACTGTAGTAGCCGATTTGGAATTGAAGTGATTTGAGGAGGTCCTCAGAGAGAGAGAGGGTGAGAGTGTGTGAGTTGCACGTGCGTGTACAGGAGCGCCCTGAGCGTTGTTGTAGTCGTATCTGGTGGCCTCTCATAGATAGGTCTATCACCTATAGAAATCATAGATTAAAAAGAGGTAAGGTCCGATGATCCTGCACTCATTTTTTCCCCCGTTTTGCACTGTTTAAATTCGATGGGCTGAGTATTCAACAACAAAAAACACACACGCCACGTTAGTAAACACATACCAAAGTGGATCACATTCTTTAATCCAGCCCTTTCCGCCAGTATTTCTTTCTTCTGTTTCTTCGCGTCTTCATCCTCCTGCCTCTCCGCCTCCTCTTCCCTGTCCTCCCAATTATCCTCCCTGTGCTACTCCTCTCTGCTTGTTTTGCTCCCTTCAGCGCTAGTGTTGGCCAAGGGACATTTTCCTCTCGCTTACGCAAGAAGTCAATCGCCAGATAACATGACCTGTCCTGGGTCAGCTGCTGCAAAGACCATGAAAATATGCTGGCTGCTGGCATTTGTTTGAAGTATTGATAAGCGTGTTTGGCTGACGGATGACTGTAACTGTCACCGTGTTGACAGTTGGCACACAGACACTACAAGCTGTAGTCAGTTGAGGGGGGGGGGGGGGGGGGATAGTTGAAGGATGTCAAGGTAGTTGGAAATATCCCGAGTGATTTGTGTGTGTGTGCCTGTTTTTTTTTCTCTCTGTTCTTTATCTGTTTTTTCCCTTCTCCTGGTCACTTGGGGAAGAAAAAAAGACGCAAAAGCTTTATGTCCCAATACTGTTGTCAACAAGTGGCTTACAATCGACAGGTCTCTTGGCTTACTGTAAGAAGTGTTCAGACGAAAACAACTTTCTTTTGTCATTCATCCGGCGGGTTACGCCATTTGTCACAAACACAATGTGAAGGGTTGTCAGACATGGAAAGTGCTCTCTCTCTCTCTCTCTCTCTCTCTCTCTCTCTCTCTCTCTCTCTCTCTCTCTCTCTCTCTCTCTCTCTCTCTCTCTCTCTCTCTCTCTCTCTCTCTCTCTCTCTCTCTCTCTCTCTCTCTCTCTCTCTCTCTCTCTCTCTCTCTCTCTCTCTCCCTCTCCCTCTCTCCATCTCCAAACAACATTGTGTATGGTGAATTGGGAAGACATGTGCTGTACAGTGTATATTAACTCTGCAGTCAGATGTGTGAAATACTGGTTTACACTGCTGAAGCAACCTGATTCAAGATATTCCAAGATTGCATATAAAGCATTATGTAATTTGGCATCAAGGGCCACACAAATTGGGTCTCACATGTGCAGAGTCTTTTATGTTGTAATGGTTTTGCTGCTGTGTGGATGTACGGAATGGTTGGGAATGAGAAGTGTTTCTTACAAGAGTTTAAAAGACGTTTAGAAGATTGTTTTTGTCAAGAATGGTTCTCCTTTTTAGAATGCACAGGCATGGGAATTGTCCGCCGAATTATTTTTTTTGTTCCGCCGAAAATGCAAAAGTGTCCGCCGAAAAAATAAAGGGGGGAGGCACACAAAAAAAGCACTGGTTACTTTGGCCTTTGCGCAAAAGCCCGCAAAAACTTTCTGTACTTTGTTCACGCACTGCTACCGCCCGCCTCAGTTACTTGAACTTTTATGTTTGAAAGTAAACCAGATTGCACAGATTGTGTTACAAGTTACATTTTCCTGTTTGTCTCAACAGATCAATTTTTTTTAACAAATTTAAACCATATAATACATGTATATATTTTTTTTCTTCAAAAAAGCAAAAATTGGTACATTTTTGTACTAAAAACTCTGGTTCTAAAAACAGAATTTAATGGCAAACTTGGAGCTCAGATGACACCAGATTGCACCATCTGGGTTTTGCACCATCTGGGTTCTTTGAAGAAATTTTTTTTCCGAGGGAGCATGCCCCCGGACCCCCCTAGTAAGGCTAGGCGCTTTGCGCCGTTGTTTTGACGCTTCGCGTCTTCAGTTATAAATATTCAGCATTTTTTACAATTTTCAATTCCCATGCCTGAATGCAGTGAACCTTTCGACATTTATAATTGTTACAAAACATGCTTGGAAAAAGAGAAATACATTGAATTAATCGAAGATATTATTATTAAGTACAGAGTTGCTCTTACTCGTTTACGCGCAGGAGTATCCGAAATCAACGCTCACAAGTTTCGGTATGCACCAAACCAAACGACAAGAAACTGTCCTCTCTGTACAGCTGATAAAGAAGATGAACACCATGTTGTATTTTTATGTCCTTTTTATCAAGACCTTCGAGCAAAGTATTTGAAAATCTCGAACTATAAGACGCCGCAACGACAACTTGTGTATTTCTGTGGCAGTAATGAGGATAATGTGATGAACAGCTTCAGCAGATTTGTGTTCTTCATGTTACAGAAGAGACGAACCCTTATATATATTAGGGTCTGATGCTCCCAATAGGCTGTCTGTGAAGGGATACTTATTTCTCTCTCTATCTCTGCTAAGAGATTTTAACAAATCTCGGAAGAAAGTCTCTGCTGACTTTTAATTGTTTCTTTCACAATTTCTGATGTTTTATATATATATATATATATATATATATATATATAAATCAGGTTCAGTGACATGTCATCAGGGTCTTAATGTATTTGTTGAATTTTATGCGTGACTATAATTTATAACTGCAGATACTATTGCTGTTATTTTAACCACTATTGTAAGGGGCTGTGGCCTTAGACAATTAAAGATTTGTTCTTGTTCTTGTTCTCTCTCTCACACACACAAAACCAAAAGTTGAATCTGTGTGAATGAGTAACTGTCGCGACTCGTGAGTGACTGGGCAAATATATTTTTTCGTTTTTGGGAATGAATGGCTCTTTTTGACTCACATGCGAAGCAAAAGTGAGTCTATGTACTCACCCGAGTCGTCCGTCCGGACGTCCGTCCGGAAAACTTTAACGTTGGATATTTCTTGGACACTATTCAGTCTATCAGTACCAAATTTGGCAAGATGGTGTATGATGACAAGGCCCCCAAAAACATACATAGCATCTTGACCTTACTTCAAGGTCAAGGTCGCAGGGGCCATAAATGTTGTCTAAAAAACAGCTATTTTTCACATTTTTCCCATTTTCTCTGAAGTTTTTGAGATTGAATACCTCACCTATATATGATATATAGGGCAAAGTAAGCCCCATCTTTTGATACCAGTTTGGTTTACCTTGCTTCAAGGTCAAGGTCACAGGAGCTCTTCAAAGTTGGATTGTATGCATATTTTGAAGTGACCTTGACCCTGAACTATGGAAGATAACCGTTTCAAACTTAAAAATTATGTGGGGCACATGTTATGCTTTCATCATGAGACACATTTGGTCACATATGATCAAGGTCAAGGTCACTTTGACCCTTATGAAATGTGACCAAAATAAGGTAGTGAACCACTAAAAGTGACCATATCTCATGGTAGAAAGAGCCAATAAGCACCATTGTACTTCCTATGTCTTGAATTAACAGCTTTGTGTTGCATGACCTTGGATGACCTTGACCTTGGGTCAAGGTCACATGTATTTTGGTAGGAAAAATGTGTCAAGCAGTTCTTTGTGTATGATGTCATTGCTAGGTTTAGTTAAGGTCAAGATGTGAGTCGTATGGGCTTTGCCCTTCTTGTTTATTCTTGCTCGCTCACAGCACAGCTGCATAACAGAGTATACACACATAATAGTGTGTGTGTCTGACAGAGAGAGGGACAGAGAGAGTCAAATGGCAATCACGTTTTGAAGGGGCAACACTGCAAACTCAGCTGACAGGTAGCAGCTTGGAAAGGATAGGGTGCTTTGGGTTAATTATTGTTTATGCTATGCCGGCAGATAGCCTCCAGATGGGCAGAGGTACAAAGTGTGTTCCCGCCATATGGGCGCATGGTGTCAAATTGTTGAAACTGCAATTATTTGTAATTCGCTCTTAACAGGGGGGAGGGGGGGGGGGGGGAGATTTGCTATTGCTGACAAATGCAAAAAGGGTGTTTCTTAATTTTATGTGAGTTTCAGTTTAGTTTCATCGCACAAGGAAGCTAGTCAACGCTCTAAACTGTTGTGACCAGAAGCAACATACATTAGACCACCACCACCAACCACCCTCCCCCCCTCCCCTTTAAGTGTTGCAGCGCTTTTTTTCCCTCTGTGATTGAGAAAGTAAAAGTTATACTCGCTGTTTTTCTAATTAAAGTGCTTAAGTGTTGGTTTTTGAACTTCCCTGCGTACACAATCACATTGACATGCTTTCGTTGGGGGGGGGGGGGGGGGGGGGGTATAGTTTTGGTGACTTACAGTGTTAAAACTGTAACTAATGGTATTGCTTGATAAACTGTTCCCTAAATCCCTAAATGTAAGGAAGTCAACACTCCCTTGATTATTTCACAACAGAGACCCACTCGAGAGGACATGACGGCATACGCACTGAAACACAGTGATACGGAAAAGCAACGCTGTTCCTACCAGTTGCGTAAAAAAGCTCAAGAGAAAGGTTCGGGTCATTCACCTTGAACGGCTTTCCACCAACCCACCCCCACTACGTATACCTAGGTGGAATTTAGCACCGTTAATCTGCACTCGTGTTGCTAGCTACTCATGCAAGCTAGGTCAAGATTTTTAGCCGGCGAGATAGAGGTCACGTGTATGTCTGATCAAAAAGTGGAGACAGATTCGAGACACTTAGAGAGACTGACTTATTTTGACACAGCACTTTGTTTCTTCTGTCTTTCACCTGTGCATCATTGCATGGACTGTCGACTGAGAAGGGTGTATGGATACAGAAGTGCGGGTGTACGGTGACTAATTGTACGGTAACTGTGTCATTTCGGAGTGTGACCAGGACAGCAAGGTGAACTTGGTGATCAGTAAAAAAGAATGCCATTCAGTGAATTAGGATTGTCCTATTCAAAAGGGAGTTTCATCATCACTGCAGAAATAGGGACAGCATGGTAATTCACGGGGTGCTGTACTCTCTCTTTCTGAGTCTCCCTCTTTCTCGCTCTCTCACTCTCACTCACTCACTCACTCTCAGAGAGTGGGATAGAGGGAGAATCAGAAAGAGAGAGAGAGAGAAAGAGTGTGTGTGACTGTGTGAGAGAGAGAGGTTTTGTCATGTTTACTTACAAGTTACATGAATCGTTTAATTCAATCAATCAATAGGAAGCTTATATAGCGCGTATTCCGTGGGTACAGTTCTAAGCGCTTGTCGAAGAGTTGTCAACACAGGTCACTCCTTGTCTCATTCCCTCTCCCCCACTCTCTCTACCCGTTCCTCACTCCCTTCCGTTCTCACTGTTTATGTAAGTTCCAGTAGGCTGTCCTTTCCAGCTCCTACCCCCCTCTGTCCCTGTCATGTCTCTTGCTATCATGTCTCTTGCTATCATGTCTCTTGCTATCATGTCCCAAGGCCAAAACATATTGTTGCTTCTGCATCATACAGTTATGGCTATTGAGTAATATGAACAATGTAAACTAGTATTGATGGCTGGTGGTTCTATCAGCGTAATTAAGAGTGAGGTTTCTTGCCTCCTTATTTCCACAGCAGTAAGTTAAGCGGTATTATTGATCATGGATGACCTATTCTTACTCTTAAGTGGTAGTGAGGTGATTGACTGAGAGAGGATTCAGGGTGTGTGCTTTGCAGGAAACAAGTCTATCCGTTTCGCTTTGTGGATTTGTTTGTTTATCAGTGCAGAGTTTGAATTGCTCCCTTCTCCCAGACACCAAACCCATTACTAGTACCTGGAGGTTGCCAGTACAATGTACAGTGGTACCTGGCATGTGGGGCCCTTCCAATAAGATAACACCTTCCATGGAAGGGCAGGTTCTGTTCTCCGTGTTTCTATTAATATTATCTTGACCAAAATAAATGTGTCATGGCAAGCCACCTGCAATGTAGGGATACTTTGGGCTGATCCCAAGGATGTCTGTCTTTTCATTGTTCACAACACCCAAATGTCATTCTGTACGATAACAGTTGTTGTATTTAAAGGAATTTATGCATGTTTTTAAATGGCCCATTTTCATTTGTGTGTTCACAGGTGCAAAAGACTGGAACTGGGTTAAACCCTAATGCTGACACCTTTTTCTATCACAAGGCAGTAACTCCAACTGTAGACAAGGGCTGGGAACCTGGTGAAGGTAAGATATCGGGGAAAGTTTTAGAGTGCGAGACAGTTCACTGTCATTTTAAATTTGTATGATAATTGATAATGTTACTCTTTAGAGTGCAGGGGTCGACACTAACTTATTTGGCCTGGGGCCACACTGGCCCCAGAGATGGAAATTGCTGGGGCGGAAAACAAAAACCTGGGGCCCACTCTCAGTATTCACGTGCGGCAATGCATTGTCTGTTTTTCTTCATCGTACACATTCTTTCAACCATTTGACATTGAAATTACGACAGCGCTTCGCGCTTTTGGCTGCATCGGTCTCCTTTTTTCGTTTCTCTCCACCCTGTTCTTCATCTTCATTTCCATGTTTTTTCTACACCAGGGATATGTTGCCACATATTGCGTTTGGCATTTGAAGGCGATACTTATCTGTCACGCTAGAGAGCGCAATCTGGGAGTTATTTCCCTTGCGGCATTGTCCTTCGACGATTTCAATGTTTTTTTTTTCTTGACTGCGGCATTGATCGTAACGCAAATTTCAGTGATGACTTTGACTGGCGATTTTTAGTGATTGGCTCTGGCATTAGAATTTTCGGTTTGTCATTGTTGGAATTTATCCTCGGGCGGAGTGGGCCCCAAGCTTCGGCAATGTTTGGGGCGGAACACAAAACTCTGGGGTGTTCCGCCCCCCGCCCCCGCTAGTGTCGAACCCTGGAGTGTGTATAAGTACGCAAGATTGCAGGTGAGCAGTAAAGGGTTCAAGAGGTATTTTCTTTTCTTTTCTTCATTGTGAAGGACAGGCAAGGCTAAACTGTTGAATTTCAGATAGTGAAAATGCTGCTGAAACCTTATCGTACCCCAAAGCAAAACAAAACCAAAACAACTTTTATTTTAAGCACAAGGTGAATAAAATAACAAGGCGAATAAAAATAACTTGAAAGAGGGAGATACTGATAGTGTGTTTACAGGTTCTTTAAGGCTGCCAGCTTCCTGACAGGTTTTATTGCTGCATATATAATATTCATGAGAAATGAAAGTCATTTAAGTGCCCTGGGGGGAAAGGATGCTGGGGGGGGGGGGGGGGGGGGGGGGGTTCTGTCTGACTTGGGTGTTGGATGCAGATCCTCACATGAATGTGATCCCAAGTTTGTCAACTTGCCTGTCAGGTGGCAGCTTTTTATGGGGCTTGCCAGGGTTGGCTGTAAGGTCAGCGCTGGTGATGAGGTCTCCTTCTGGACAGTTAACTGGCATTCTTGGGTCTTCCCTTGTCTGCCAAGAGGATGTTTTTGTTCAACAGCTCATTTTTTACATTTAGTCAAGTTTTGACTAAATGTTTTAACGTAGAGGGGGGAATCGAGACGAGGGTGTGGCGTATGTGTGTGTGCGTGTGCGTGTGTGTGTGTAGAGCGATTGAGAGTAAACTACTGGACCGATCTTTATGAAATTTGACATGAGAGTTCCTGGGTATGACATCCCCGGACGTTTTTTTTCATTTTTTCGATAAATGTCTTTGATGACGTCATATCCGGCTTTTTGTAAAAGTTGAGGCGGCACTGTCACACCCTCATTTTTCAATCAAATTGATTGAAATTTTGGCCAAGCAATCTTCGACGAAGCCCGGGGTTTGGTATTGCATTTCAGCTTGGTGGCTTAAAAATTAATTAATGACTTTGGTCATTAAAAATCTGAAAATTGTAATTAAAATTATTTTTTTATAAAACGATCCAAATCTTATTCTTCATCATTTTCTGATTCCAAAAACATATAAATATGTTATATTAGGATTAAAAACAAGGTCTGAAAATTAAACATATAAAAATTATTATCAAAATCAAATTTCCGAAATCGATTTAAAAACACTTTCATCTTATTCCTTGGCGGTTCCTGATTCCAAAAACATATAGATATGATATGTTTGGATTAAAAACACGCTCAGAAAGTTAAAACGAAGAGAGGTACAGAAAAGCGTGCTATCCTTCTCAGCGCAACTACTACCCCGCTCTTCTTGTCAATTTCACTGCCTTTGGTGGACTGACGATGCTACGAGTATACGGTCTTGCTGAAAAATTGCATTGCGTTCAGTTTCATTCTGTGAGTTCGACAGCTTGACTAAATGTTGTATTTTCGCCTTACGCGACTTGTTTTGTGGTTTCACTGGCTAATCATTCTGCTGAGCTCAAACTTAATGTCTGCCATGCATTAAACACACAAAGAAAGAGGACTATTTTTATGTTATATAAAAAAGTAAAACGATTGGAATTTTTTTTTGAAGGAGTCAATCAATCAATCAATATGAGGCTTATATCGCGCGTATTCCGTGGGTACAGTTCTAAGCGCAGGGATTTATTTTTTTATTTTTTAATATTTTAATTTTTATTTTATGCAATTTATATCGCGCACATATTCAAGGCCGAGGGATTTATTTATGCCGTGTGAGATGGAATTTTTTTTTACACAATACATCACGCATTCACATCGGCCAGCAGATCGCAGCCATTTCGGCGCATATCCTACTTTTCACGGCCTATTATTCCAAGTCACACGGGTATTTTGGTGGACATTTTTATCTATGCCTATACAATTTTGGCAGGAAAGACCCTTTTGTCAATCGTGGGATCTTAACGTGCACACCCCAATGTAGTGTACACGAAGGGACCTCGGTTTTTCGTCTCATCCGAAAGACTAGCACTTGAACCCACCACCTAGGTTAGGAAAGGGGGGAGAAAATTGCTAACGCCCTGACCCAGTGTCGAACTCGCAACCTCTCGCTTCCCAGCGCAAGTGCCTTACCACTCGGCCACCCAGTCAGTCACATTATGTGTGCATTTGTATGTGGTACTTTGAACAAATGTCAGGGTAGTTGATCATGCACATTGGTTTTGGCAGGGTTTTTAAAGAATTACTCCTCTCTGGTTAGAACCGCTGACAACCTTAACATCAGGGCAGGAATGAAATACATGTTAACGTTGTTTTGTTTTTACATTTAGTCAAGTTTTGACTACCCGGTAAATGTTTTAACATAGAGGAGGGAATCGAGACGAGGGTCGTTGTGTGTGTGTGTGTGGAGAGCGATTCAAAGTAAACTACTGGACCGATCTTTATGAAATTTTTCATGAGAGTTCCTGAGTATGATATCCCCAGACGTTTTTTTCAGTTTTTCGATAAATGTCTTTGATGACGTCATATCTGGCATTTTGTAAAAGTTGAGGCGGCACTGTCACACCCTCATTTTTGAGTCACTTGAGAAAAAGTGACTCTATGTAATCGGTCAGTGTTAGTCTGTCCGGCCGGCCGGCCGTCCGTCCGGCCGGCCGGCCGGCCGGCCGTAGACACCACCTTAACGTTGGACTTTTCTCGGAAACTATCAAAGCGATCGGGCTCATATTTTGTTTAGTCGTGACCTCCAATGACCTCTACACTTTAACGATGGTTTCATTGACCTTTGACCTTTTTCAAGGTCACAGGTCAGCGTCAAAGGAAAAATTAGACATTTTATATCTTTGACAGGAAACTATCAAAGCGATCGGGCTCATATTTTGTTTAGTCGTGACCTCCAATGACCTCTACACTTTAACGATGGTTTCGTTGACCTTTGACCTTTTTCAAGGTCACAGGTCAGCGTCAAAGGAAAAATTAGACATTTTATATCTTTGACAAAGTTCATCGGATGTGATTGAAACTTTGTAGGATTATTCTTTACATCAAAGTATTTACATCTGTAGCCTTTTACGAACGTTATCAGAAAAAAAAGGGAGATAACTAGCCTTTTCTGTTCGGCAACACACAACTTAACGTTGGGCTTTTCTCGGAAACTATAAAAGTGACCGGGCTCAAATTTTATGTGAACGTGACTCATTGTGTTGTGAATAGCAATTTCTTCCTGTCCATCTGATGCCTCATATAATATTCAGAACTGCGAAAGTGACTCGATCGAGCGTTTGCTCTTCTTGTTCAATAAAATTGATTGAAATTTTGGCCAAGCAATCTTCGACGAAGGCCGGACTTTTGGTATTGCATTTCAGCTTGGAGGCTTCAAAATTAATTCATGACTTTGGTCATTACAAATCTGAAAATTGTAATTAAAATTAATTTTTTATAAAACGATCCAAAATTACGTTTATTGTATTCTTCATCATTTTCTGATTCCAAAAACATATAAATATGTTATATTTGGATTAAAAACAAGCTCTGAAAATTAAAAATATAAAAATTATGATTAAAATTAAATTTCCGAAATCGATTTAAAAACAATTTCATCTTATTCCTTGTCCGTTCCTGATTCCAAAAACATATAGATATATGTTTGGATTAAAAACACGTTCAGAGAGTTAAAAAGAATAGAGATATAGAAAAGCGTGCTATCTTCCTCAGCGCAACCGCTACCGCGCTTTTTTGGATTGTTAATTTCACTGCCTTTGCCACGAGGGGTGGACAGACGATGCTACGAGTGTACGGTCTTGCGGAAAAAATGCAATGCGTTGAGTTTCATTCTGTGAGTTCGACTGAGCTTGACTAAATGTTGTATTTTTGCCTTACGCGACTTGTTTTGATTGTTATTGTCATTATTTTGCAAGAAGTCTAGGTGTGATTTATAGTACAGTGTAATTACAGGTTGACTGCATGTGGTTAAACTCCATGTCTCTTTTGATTACACGCTTCTTGGGTGGGGCATTGGGAACTAAGATTCAGAGTCTACCTGGACTGATCATGAGCATCTGACTTGACTTTGCCAGTCTGTAAAGTCTTGTGGACTGATCTGTCTCAATGTTGTTAGTTTGAGTGATGTCTGATGATATGAGGAAATCTGACTTGAACCCTGTTGTTGGCATTATCAGCTTGGCTAGTATTTGCAGTGTGAGACAGTCTGCATTAAACTTATTGCATACACCGTTACAGTGGAACCCACTTTTGAGGCCACAAATATCTGAGAAGATAAGGGTATGAAAAAAGAGCGTTTCTTAAAATAAAGGTCAAAATACCGATTTAATGAACAGAAAAATTTAGAAAGCAGGGTCTTGAAAGACGATTAAGTTTTCAGTTGCAGGGGATCATTAGAGAGGATTTCTTTCCACTGTGCTTATTTTCGCCCCCACCCCCGAGTTGATTCCCAGAATATTTCCCTTTGCAGAATTTCTAACCAATGGGGACATAAAGCAGGATGAGGTGGGGGGCGGGTTCTCACCTGGAGATTCTCCGGTGTCGGACAGCCCCCCTGCCCCGATGGTGGAAGACGGCCTGGATCTTGGGCCCCCACCCCAGGAGTTTGTGCCAGCCAGGTCCCCACCCCAGGAGTTTGTGCCAGCTAGACCCCCACCCCAGGAGTTTGTGCCAGCCAGGCCTCCACCCCAGGAGTTTGTACCAGCAAGACGTCCACCCCAGGAGTTTGTGCCAGCCAGACCCCTACCCCAGGAGTTTGTGCCAGCCAGGCTCCCACCCCAGGAGTTTGTGCCAGCCAGGTCCCCACCCCAGGAGTTTGTGCCGGCGGAACCCATGGTGGGAACCCAGGATGGCATCACCATGGTGATGGGAGGCGAGGCTCCTGTGGTGCTGGTGGATGAAGAGGGTGGTGTGGGCGCCGATCAGGTCATGGTGGATGTGCCTCTGCCCCAAGGAGACCTGGTGGGCCCGCCTCCACCGCCACCCGCAGTGTCCACAGCTTCAGCCCCCTTGGCCAATGGATATGGTGAGTGGTTCAAGTCTTTTGTGGTCTTTTATCCCTTGTTTTGTGTACTAGCTTGGTTCGAATGTGTGGTACAATGTATGCATAGTATCTTCTTCTTCGTTCATGGGCTGAAACTCCCACGTTCACCCATGGTTATGCACAAGTGTGTTTTTACGTGTATGACCGTTTTTACCCCGCCATTCAGGCAGCCATACTGATACACTGCTTTCGGAGGAATATGCACAGTATGAAGTTGAACTACTTTTCTTCTCAGTATCATGAGATGCTTGGTGTGGAGTGTTTGTAATGTGTTCAGTGGTGATGGGTTGGCAAGACAAATAAATCGGAGGTGTTTTACTTGAGAAAAAGGCACAATGTTACCTTTAAAGTTTGTTTTACTTGGAAAACAAATAACCTTGGGTGTTATAGTATAGTGCTCTCTTTTTCTTCCTTTTTATACTGATGCTCATGCATGTTTTTGTGGGTTTTTTCTTCTCCAAATTCTGACTGCTTGAGTGCAGGCATACACATGCATATACATATCTGTTGTGTATTTGGAGGGAGTTCCCATATGCTTTTTAGGGGGGCTCTCCATTGCTTCATTTTTTTTCATGACAAAAATGAAAACAATGACAGGTGGTTGCAGCATAGGTATGAAAACTATGATTTGAATTCTTCCATCAGGGCCAGGCCCACAGGACAGTCAGGAGGCGGGAGCCCTAGGAACCCAAGTACCTGAGACCAGCGTGCCCACTTCTCCCACAGAGATTCGGAAACTGCTTTTGGCCCAGCTGGAGTACTACTTCTCAAGGTTAGTAATAGTATTCTGTGTGAGTGTGACTGTGAGACTGAGGGTGAGAGCACACTCTTGTCTAATCAACTGTTTTCTCACATCCTCGCCAGTGTGTGTGCGGGCGGAAGAGAGAAAGAGAGAAAGGCATGCCCAATCAATGTCTTGCTCACATCCTTCAATATAGCTATTCTGATGGACACGTGGGGGAATTCGGGGGCTGTGATTGGATGGTCTCGACATCATCATCAAAGCATAATGCTACGGAAGTCGGCCATTTTTGCCAATATCCAAAAGCATATTGGCAATAACAAAGACGCATGGTTCCGGTTTACCCATCTGTACCACACGATGTTAACAATCGACAACAGCATACACTGACAACTTGAAATTATTCTCGGGAATGATTTTCAGCTTTACAAATGTCGATAGCATACCCTTTTCTGCTAACTTCCCGATGAAACAGGACTAAACCAATTATTTTCTTATCCTAAACACCATAAAATGCCCAAAGTTGAAAGATGTACAAACAGGGGAGTAAAACGGAACAGCCGTTTTTGTGTGCCTGTGTGAGCTCAGTTGCCCACTGACACAAACTTTCGCATTCGGCTTTTCTTATCTCGTAACTCCACACTAAATACCCCACTACCCATGGCACTAACATTCATGTAGTCGTTTATAACTGAGGTTGAAAAATTCGCTTCATGACGAGACAAGTATAAATGCCATTCACCCAAACTGAAAACGTCGCTGCCGTCTGCTCGCGTTGTACGGATTAGCTGTTCTCTTCTCCTCCCCTTGTTGCATCCTAGTTCTTCAGTTGTTTCTAGTTTTCCGTTGATGTTGTGTTTTGGTCTTCTTCATAAGTAGTCTTGTTCAAAATTTAAAAAAACCCTTCTTTTTGTTGTATACGAATGAACTAATAAAACGCTGTTTAACAGCTGTGTTGTCAAAATTGAGTTCCAAAGTCAGTGTGGCGCCTGCGCAAAACTAATGCGCATAAGAAACGGCGTCTGCTATCAAAACCTGAGATCAACGCATCGACGCAAAAACTGTCATTTTGTAAGTTTGGAACAACAAATCTAGGTCAAAACAGCTATATAATTGCTATTGTATTTTCAGCGTAGCAGTAGGGTCCGATATTTAGACTCGAACAAGTATAATGCGACGAGTCTTCGACTCGTCGGCATTATTCTTGTCTCATCTAAATATCGGACCCTATTGCTACACTGAAAACACAATAGCTGTTACCAGGCTTGGGAATTGTCCGCCGAATGGCGGCAAATTTTTTTTGTTCCGCCAAAAAAGCAAAAGTGTCCGCCGAAAAAATAAAGGGGGGAGGCACACAAAAAAAGCATCGGTTACTTTGGCCTTTGCGCAAAAGCCCGCAAAAACTTTCCGTACTTTGTTCACGCACTGCTACCGCCCGCCTCAGTTACTTGAACTTTTATGTTTGAAAGTAAACCAGATTGTGTTACAAGTTACATTTTCCTGTTTGTCTCAACAGATCAATTTTTTAACAAATTTAAACCATATAATACATGTATTTATATTTTTTCTTCAAAAAAGCAAAAATTGGTACTAAAAACTCTGATTCTAAAAACAGAAACTAATGGCAAACTTGCAGCTCAGATGACAACAGATTGCACCATCTGGGTTCTTTGGAGAACATTTTTTTTTTCTTCAACATTTTTTATTCAGGCATGCAAGAATTAATTGTCAAACAATTCAAGGTACATAAATATTTGACAAAACAACATGATACATAATTTATATGGCAGCTAATAATGCATTATATGGAGCCCATTTAAGGGTAAACTGATATTGTTTCATATGAATACTGTAAACATATTGGTCAATTTTATGTAGATAAGATAATTCTTTCAAAAATACACGTAAACATGGTCTGATGTTATTGATTCTACATTTATAAACAAAAAATTTAGCGTTCAAGAGTATGAAATCAAAGCCTTGATCTGTCTTTATGTTACTGTCAAAACCAAAAAGTATCAAGTTATCAGTAAGGTTTAGTCTAATACAGTTGTCACATTTCCATTTTAGAAAGAGTTCAGTTATACATTTTCAGCCTTTTTTACAATTTTCAATTCCCATGCCTGTGTTACTCATTGCCTAGTTTCACATAGTAAACAAACTTCCCGAAAGAGCAAAGTGGAAATTGCTCATTTTGAATTTGGCCTTCATAAAACTGGCCTATTGTGTTGTTAGTGACCTTTTAAGTAGTATCTTACTCAGTTGCTGTTGTATTGTGTATGGACTTATGAATGATAACCCACTGGGGCCTGTACAGTAAAACATCTGTGTAAAGACCAGTTTAAAGTTTAGTTATTTCACGTTTATGTCCAGATTTTCTCTTCTTCTTTTACTGAACCTGTCTCCTCTCTGTTCTAATTTTTGAGTCACTTGAGAAAAAGTGACTATGTAATCGGTCAGTGTTAGTCTGTCCGGCCGTCCGGCCGGCCGTCCGTAGACACCACCTTAACGTTGGACTTTTCTCGGAAACTATCAAAGCGATCGGGCTCATATTTTGTTTAGTCGTGACCTCCAATGACCTCTACACTTTAACGGTGGTTTCGTTGACCTTTGACCTTTTTCAAGGTCACAGGTCAGCGTCAAAGGAAAAATTTTGACAAAGTTCATCGGATGTGATTGAAACTTTGTAGGATTATTCTTTACATCAAAGTATTTACATCTGTAGCCTTTTACGAACGTTATCAGAAAAACAAGGGAGATAACTAGCCTTTTCTGTTCGGCAACACACAACTTAACGTTGGGCTTTTCTCGGAAACTATAAAAGTGACCGGGCTCAAATTTTATGTGAACGTGACTCATTGTGTTGTGAATAGCAATTTCTTCCTGTCCATCTGATGCCTCATATAATATTCAGAACTGCGAAAGTGACTCGATCGAGCGTTTGCTCTTCTTGTTTTTTTTTAGACTTTTGAAGATCTTCAGATAGATACTGTAATTTCATACGCAGAGAACAAGCACTTCAGATTTATAATTATGTTTCATGGCACTCTGAAACCTGTTGTAAGACCTCAACAACACAAAAAGTGGAAAAAATAAGGTTTCATTTCGGAGGCAGTAAATTATTGGTAGCAAATGTACAGACTTTATAAAAAATATAATCTTTGGAAACAAGGTTTGAAAACAAAGGGTATTATTACAATAGGTTTCACTGTAGTAACAAAAACAGCTTATTCAGCCATTGGCAGTTTTTCATGAACAAGGCTGGTGCGCTTTGCTTTTCAGGGTCAATTTGGTCCAGGACCACTACCTTCAGTCACAAATGGATGGTGACCAGTATGTACCCATCTCCACCATTGCCAACTTCAACCAGGTGGTCAAGCTCACCAGAGACTATGATCTCATCGTGGAAATACTGAGAAGTGAGTTTTTCATGATTGAGTTAAATGCTTGAGTGTGGGTTTTGTTTGTGTCTGTCTTGTCTGTGTGTGTCTGTCACTGTATGTATGTGTCACTGTCTTGTCTCTCATTGTGTGTGTGTGTGTGTAAGAATAAGATGCACTGCACTCATCTTATTTTCATTGATTTTTGTTTTCCGTGGTTGGTGTAGCAACACTAATAGGGGAAGAACTGTGTGTATGTCATAAGGAAACTGAAAGCAGTGCGACTCTTTCTTCTCTCATTTGATACACATACATGTTTCCTGCTCCTGATTGACAGGGAAGAGTGATGCAGAAAAATAATTGCTGTTGCCTCACCCTCGCCCCCACCCCCTCCTAAACTCACCCCTTTTCTGTTGTTTATTGTTGGTCAGAAGGGTGATAGATTGTAAAGGCAGTGTATTGATTTAATGTGAATGCAAAAGGAGAGAGTGCATCCAGGGGTGTACCTTAACTTTTTTTGCTACCGGCCAGGGGGGCCGGTAAGTCAAAAATTGAACCGGCCCCCCCAAATCCCAACCGGCCCCCAACTTGCCGGGATTTCTTACAAGCGCCCCAGCGGCTCGTCGCTTGCTAACCACATACACAAAAGACGTACATTCATACTTATAATGCATACATGTGGATTTGCACTACTAATAACTACCACAAACACACAGAAAACTTGATGACTAAAATGCTATGTTTTAATATAATGATAATTAACCTTGTTTTAATAAAGAATTTAAAATAAAAGCCGCCACAAAGAAACAAGAAATCAAAACCACATTCACACCCTGTCACACAATCACACACTAAACCTCACTAAAAGTTACCCCCTTTATGTACCCCAACCACACAATTTACAAAGTAATTTACTATGGAACTTTACTTACCACATAAACACACACTACAAAAGAGTAAATCAGCATTTTTTTTAATTTAAATTATGTTTTTTGTTGTATAAAACCAAGTATAAAAAACTGACTACAAACAAAACATTTTTCTAAGTTGCTTTCTTGTTTTGTTTCTTTTTCTTTATGTCTGTGTTATTAATATTACTGTAAAAGTTGCATACCAGCCAAATTTACCACAGCTTAAGTCATAAATAATCAAAAGCATTACATTTCATTTCTATTTCCTAATGAAAACAAACAGATGTTCAGATTTCCTGATCCTAGAATTGTTCACAGGTGATCTTTATGCTTTTGATTCAGCAGAGTTGCATCCCTTGTCCTATTGTTGAAGGTCTGTCTTTTCTTCTTTATATAGTGGATCTGGGTGGGTTTTTTTACTTCCTTAGTTGAAGGAAAATAATTGACAGCAGTAGTACTGTCACTACTTGTACTAAGTTGGTCAGCAAAGCTGGTGTTAACATATTTGGGAAAACGGTCTCAATGAGTATCCCTGCAGTCAATGACATAATTATATACATTTCCCAGAAACTGGATCAGTGGTACATAGCAGGCACATCAAAGGAAAAATACAGAGGGCTAGGGGGAATATGTTTGCTCTGGATGGGCGGTCAGATCAAAGGCAGATGCATTGTAAAAGCTGGTTGGCCTTGAGACCTGGGTCAATGACCGGTACTTGCAACCTGAACACAGCTGCCTGTCGAGACACTGACCTTCTTACTCACTCGGGGTCAATGACCGAGTTTTTATCTGAGAGGAAACAGTTTTACAACATGTGAAAGTCTCTGAAGGATTGGTGAGCGCAGGATAAGATCAGAGAGGGGGTGAAGTGAATAGCGCAAAGAGGGGGGACGGATAACTATTTTGACTCGTGGCACTGGAGGGGTGATGACACGGTCAAGTGAGGCGGAGGGGGGTAGCTGTCTAGCCAATGTGTCTGACATTGATTGATGGTAGTCCTGAGTCCTCAAAGTGGGGGAAGGGGGGGGGGATGAGTGGGCAGTAGAGAAGTGACAGATTTTGAGATCGCCCGCAGAGATATTTGTTCGCCGGCCGTTCCGATTGACTACGTTGCCTAACGACTTTGTACTTCAGCAAAATTTGAACTCGCCCGGCGGGCGATTTCAGAGGAATTTCGAACTCGCCCCACGCGATTTGAAGTCGCCGCGGGCGAGCGGGCGAGCGCCAAAACTCACCCCTGAGTGCATCCTCACTCCCTCACTGGTTTGCCATCTATTGATCAGCGACACTGATGGGTTTGCTGCTACGGTGGCAGCACCAGTGCCTGCTGCGTGGGTGGGGACAGAAAAAGCCTCCATGCCATTTAGCCAGCTTTGACTTTCCCCCCCTTTCTTTTCCTCTCTCCTGAACACTTCATTCCTCCCCTGCTTTTTCTCGAGGAGCAGGGCGCGGGGTTAAGAAAAAAGGAATGAAAAGGCCTTTGTCACTGATTCCTTGTTGTCCCTGTTTCTCTGACTGAGGAACAAGCTCATTTTGCCTGATTACCTTTGTCAGTGTATCAATCTTAACCCTTTTAGTTTTAACACTCTGGCCTCGGAGATGTTCTCAGTTGATGCAGGATGGATGAGCTAATCTGTGTGGAAATGATTCTAGGAAGGGTTAAAAGAGCCCTGTATTCTGGAGTGTAATGCTGTTTGCATCTGTAGTGGTTACTGTTTGTAGTCACTTTTAAAAAAAAAATGTTTCAGCCATGAAAAAGAAAAGCAAGAAAATTAGCTTCCTGAAAGACGACTTGGAAACAGAATATTTGAATAAAGAGACCAGTTCTGTGACTCGCTGAGCTCTGTTGTTCTCGTAGGAGTGAATGTCTCCGTGGAGCGCACAAACAGGTGTTTTTGCTATGCTGTGATACTGGATTTATGGCTGTTAAAATCGGCTTATCTTCCGACATGCTCAGTACAGGGAAGGTCGATCTGTTTGCACTTCAGCTGCCTATCACTATAATAATAATATGGGAGATTTATAGAGCGCTTTACGTTCTCTAAGCGCTTTACAATGAAAAAACCCATACATATACATACAAAGCAAAGCAGATGTGGTATGGCTGCCCTGGTTGTTTCTGGTTAGTTGATGTGAATGCTGTGTGTATAATTGTGTGTGTGTGTGTGGTTGATGGGTGGGTGCTTATCTTATTTACTGTCTAATTAATTATGTTTCCCATTATTGTATTTGTGTCATGGCAGTGTTTATAACTGATATTCATTCATCTTTAGATTTTTATGCTGTGATTTCTGGGAAGAGGTAGAGCAATAGTTATAAGGGATGAGGTTTGTAATACAAACATTTCAAAGTGATTCTTGATGAAGTAGAATATCCCTGGTCAGTTCTGAGTTGAGCTTTATCAGATTTGTCAACATGATTTAAATTTTGTAAGGTAATTAGATTATTTTAGTTATGGTTGGACACAGTTTGGATTTAGGCTAGAGTGCATGTAATTTTTTCAAGCCAGCTAACGGTCATTTTTATTTCAGGCTCAAAACTGGTACAAGTGGACGAGACGGGAACCAAAGTACGGCCCAAGCACAATCGCAGTGTTCTGATGCTGCGCGAGATCCCAGAGACCACATCCAAATCGGTCAGTACTGCTTGGCAGTGTTCGTTATGGGGAGGGTTGCAAGTAGTACGTGCGTTAGAATTGGTACAGTGCACTTCTGATCTACATGGGAAATCTTGTTTCTGTGCGAGTGTCTTCTGATTCAGGTATTTTCTTCATACTTTACCATTATTCTACTGCTGTCCCTTAAAAAAAAAAGTACTATGCAAAGTAAATGATTTGAGTTTGAATAGAAGAGAAAAAAAACAACCTAGATTTTGTGGGAAAACCCTGAGGTGAGGGTAACAGGTTGGGGATGTCAGGGTAATTGATATTAGCATAGAAATTGGATATTAACTCACAGAAACATCTGCACCGAGAACACATTCTACGGACAATAATAACCGTGCACTAGCTTTTAGAAATCCCGTCGAATCTCAGTGTTACGGCTGGCACTTGTGTGTAAATGTATGTATGTGTGTCGTTAATACCCTATCAGAAAAAATGTGTGTGTTATTCTGTTCACAAACTCCCGTTTCACACACACACACAACACTCGAACAAAGCACAAAGACTAAACACAATTCCTGCCCTTTGCCCTCGTACCTGTATTCAAGTGATCACACATTAACCAGCAATCACAACAAAATATAAATATAATATCTCATCCACTCAAAGACTCTTTCATTCAATATAACATTATTATCTCGAGTAAGATGAAAGGAAAGTCTCTCCCTCGATGATGTCGTCCTTGTTGACTCTCCGTTCAAGAATCACACATACTAGACTAATTCACATGTCGACTCACAATTCAGTGGCCGTACACCTATTCTGGATTCATCCAATCCGTTACTACACCACTTAGCTGGTTATCTTCACTTGCTAACTCACAATACAGTGGTTACAAGTTATTCTGGATTCGCACAATCCTATTCCACATACAAAGTTCTGTGGGTGCGCACACTCTTCCAGGTCGCACATGTATGTTTACTCACGAATCAGCGGGTCCGACACTTGCACCATATCACATATGATATGGGGTACACACCAGGTGCAAGTTCTCCAGCGCTGCGCTACAACCCTGCGCCGACACTACTGGTCCTGGCCGCAAGGAGGGGACGCTCCTCTCCTCATCTCCTCTACCCCTCGGTCGAGCACGTCCTACTCCCACCGGAAAGCTGTATAGAAAGTTTATGCTACCGTAAGTTTCAATTCTAAGATAAACTTCTCCACACAATAATATCCCGCAGTGGGGCACTGCGGTTATGAAATTAAAGGCCCCTCCTGTTTTTGGAACCGCAGGAGCTTTCTAGTTTGCTGTTAGGTAGATTTTTGGTTCCTCTTTCCTGTCATGCTCTCTTTTTCTTCATGAATTCTTTTCTTTTTTCTGCCTTCTTGCTCATTCACCTGTATTTTTTCCAAAAATCTCTTCTCTTGCCGCTTGTCTCGCGATTCATGTATAGTTTAATCTGTTAGTGTTCTGATGTAAGTCCAGCAGTAAATAGGTTAAGCCTATTTTAACATACTGGAAACTGGTAATCTTCCAGTAGGTATTAATTTAGTTTTACTAAAGCCTGCTGGGACACAAGTAATGGGTTAGTGCATTTGTAAACAGGAATCGCTTGACAAGTGGCCCCCTTCATCCCCCCCTTCCTCGTCCTGATATGGCTCTGCGTAGTCGGCTGGACGTTAAGCAACAAATAAACAAACAAACACAATAATACTTCCATTCTTTCTCAGTATTATTCAATTATCCCAACTATTATTTACACCAGCTCATTTACAAGTAACTTCATTACAACAGAACATACCACACTCTATTCAAAATGGCTGACACAGCTCACGCTTTCCACCCATTTCACAACATGACTCTCACAGTCATTTCACAAGTTAAGGTTACTGAACAAAAATACAATTCAATAAATACCTGTATTCTCACAGCATTTGAATCATACCAGATTCATTCACAGTAGCCACTAAACAGTTGACTCACTGCTCCTTGAGAAACATCTTACAACAGCGTAGAGTAAACACACCCTCTCCCGAGAGCGATTTCAGATGTTCTACCGGCTATCAAACATGGCCGCTTCAAGGTTATCATATTTTAGTCATCTCTGATTGGCCCGTAGCAGCCAATGACAATACAGGTCACAAGAGTCAGCTCACTATCTCAACATGTGACATTCCTATCACGCCGTCGAGCCGTGAAACTAAAAGTATGGCTAGCCAATCTGTACACATTTGTTTAAACCATCTAACACTAAATTATGTACAAATCCATTTGTCACACTCAGCTATGCGAGTCTAAAGGCGTAATATTCCGGCGGCTTCTCAGATCCTTCATTCTGTCATCTGGTCGCTACCTTCCTTTACGACTGGTTACACGACGCACTGCACAACATAAATAGCGGACATCTTGTCTTAGATATCTGTCTGCTATGTTTAAAGTTACAGTGTTAGTCGATTCGACTTATGCGAAAAACATTAACGGTATTCAAATGCTTATTCCATTTACCTGTTAAGTGCTCTTCTCGGGCTTCCTTTCTCCCGGTCGATTCCTGTGACAACCCCTCCCTGTCGCTGGACAGTGGTTAAGTGTAACGATATCTTCCTTGCGATTCACAACATCAACTCTCTCGGTCAGTGAGCTGAATTTACAATCCGTGCACCACACTTCACTACGTCACTCTATTATCTCTGGTTAGCGCTCTCAAAGCATGGAGGATATCACTATCAACTTTGCCTGTTAATGTTATTCGTGATTTCCTTCACAATGTAGCACTTTTGTGGTTTCTGTATCTGGTTTTTAATTTTTTCTCCCTATGGGGTGTCCTACACTTACCAAAGAAGGGAAAAGGTTTTGCTGACTTTATTTTTTAGTTATAAATCTTTGCAGGTTGAGAACGCGCTATCATGATATTGTGGATTTATTTTGCGTTCAGGAAGTAGAGGAGCTGTTCAACAGTGAACACTGCCCCAAACTGGTGAGCTGTGAGTTTGCGCACAACGGATACTGGTACATCACTTTCAACACAGACGAGGAGGCCAGGGATGCATATGTCTACCTGAGGCAGTATGAAGTCAAGTTCAAAGATAAACCAGTGCTGGTGAGTGCTAAGCGTAGTGAGCTAGCATGAAATCTAAAATGTTTGAGTTAGTGTTTTTCTTTTTTTTCAAGCGCATTTATTGCATACTTGCTAAAAGAAATTTTTTTAAAGAAGAAAAACGAGAAGTTTGTGGATAGGACACAATTCATGTGTAAGGCCATGTCCGATGATTTTGGAATTCAAACGCTTTTTGCGATGCTAGTTTTTTTGGCAGATATAAAAAAAATATGTGCCTGAATTTTTTTCTTTTAGTTTGAAATTGTTAATGTCAGTTTTAACAAATGGTACACTTGATGATTTTGTATCAGGCATCTAGTGCAGTGTATCATTTAGTAGACCATGTGGTATGATACCAGTAGCTGCACCTTCTTAGGACTTGCAATGATATTTCTGCAAGATGATCATTCAACAGAGTGAGATAGAAATCTGTTGCCAATTCTCCCTTTGCCCTACAGGCTCGAATCAAGGCGAAACCACTGGTGCGAGCGGGCGGTAGCCCCCAGTTTCCTCCTAGCAAGAACCCCAGCCAACAACAGCAAGACCCGGCCGTGCCCTTCATGAGGCAACAGCAGCCTCAGTACCCGGTCCTGACACCCATGTCCCAGTTTGTCAACCAGCAGCAAGTCCAACAGACTGTGCAGGTAAGGGGGGACACAGATATATAC
Organism: Littorina saxatilis; assembly: GCF_037325665.1. Lineage (NCBI taxonomy): Eukaryota > Metazoa > Mollusca > Gastropoda > Littorinimorpha > Littorinidae > Littorina > Littorina saxatilis. The sequence continues at coordinate 66,040,840 of NC_090246.1, read as the reverse complement.
CTTTCAGTTCAGTTTTTGTGCTTTGAAATACCTGCCATGGAAGCCTCCTTTTAAGACACACAGTTATGGAACAATGGATTGAGTCGGAAGAATAATGTGACATCATATTCTGAGGTTTTATTTGATCTTTTTCAGAAATGTAGATACAATGTACTAATGAGAAAAGCTAAGTTGACAAACCATTTATGGTTGAAAGAGTTTCATTGACGTCGGTGACTTTGGCATTACCTAGTTGAGAAGCTGTAGAACTTTTCTTAACGTAGGGAAGACAACCACGAAACAAAATGCTTTTGCCCGTTTTCCTTAACTTCATTTATTAACTGAATTGAACAGAACATAACCTGAATCTGTAGCGTGTGTCTTTTCAGCCATTCCTGTACAACTTTCAAACCATGATGCCTGGCTGGGGAGCCCCTGGCTCAGCCCCGCACACTTTCCTTGACCCAGGAGCGGTAAGTACTACAGCATGCTCAAGCATTTGGTTGCAGAAGTACTTTTGCCTTGCAAAGTTAAGCATTAAGTACAGTGTTTGCTTGAAACTGAAATTGTACATGGCAAAACAAAAACAGAAGCAAAAACCCAAGAAAAAACAGCAGCCGGATAACAGCAACAAGACTTCACTGCTAAAGGTAGATTCATACTAAAAATACAAATAACGCTAACTCTATATGCCATGTAGTACAAAAGTCATAGGTAATTATCACGGTGGTGGTCGACATTCATGCACCCATGCATGTGCTAAATTACAATGAGAAAAAAAACAGTACTTAGAAGTTCAATTTGAAGAAGAAAAAAAGGGTATACTGTCCAGCAAAGCTTGGTGCTCATCGCTGCATATTCTGATAAAAAGATATTTTGTTTAGGGAGAGCAGATGGGGGAATATTCCAATGCTTGTTCTTTGCCCTGAATGTTTTCCTTAGTGTTAAGTGTAATTGCTTTAAAAAAACAAGTTGCTATGAGCATGGTCTCAACTTGTTTGTGTGATAGTTTTCCAAAGTTAGGTTTTTCTTTTTCCCTGCAGATGCTTGCAATGAACGGTTACCAAGCCACTAGCATTAAGCCATCTGCCAACCACAACCGCATGTTCCCAGTGCGAAACAACAACAACAGAGGGTGAGTCATAATAAAATTTGCTGTTCTTATTCTTAATGTCAAAGTTAAAGGAATCTTCAGCATGAATATTTTATGGATTGATCAGCACTCTTGTTGTGAGTGCAGACTCCACAATTTTTGTCCCTGCTTTGAATGAACATTTTTGAAAAGTGTGAAGTAAGGAGATGCTTGTTTTATAAAATACCGATAACAATTGCACTGACTATAAAAGGGAATACTATGAAAATGAAGAAGGTACTGGTTAAACCAAGTACAGAGATGAGCTCAAGACTAGTATAACTAAGCTGGATAGTTTTTGTTCAGCCAATACAGGCTCCAAAGAGACCAAAAGGCTCACTGAAAGATGTTATTAGTTTTTGGCGATGTAACAGGCCGGCCAGATCCCACAACCGCCCGCCCTCCACCGGCTCAGACAAGAATATGGACTCACGCCCAGGCGACCGAGGTCACTCCAACAACAGCAGTGCTAACAACACTCGCGCCAGTCCCCGCAGCAACATCAGTCAGCACTCGTCTGACCCGCACCCGCCCCCCTTCTCTCGCAGTCGAAACGATGGGACGTCTTCGATCAGCAACAGTGCCAACGGCCACTTCAACAGCCAGCTTCATGCGGCGATTGCTGCGGCCGCCCCCACCCCTCTGGTCCCTGAGGAGAGTTTGCCTCCTCACCACCACGTGCATGTTCCTGCTCAGCCGCCTGTTAGCAACAAGGTGGATTCGATCTCAGCTCCCCCCGGTCAACAGAAGTAAGTGTATTTATCCCATGACCTGCCTCTTTGTCTCTGTTAGCTGAGGAGGTGATTATTCTGGATAACCCATCACAACCATATGGATAACCCATCACAACCGAGTTTCGATCTCAACTGTCATTGGTCATTGTCTTTGATTTCAGAGTACAATTGAATAATTTATAGAGGTCATCTGCATATTCAGAGTTTACAGATGGACTACTTTTTTTAACATACGACTGAAATATTTTGTGGTGTCAAAGTCAATATCATGTATAGGTACAGGCCTACATGCGTCAATATTGAGAAAATAAAGAATACTTCAAACGATACGCACATTCTGCATGGATTTAAAGAGCGGAGTCAAGATATTTCGCTGGCCGAAGCGACTGTAGGGTCAAAGGCATGTTCAACGAGTATCGCGAGTGGGATCAAGGGACGATACTCCCTAATTTGTACACAGACATCCATCTACACAGAACCGTGAGAGAGAGAGAGAGCAATCAAAACACAACCCAGTCACCTGGTAGTTCGAAAACTCAATCTGAAACTGACATCGATTGTCGGAGGCATGTCTGCGGTGCATAACTCTGGAAAAGTTGTCGTAGCTGGGAACCCGTTGAGATCCATTCCAACGCCAAAGAAATAATGAGAAGAGTCACCATGAAGTCAAATCAAACGTTAGGTTTTCTCATTTGGTTATTTGCTTTGGCTTTAAGTGTATTGCTTCGATTGATAGCTGAATCTGCTTGCAACCGTGCTGTTCAAGACTGTTCGAACTGTCGTAGACGGGCTTGTGTGAATCCGAGTCGAGTCAACTCAGCGGGGTTCAGCGACAAATGAGGGAGTGGCATCAAAATGAAAAGAAGACGAAAAGAAGTTGGAGATACAGTTAAGATATATGAGGAAGAGAAGAGGATGTGAGGTGTTATATGTATTCAACCTTAGGTGTTCAAACTCAAGACCGGGACAAAGTAGAAAGCGATGTACCGCGACCGACTCTCAGTGCCAACATACAACTTCCAAGCTTTATTGCTTAACGTCTACAACAGGCGAAGTATTGAAGCTTTGGCTCACCTAAACCCGACGACTGAATATGTAAGTGATCCACGTGATCCGAAACAGAACAGCGCGATGACAGCCAACATTTCTATCCCCGACTGACAAACAGTAACACTGCATGCGAACTGACTTGGGTCAACGATCAAACCAGCACGGCCCAAACTGAATTTGTTGCGCTGCCATTATCGTGCGCAATTCTGGTAAAAATATAAACCCGGTATGCCGAATTGAGTATAACGAAAGCCGATGTCAAATATACACAGGGATATTTTAAAATGACTTTCAAAATGTAAAAGCAGATAGCAGATAGCTTTGTAATCGTAAAGCTGTTGTTGCACTTATGGGGGACAGTTTCAAAATAAGAAATCAAATTATGTACAGCAGACTCTGTGATTTATTGGGGTTTTTTTTAGGACCAAAATATTTATGAATGAGAGAGGTTGGATAGTTGACAAGCAACAAAACTGTGCCCATTGTCCCTGTTGTGTCACTTAAATTGTATGACGGAGTTATACCGGCTTCTTGCTGAGAAAAAACAACCCAAAGGATGGATTGCTGTGATGTAGGACGTGACAGTTCACCTGTTGAATATTAGTTAATTGTTCAGACTTTTTGTTGTAACTTTGTCTCACACCATCACACATATTTAATCCAACTAACCGTGGTGCTTACTAAGCAGAAAGCACTACTCTGATTCCAGGCGAGGAAATAACTTCAGGAGGTCCAGACGGAATGATGATGGTGCTAAAAACTCCGTAAGCATACACCTTTCTTCATATGTTTGTGTCTGTGTGTGAAGGAAATCTGTAAGTATACAGGTTCCCTCAATTGTTTTTTTCTCTTCTTCTGTATGCGAAAAACAAAAGATCTGCAAGTATACTGGTTTCATTATTTGTAATGTTTTTGAGTCACTTGAGAAAAAGTGACTATGTAATCGGTCAGTGTTAGTCTGTCCGGCCGGCCGTCCGGCCGTCCGTCCGTAGACACCACCTTAACGTTGGACTTTTCTCGGAAACTATCAAAGCGATCGGGCTCATATTTTGTTTAGTCGTGACCTCCAATGACCTCTACACTTTAACGATGGTTTCGTTGACCTTTGACCTTTTTCAAGGTCACAGGTCAGCGTCAAAGGAAAAATTAGACATTTTATATCTTTGACAAAGTTCATCGGATGTGATTGAAACTTTGTAGGATTATTCTTTACATCAAAGTATTTACATCTGTAGCCTTTTACGAACGTTATCAGAAAAACAAGGGAGATAACTAGCCTTTTCTGTTCGGCAGCACACAACTTAACGTTGGGCTTTTCTCGGAAACTATAAAAGTGACCGGGCTCAAATTTTATGTGAACGTGACTCATTGTGTTGTGAATAGCAATTTCTTCCTGTCCATCTGATGCCTCATATAATATTCAGAACTGCGAAAGTGACTCGATCGAGCGTTTGCTCTTCTTGTTGTGTGTTTGTTAACAGTATACTGTAAGGTATGCAATGCCCTTGCTCTGAGTTCTGTGCTGCAGACCTGTGCACATCTACGGTTTCTCCGTAATTTTTCCGATTTTTATATGCAGAATACGGTGCTACGGATTTTTAATTGAAATTCCGATGTTTTACGCAACAACAAAAATGTTGTACTTTTTTTTCTGTTTTAAGATGTTTTGACCAATTAGTTGGCCGTTGCGCTGAAAAGACGTCTTCCGATTTACCGGAAGCGCGCGTGTTCTCAGCATTGAGTCTTTGTTCTTAGACTTAGTTCGTCCAGCGTCTGCGTGGCAACTTGTGATTGAAGTGAAACATGGAAAAGAAAAAAAGAGTGCGAGATTCAGATAGTGAAGAGGAGACACCAGCTCTGTCACCAAAGAAGAAGAAAACGGCACAACAGTGCTGGAAGTCCAGTTATTCTCAAGACAACCCGGAGATCGTAAAATCCAGCAAAGGAGACCTTTGACCTTTGAACTGTCGTTACAGCTTACTACTGAAACATTTTAAAGACTACTGAAATTTGGTTTGTTTACTACTGATAAGCGTTTTGAGTGTGCACAGGTCTGGTGCTGTTTTGAATAAACATTGTCTGGGGTGTTTATAGTGTGAGTGTGTGAACATGTGCGTATGTGTATGTTCAGTGTACGAGAGGTTTTGAGTGTGTACTTGAGGTGGTTGTATCTTGGTGTGTGCAAATGTTGGCATTATTGTGTGCTGTTAGTAAAAGCCCTGTGTGTGCCTGACTTTCAGAGATCTAATGCCAATCATGGCGGCAAAGACGGGAAGCCTCATGAACCTCACTTTGAGCTAGAGGCAACGTCCTTCCCTCCTCTACCAGGGTCAACAGTGAGTACTTTGATAATGTTGTATTACTTAGTTGGTTCTAACTGAAGTTGCATTAAATTACATATTCCTACTCCGAATCACATGTAGCATTGACACAATCGGAGATGCTAGGTTCTGTACAGGCTAACCGTCTAAGGGAAGCAACCCCAACCACAAAAGTGTAAACGTAGCCATGGTAATGCCCATACACCCGGGGAGTTACCTCCCCTCGTGCATGCCACGTCACCACTGCTACTGAACACGTGGTTCCTATCATTCGACCTTACAGCTTTCGAGGGAGCAGGTTGTTGTATTTTTTGGGCTCCCCTGTGGCTGCGCTGTTGGTGTTGTTTTGACACCCACCGGCCACTTTACCGTCTATCTTGCCTCCTGCTTCGTAGTTGGTGAGCTCTTTCCATTTTGGTCATTATTTTGACAGGAAATTTGTTGTAGTTGCTGATTTTCGTCCGTGTTTGGACCTGTGATATTTCAGTGACTACTGTTGGCCGCCATTTTTGTTGTCAGCATGAGTTGACAGATTTTTGTGGCTAGGCCATGTATTTTGGAGGTAAACGTAATTTTACCTTCTTACTTGCTTTCTGCTTTGTTTAGCTGGTAAGCTTGTTCCTTCTTGTCTTTAGTTTGACAGGAATTTACCTATAGTTGCTGACTTTTTTGTCCGTTTGGACTCCTAAATGCGTTTCAGTAACTTATCTTGTGGCCGCCACGTTCGGTTGCTCAGCTTTCCTGACAGCTTATTTATGTGGCTAGGCCTATGTTATGGTGAGGTTCTCCTTACTTTACCTGCGTTTTTGCCTTCTGCTTTGTTAGTTGGTAAGCCTTTCATATTTCGTCATTTCTTTGACAGGAATTTTTGTTATTGCTTAATTTTCGTCCGTTTTGGACTTCTAAATTTTGCCCAGTAACTTATCGCTTGGCCGCCATTTTGTGTATCAGCGTCGCTGACAGTGGTTTACTTGGCTAGGCTTTAGCAGGTATCTACCAGTCCGTAGGACTTGTCGTGGTTTCGGATTTAACATGTTTTTTATGTTTTGTTCGTTACTCTTTCTGCCTCGAACAAACACTTTGTGGGGCAGTCATATACTGTTGTACGTCCTGTTTCTTCTCCTCGCCTTCTCTGCCGTTAGCAGATCAGGTGTTGCAGGTGTCTGCGTTATCTTTGTGAAGAAATTGTCGCGTGCCAAGCCTGCGTCTTCCGTTGGTCCCGCTGTCTGTGGGCGACGTCACCTTGTTGGCTTCTTTGACGCTTCCGGCCGAGACGTTGTCTAGGGCGGATGTTTTGCTTCTTCGTCTTCTACCGCTGTGGTTGGCGATTCAAGTAAGTCGAGCTGGTCCACAGGCCCTCGTGAGGCCGTCGGACAGTCCCTGCTGGGACACAGCTCTTTTCGGCGGGTTCACGACCCGCAAACCCCTGTTCAGTCGCACCCTGGCTTCACTGAAGACCATTGTGTGGCTGAGCAATGGCGGCAGTTGGTTCCGGCTACTTCTCCGACGTACGTACCCGCTGGGGTCGTTTCCGGAGTTGTCTAGCCGTTTCCGACTGCTGCGCTTCCGGCACTCGCCGGAAGCATAGGTCCCCCGATGTACGCACCCGCTGTGGTCGTTTCCGGGGTTGACCAGGTCCCCCGATGTGCGCACCCGCTGTGGTCGTTTCCGGGGTTGACCGGACGTTGCCCCCCGGGCATTCGTCCTCTGTTCAGTTGCACCCTGGCTTCCTCGAAGACCATTGTGTGGCGGAGCAGTGGCGGTAGCCGTTTCCGGCGCTGCGCTTCCGGCACTCGCTGGAAGCATAGGTCCTCTGACGTACGCACCCGCTGTGGTCGTTTCCGGGGTTGACCGGACGTTGCCCCCCGGGCATTCGTCCTCTGTTCAGTCACACCCTGGCTTCCTCGAAGACCATTGTGTGGCGGAGCAATGGCGGTAGCCGTTTCTGGCGCTGCGCTTCCGGCACTCGCTGGAAGCATAGGTCCTCTGACGTACGCACCCGCTGTGGTCGTTTCCGGGGTTGACCGGACGTTGCCTTTAGGGCATTCGGGCTTCCGGCCTCCGTCCTCGCATTCGGCGCTTCCGCTTTTCGCGGTCTCGTCTGGTGCTTTCCGGCTCCGCCCGGATTTACTGCTCCTTTCGCTTCCACTTCCTTCAGGATGTCGGTAGCTGAGGAGCAACGCCAGCCCTTCGGGCAGGTGTTGTCTTAGCCCTGGCCGATGTAGTCAGCGTTTCAACCTTCGGTTGTCGCGTCGACTGCCGTTCCGGTGCCGGCGGCTGCAGACTTGCCGTCTTCTCTCTCTTAGCCTGGTCAAGGCATGAGTTAGGACGACGTCGGGGGGGGGGACGGATTTCCGGTTTTCCGGTTATGCCGTTTCACCGGCCTTCCACCAGTACGTGGACTTCGGTTTTTTCGCTGGTTGTGTCGGACATTCAGTCTGTCGTCAGCGATTCCACACGTGCTGGTTATCGGGAAAAAGGCTTAACGCTGTCCTCTTAGCTGCGGCAGAGGTCACGTCGAAGTTTTTTCCCGGACGGGGCTTCGGCCTCCTACACTTCCTGTCTGGAAGCATAGGTCCTCCATCACAAGCGCACGTTGTGGCTTGTCTGGGGTTGATCGAGGACTGGCCTACGGGCGTTCGGGTTCCGGCCCCAGTCCTCTTCTGTTCTGTCTCACTCTTGTTCCGTCGTGGGCATTTGTGTTTCACAGGGCGGCAGCCGTTGTCGGCGTGGCGTTTCCGGTTTTACTGGAAGCATAAGTCCTCCATTTCAAGTACACTTTGCGGTTTTGACTGGAGTTGACAGAGGACTGGCCTACGGGCGTTTGGGCTTCCGGCCTCAGTCTACTCTATGCAACTTTCGCTTCCGTTTTTTGCGGTTTTGTCTGCTGCATTTCCGGCTCTGTTCGGATACACTTCTCCTCTTCCTGTCACTCCTTCGGAGGTCGGGGGGTGAGGAACAGCGGCTGGCCTACGGGCATTTAGGCTTCAGCCTCAGCCGGGGCAGTCTTCACTTTACCTGTTGGGTGTTGAGTTTACTGCCTATTCAGTTCGGGTGGCCCTGGACGTTTCCCCTATTCACGACCGTCATTAGGGGGATGAGTCAGGTCTTTTTCCGGTTGGATGGTTTTCCGGTTTCCGGTCATCTCATTCATCAGTTTACCACCAGCAACTGTGACTTCGGTTGCGTTCGTAGCTGAGCTATTCTGGTTTTCAGTCTTTGGTCAGCAATCGAACACGTTCTGGATTTCCGTCGAAGCTCGGAGCTTCGGCTCAGGATTTCCCGTTGGGTGCATCGACATTGGTGGCTTCCTTGTTGGTTGACTTTGTTGTCGATGTCGGACTTCCGTTCCGTGAAGATAGGATGTTTTCCTACTTCCGGTTCCTTAGTCACCCTTTGTAGGTACCACGGTTTGCAGGTTTTGGCTAGGCCATCTCCTCCCGAAAGTGGTATCTCTAGTGTTTTGGTTCTGCCGCTGTTTCTACTATGGTTCAGTTCCGGAACATGCTCAGCCTTGACTGGCCTCGGCTACACGGGCTTCACCTTCTGTTCCTTCTTGCTTATTCAGCCTTTGGAACTTGCCTCCTTTCTCTACTCTGTTGGCCAGCCCTTGCTAGGGTGAGCATGGAGCAGATGAGGCTGCCCTTCCTTCACTACGCTCGTACGGCGGGTGTCGGAGGGACTCGTTTCTTTCGCATTCTCAGTTCCCTGAACAGTCAAAGAGAGTCGCTTAAACTTTGCCTGCAGTAGAGATTCAGTCGAGTAGAGATCAGCAGGTCTCTGACTGCTTTACAAGGGTTGAAGGAAGGTAAGGCTAGCATACTCAGAAACATGCTTAGCAGAAGCATGCTCATTCCTCTGGTTAAGCTAAGCTGGCAGCCTATAGGCAGCCTTGGCTGGGCAACAGCCATTCCACGTTGCGGCGATGGTGGTTGTTGCCTTCCCGTTTCTTGTGGCTTCGGACTTCGTCTTTTCTTTCCTTTGTTCTCTCTTTTTTGAGAGATTGGATAGGACGATTTTCGTTGGGTGGGGTTCTCTGGATTCAGGTTACCCCTGTTTGGCCACAAACGTTTGGACTTTGGTCCTTGTTGTCTTTCATCGAGTCGGACTCTGTCTTTCTCTAGTGATCAGACGCGTTCTGGTGTTTCGTCCAAACTTAAGGTACGCTTGAGTTGGCCTCGGAGGTAACATTCAGATTTTCCTGAGGGGGCATTGTCTTGGACAATGGATGTTTGAGGAGTAGTTCTTTGTGGCTTTCCTCCTCTCTCTCAGGTTTTGGCTACTCTTCTCCTTCGGGCAGAGGTTTAGCTAAGGTTTGGTCCTGTGACTTCAGTCTTGGGCCTTTCCTCTCTTCTTCCTCATCTTAGTATGAGGCGAGTCCGGATGACGTCCGTTGGGTCGGGTTTCCTTACAGTCGCCCGGCTACAAAAGGCAACTTTGTCTAGAGCGGTTGTCCGTTTTTCTCCGCGTTGGACTCTGTCTTCAGACAGGGACAGACGCGCTCTGGGTTTCTGGCCAAACTCAGGTAGGCTCTTGATTTGGCTAGGAAGTTAACTGCCTGTTTTTTCCCTGAGTACTCTGGTTTCGGGAGTCTTATGGCTGGCTGGCTTCACGGTTTACGTTTACCAGTCTTGGTTTTCTGCTTTAGGTTTTTGATTCACTCTCGATTACCTTCAAGCAGACTGTTTTGGGAACATTCTGGCTTTTAGCCATTTTGTTATGGTTGCCAGTCACATCGGTTTTTGACCACCGTGGGTCCTCACTTCCGGTAGCTTACGCACAGTCGTAAGTGGCTGCTGTCGGGTGCTACCTCTCTCCCTGCGTTCACAGGGACTGGTAGGGGACGACTGGCGACCTTCAATTGCGAGTTTTCTCTTCGAGGTGGACTCTGGTACGTAGTGCTTGGATGTCTCTCTCTCGCTCTTTCGTGGGGATTGGTCACTCTTATTTTGAGCTGACTTCTTTCTCACAAGCCTTTTGGGCTTTACTACATCCCAAGGTTTGCAGACTTTGGCATGGTTGTCTTAAGGTCACCGCGGGGGTTCGTCCTTCTCAGTTGAGGGGACAACCTTACGCACGGATCTTCTCAGGACATTAGCATTTCCTTCCAATAAAAGGGGGGGGGGAAGCTTGTCTTTCCCTTGGCTCGCCAGGGTTATTAATCCAAGGCTTGGGTCTATTCCTGTGCTGTTTTTTACGGCTAGGAGATTGGAAGAAGTGCTGAGCACAGCTTTCTGGATCTCTGAGGTTGTCTCTTACGCTTTTGCCTGAGATACTTCTCGGCTGTCAATCAGGACTTTCCTCGGTTCCCTCACTGCCTGTTGGCAGTGGGCCAGCCCTGCCAAGGGCTTTTTGAGTGGGTTAGATTTTCTTTCCCACTGGGACCGCCCTGATTCTTTGGCAGCGGTCCAGGTTTTCGGCAAGGTTTTTTGAGTGAGTTGGATTTTTCTTTCCCACCGCCTTGTTGTTGCAATCTGCTACATGTGATTCGGAGTAGGAATATGTAATTTAATCGAAAATTTTATTGTAAATTTTCATTTAATAAATATACCTACCCGAATCACATAGTATATTCCCTCCCGCCAACCCCGCTTTTGATTTGGAGAATTTATTCTTTAGGTCGAATGATAGGAACCACGTGTTCAGTAGCAGTGGTGACGTGGCATGCACGAGGGGAGGTAACTCCCCGGGTGTATGGGCATTACCATGGCTACGTTTACACTTTTGTGGTTGGGGTTGCTTCCCTTAGACGGTTAGCCTGTACAGAACCTAGCATCTCCGATTGTGTCAATGCTACATGTGATTCGGGTAGGTATATTTATTAAATGAAAATTTAATATCATATTCTTACTCCGAATCACATTAGCATTGAGTCACCTGAGATGCTTATCACTGAAAAACGCTTACCCGGCTAAAGAATTTAAAGGGAAGCAACCCCATCACCAAAACGAAAGTGAAAGTAGCTTTGGTAATGGGCCAGTACACCGGGAGTTACCTCCCATACGGGTGTATGCCACGTCACTTCCTCTAGGAACACGTGCCTATTATCATACGTCTTTTTCACCTCGGAGAGGACGGTTCACTTTTTGACGCTCTGTGGCTGACCTTGTGTGTTTGAGTGACACCCGCCGGCCACGTTACCCAGCTTGTCTGCTCGCCTTGCCTACAGTTTGGTGAGCTCGTTCCCGTTTGTTGTTGGTTGTTTGCGCTGTTTCGTTACTGTACGTTGTCCGTTTTTTACGGACTTGTGTGTCAGTGACTTGCGTGTTTCGCCATTTTGTTGTGTGAGTTAGTTAGCTAACTCGTGTGACTTTGCTAGTAGCTCTGCGTGCCCTCTTTCTGTTTGGGCAAGTGTAGCTTTAGTATTTTGTTGACGCGTAAGCGTGTGTGTTTACTGTGTTTTCAGTCGTTTTGACTTACGTTTCAGTAAATCTTTTTACTTTGCCACGTGTTGTTGACGTTTGTGTCAGTGTCTTGCGTGTCGCCATTTTGTTGTGTGAGTTAGTTTTCTAGCTCGTGTGACTTTGTTTGTAGCTCTCCGTGCCTCTGCTTGTGGGGCAAGTTTAGCTATAGTATTTTGTTAACGCATTAGTGCGTGTGTTTACTGAATTTTCCAGTCGTTTAGACTTATGTTTCAGTAAATTTTTTCGCGTTGCCACGTGTTGTTGTCAACATGTCTGATTCAGACAAGCGCCGTGGCAAGTCGGACCCCAAGGGGAAAATTAAGGCTAAGTCTTCCTCTTCCAAGGCAACGTTACTTGTTACAGACCAAGAGCGTAACACTTTGTTGGCTGTACCAATCTCGGCGCCTAGCGCTGTTACTACTTCTGCTTCTTTTGCGGCGCCTAGCGCTACTGTTACTTCTGCACCTGTCTCTACATCGGAGACTTCGTCTTCTTTGTTAGCACCTGGACAAGGTGCGTTGGTTTCCTCTCTGTTAAAGTCACTGGTTCCAGAAATCCGCAGCTTGGTGCAGGCAGAATTTCAGCGTTCCGTCGCCAGCAGTTCGGCGTTTCCGGCATCTGGCAGTGACGTCCGGGCATTGGCTTCCGTGTCTTTGTCCTCCACTTCCGGCTTGGAGCAGCGTCCTCCCTCTTCAGCGTCGGTTGGTAAGCAGAGCTGGTCCGATAGCCCTCGTGAGGCGCCTGGACGTTCTCCTTCGGGGGACAGCTCTTTCGCATCGGGTCACGACCGATACCTTGCTGATCTTTCATTTCCGGCGATAACCTACGAGGCCCCGGACTTGTTCGAACAGCGGCGGCAGTCGGTTTCGACTGCCGCATTTCCGGCACTTGCCGGAAGTGATGATCCGTCCGCTCCGGCACGCTACGGCGGTCGCGGCAGGATGGAGTATTCACTGACTTCCGGTCCTTCCGGATCGCGAAGTCAACCAGTGCAGTCTTCACTTCCGCATTTTGCGGTTCCGTTGACTACACTTCCGGTTTCGGCCGGAAACGCTTCTTCCTCTTCTGGTGGTTCCTTCCGGATACCAGATAGTGGATTACAGCGTGCGCCTTCCGGCTTTCAAGCGCCTAGGCTTGAGCAGGCATCACTCCACTCAGTCGGGGGAGTGACGTCAGCTCATCCAGCTCCGGTTTTTGCGGATGGTCGTCCTGCTTACCCTTTACCTTCACAGGGTTTTGGGCGGCAGGATGACGTTAGTGCTCAGGCTTTTCCGGTTTCCGGTTTGCCAGGGCATGCTTCTGCTTCCGGAACTGGTGACTTCGGTCATGGTTCCACGTGTGACTATTCTGATGCTCCATCAGTGGTCAGCGAGGAGTCGCGGGGCGTGTTTCCGTCGAAGCTCAAGTCTGTTCTTGACGTCGCGGCGGAAGTAACGTCTCGTTATTTTCCTGAAGGGGTGGTGGCTGCGGACTCTTCCGCATCATTCGTTCCTTCTGCCATGGCGGACTTCCGGCCGGCACAGGAGGATGTTTCTTCCTTCCGGTTCGCCGAGTCTCCGTCAGTGGCTTACCAACTTTCGCATTCACTGGTTCGTCCAGCACATGCGGGGAGTGGTATTCGGCCAGTGCCTGTTCCGTTACTGCTTCCTTTTGGTCCAGTTCCGGAATCAGCTCAGCAGTGGGTGGCTTCAGCTGCCCAAGCCTCTTCCTTCGTGCCTACGGCCAATAGGAAGCTTGGCATGCCCAATCAGAGCCAGAATTGGCTGGCGTCTTTTGCACTCCCTAGGGCTACCCTTCCGGTTTCCCGGGAATTGCTGCCTCTTCTGACTAAACCGATCAAGCGTGATTCGGTTTTGCCGGTTTCCGAGGCTTCCCTCCTCTCTGCTGAGGAGGTTGGACGTCGGCAGATCGAACTGTCCTCCATTGCGGAGACTCTCGTTCGGGCTCTGTCTCGGGCATTGACCGATTCGCTAGTTCCTTTCACTCTCAGTGAAGAACAGAATGCGGACGATGTCTCTGCGCTTTTGACCGCATTGGCCAAGGTCAATGAGGAACAATTGCGTCTTTCCTCCCTGCAGTACACCCAAGCGGTACTCTGCAGGAGGGATCTCTTCCTCTCGCAGTCCCAATTCACGGAGCTGGCTACTAGGGAGACCTTGAGAGTCTCCCCGGTCTCAGAGGAGTCTCTCTTCTGTCCGCTGGCACTGGATGCCAGACAGAAGGAGATTCAGTCAAACAAGGACAGTCAGTTCCTTGACTACACTCTGAAGGGGGTGAAACAGTCTCAGCCTTCTAAACAGAAGCAGGCTCAGACATCGTCTAACCCCAAGCCAGCTCAGAAGCGGCAGGCTTCGCCGGCCGCTCGTGGTGGGAAGAAGAGGACGGCATCGGGGAGGGGGCGTGGCGGCTCTGGAAGTAAGCCACACCCCCAATGAAGCGCTCCCGATCTCACCTCCCTCCCGCCCTCCACCTTGGTGATGGCGGGAGGCCCCTCCCGGGCACTTTCTCGTTGGATGTCGGTAGTAGACAGCCAATGGATTGTGGGAGTGGTGAGTTCGGGCTTCTGTCTACTCTGGCGGGAGGAAAAGGCGCCTCTTACCCGAGTGCCTCCGCGGTTCAAGCCCCCCTTCTCGCAGGAAGCACGTTCCGTCTTGCAGTCGGAAATTGCCTCCCTGGAGCAGAAGGGCGCGGTGGAGAGAGTTCGGGTCCACAGCTCCCTGGGATTTTACGGGCGTCTGGTCGCTGTTCCCAAAGCATCAGGAGGATGGCGTCCCGTGTTGGATTTATCTCTCCTCAATACTTTCTTGAGGGAGATAAAATTCAAGATGGAGACGCCAGCCTCTGTCCGAGACTCTCTCCGCCCAGGAGACTGGGTGACCTCGATCGATCTCACGGACGCATACTTTCACATTCTTATGCATCCGACCGACCGGAAATGGCTTCGTTTCCGGTGGGGAGATCAGATCTACCAGTTTCGCGCACTCCCTTTCGGGCTGTCTCTCGCACCGTGGATTTTCACCATGGTGGTGAGACAGGTCTGTGCACTGGTGAGGTCCCAGGGTATCCGTCTGCGGGCTTATCTGGACGACTGGCTCATCATGAACCAGTCCCAGAGCGGCTGTTCGCAGGATACCCTGACGGTTCTTCGAGAATCCAACTGGTTGGGGTTCTCGATCAACCGGGTAAAGTCGGAGCTGACCCCGTCACAGACATTCACTTATCTGGGGATGTCTTTCGACACGGTCGCTTGGACTGTCCAGCCTTCTCAGAGAAGGGTGGACAAGCTCCAAGCTCAGATTCGCTCCACTTTACCTCTCCTGTTGGCTTCCATCCGCTCGCTCGCCTCCATCTTGGGGCAGATGGAGTCTATGGCTCTTCTGGTTTCACTGGGCCGGGTCCACAAATGTCCGCTTCAGTTCGCGCTGAAGCCGTTTGTGGACTCTCCTCTGGTGGACTGGGACGCCCTCATCCCTTTGCAGGGATGGTTCCAGTCTGCGACCCTTCCGTGGTTGCACACGGAGTGGGTCTGCAGAGGTGTTCCGATCGTCGTGCCCCTCCCCGACCTGGACCTCTTTACAGATGCGTCCAGGGAGGGTTGGGGGGCACATACAGATCTTCAGACTCCTCCCTTTCCGTTACTCAGCCGAGTAATCCGGAAAGCGGAGATGGAGGAGCCGGCCCTTCTTCTTCTGGTCGCTCCTCTGTGGCCGTCGCAGGTCTGGTTTCCAGATCTTCTTCGGCTTGCCCAAGGGCCCCCCATTCCTCTCGCACTCGTGCGAGGGGAACTAGTGCAGCCCCGAACAGGCATTCCACACGAGGAGCCCAGTCTTCTGAAGCTTCACGTGTGGAAGTTGTTCGGGACTCGCTGAAGCGCTCTGGGGCGTCGTCTTTGACTCTGGACTTGGTGGCTCGCTCGCATAGAGCGTCCACCTCTTCAGTTTATGCTTCCCACTGGAAGGCATGGACTGCCTGGTGTTCAGCTAGAGGGGTGAGTTCGGTGGCTCCGCGCTCTATTCAGGTCGCTAACCACCTCTCTTTCATGTCTTCACAGGGCGCCTCAGTCTCCTCGTTGAGGGTCCGGCGCTCCGCTATTTCGGCGACTCTTCAGCAGATTGGTCGTTCTGTTCGAGTCGGGGGCGTTATAGCTGCAGTCATTAAAGGGGCTGCTCTTAAGGAAGCTAAAGCTCGTTTGCCCGCTCCCAAGTGGGACTTGTTTTTAATCCTGGAATTCCTTCGTTCTGCGGATTTTGAGCCTTTAAGCGAGGCCAGTCTGTTCAATGTCACTCGCAAAGCGCTGTTTCTCCTTTTGTTGGCTACGGCCCGACGGGGTAGCGAGGTCCACGCCCTGTCGGGTCAGCCTGGAGATATCTCCTTTGAGCCGGACGGTTCCGCATCTTTGCGTTTCCGGCCTGATTTCCTGGCCAAGAATCAGTCTCCGGGGCAGGCCTCTCCGCTGGTTAGAGTTAAGGCTCTGACCAGCGCGTTGGCCCCGGGTGACCCCGATTCGGTCAATTGCCCTGTGAGGGCACTTCGTCTGTACTTAGCCCGGACTCAGCCGATTCGGTCTAGTTCTCAGAAGTTGTTGTTTATCTCTCTCCTTACTAGGCGCGAGAAAGATTTGTCGAAGGTAACGTTGGCCCGGTGGGTGTCCTCGCTCATCAAGCAGGCTTATGAGTGGAGGCGCACAAAGAGGGGGGGGGTTATGCCCTCCTTGCCACTTGACTCGGCCCGAGCCCATGAGACGAGGGCGTGGGCATCCTCTCTGGCAGTTCTGCGCTCCAGACGTCTAGAGGAGGTGCTGACAACTGCGTATTGGCGTTCCGAAGATGTTTTCATAAACTTTTATCTTCGGGACGTCACAGCTCTTCGACAGGATGGCTCCAGAGGCCTTCCAGCGCTCATAGCAGCAGGCCAGTTCCTGTCCAGATCTTGATGGTGAGTTTTGATTCATTTCTAGCCCACCGCCTTGTTGATGTTATCTGCTAATGTGATTCGGAGTAAGAATATGATATTAAATGGAAAATTTCCTAAATAAATTATCATTTAATTAATATACTTACCCGAATCACATACTGTATTCCCTCCCACCTGCCCCGCTTATGGTTTTAAGATTTTTTAAAGCCGTATGATAATAGGCACGTGTTCCTAGAGGAAGTGACGTGGCATACACCCGTATGGGAGGTAACTCCCGGTGTACTGGCCCATTACCAAAGCTACTTTCACTTTCGTTTTGGTGATGGGGTTGCTTCCCTTTAAATTCTTTAGCCGGGTAAGCGTTTTTCAGTGATAAGCATCTCAGGTGACTCAATGCTAATGTGATTCGGGTAAGTATATTAATTAAATGATAATTTATTTAGGAAATTTTCCATTTACAATAAAATTTTCGAATCAAGAACTGTCTGCTTTGGGTGTGGGGAGATGATTTTAAGAACATGCTGTAGAACACATGTGGACACATGTTCTACAGTGGACACATGTTCTACAGCATGTTTTTAAAATCATCTCCCCACACCCAAAGCAAAAATAAGTATCAATAGTTCTGTTAGAAATTCCATGAAATGCTAGATTTCGTCAGTTTTTCTAATGCAACACTTTCTATATAACATTAGCAGCTATATAAGAAATAACTGGTCACAAAAAGCAATTTGAATTAACACCAAAAAGTTTTAGAGGGAGCTTTCCATCGGATGGTGTTTTCCTCATTTCTATTAAAAACCAGTTGGTGAGTGTCGAACAGAAAATGTATACCAATTGAAAGAATACCTTTCATTGTCTCATCTTTATTTCTGCGAAGTCCATCGCATTGGGTAATCTAAGCTCAGTATGCATAATCATGCAAGGAACATGCATAAACAACATCATAACATGTTAAGATTCTTTCCATTTTATGCTATGTGAAGCTGTGAGGGTCATTGAGAGTCGTTGTTAACACGCAGTGATCTGTCTGTCAGAACAACTCCTCATCAAGTGATGCACCCGAAGGCAACAAGCTGTCGGACGTTGTGAAAGGAACCGCTCGCCCACACTCTCGCCTGGAGGAGAAGCCAAAGCCTGCTTTGGCACCTTCCGGCACCCCTACAGCCTCACCTTTGTCAGCCGCAGCCTCCACGCCTGTTGCTGCTCCTGTTTCTGTGGCCGACTCCACGCCGACCTCTCAGCTGACCGGCAGTAACACAACCATGACCGCTGCAGCTGTGGTGTCTGCTGTTGGCTCTCCCTCCATGCCCAAGGAGACGGAAGCGTCTTCGTCCCCGAGCGCTGCATCACACAATGCTGCCCCTGCCAGTGCCACTGCTGTCGAGCCATCCGCCCACCCCTCAAAGTCAGTTCACCAGTGGTTGTCTTCAAGTACACTAAATTACATATTCTTACTCCGAATCACATAAAGCATTGACACAGTCTGAGATGCTAAGGTCTGAAAAGGCTACCTGTCTTAAGCAATTTTAAAGGGAAGCAGCCCCACCACAAAAAAGTGTAAACGGAGCCATGGTAATGACCAACCACACACCCAGGCAGTTACCTCCCATTGGTGTGTACTACGTCACTACCGCTCCTCAACACGTGGTCAAGATCATACGACTTTTTCAGCTTCTGAGAGAAGGTGTGGATTTTTGGCGCTCTCGTGGCTTTTGCTGTTTGGTGTCTGCTTGACACTCACCGGCACCCACTTACTTTACCTTCTGCGTTGGTAGTTGGTGAGCTTGTTCCTTTTTACATTTAGTCAAGTTTTGACTAAATGTTTAAACGTAGAGGGGGGAATTGAGACGAGGGTTGTGGTGTATGTGTGTGTGTGTGTCTGTCTGTGTGTGTGTGTAGAGCGATTCAGACCAAACTACTGGACCGATCTTTATGAAATTTGACATGAGAATTCCTGGGAATGATATCCCCGGACGTTTTTTTCTTTTTTTCGATAAATACCTTTGATGACGTCATATCCGGCTTTTTGTAAAAGTTGAGGCGGCACTGTCACACCCTCATTTTTCAATCAAATTGATTGAAATTTTGGCCCAGCAATCTTCGACGAAGGCCGGACTTCGGTATTGCATTTCAGCTTGGTGGCTTAAAAATGAATTGATGACTTTGGTCATTAAAAATTGTAAAAAAAAAAATTTTTTTTTAAACGATCCAAATTTACGTTTATCTTATTCTTCATCATTTTCTGATTCCAAAAACATATAAATATGTTATATTCGGATTAAAAACAAGCTCTGAAAATTAAAAATATAAAAATTATTATTAAAATAAAATTTCCGAAATCGATTTAAAAACAATTTCATCTTATTCCTTGTGAGTTCCTGATTCCAAAAACATATAGATGTGATATGTTTGGATTAAAAACACGCTCAGAAAGTTAAAAAGAATAGAGATAAAGAAAAGCGTGCTATCCTTCTCAGCGCAACTACTACCCCGCTCTTCTTGTCAATTTCACTGCCTGTGCATCGAGCGGTGGACTGACGATGCTACGAGTATACGCTCTTGCTGTAAAAATGCAGTGAGTTCAGTTTCATTCTGTTAGTTCGACAGCTTGACTAAATGTTGTAATTTCGCCTTACGCGACTTGTTATTCTTTGTTGACAGGAATTTTCGTAGTTGCTGACAGCATTAAGAAACGCGGCAAGGCTGATGTTTTGGGCAGAGTTAAATCAAAATCTTCTTCATGAGCTTCCAAGCCTCCTGTTATGGTAGTAGTCTTGGACGAGGCTCGTAATACGGTCATGGCCGTACCTATTTCTGCTCCTAATGACCTTTCGGTTGGGGGGCAGCCAAACTCTTCTGTTCATTCTATTTCTTCTCGCTCTCCCTCCGTTCCGGTTTCAGAGCAAGCATCCCTGGTGTCGTCGATACTGACTTCCTTGGTTCCAGAGATTCGCACTTTGGTGCGTGAAGAAATGCAACATTCTAAGCCTACGGCCAGTGTTGTGTTCCTGCCCGCCGTGGGGGACGCTCGGTCGTTGGCTTCCTTGATGGTTCCGGCCGTGACTTTGTCCAGGGCGGATCTACTTGCCTCATCGTCTTCTACCGCTGTGGTTGGCGCTTCCGGTAAGTCAAACTGGTCCACCGGCCCTCGTGAGGCTGCCGGACATTCTTTGGCGCGGGATCACAACCCGCAAACTTCTGTTCCGCCTCACCCTTGCCTCGTCGCGGGCATCTGTGTTTCGGAGAACCGGCTGCTGCCCTTCCGGTTCCTACCGGAGGCATAGGTCTCCTGCTGCAAGCACCCGCTGAGGTCTTGTCCAGGGTTGACCGTGGACTGCCATATGGGCATTCGGGCTTCCGGCTCCAGTTCATGCAACCTGGGCTTCCGTATTGTACGGTTTCGTCGGTTGCGTTTCCGGCTCCTCCCGGTTTCACTGCTCCCATTCCTGGCACTTCCTCTCGGATGTCGGTGAGTGAGGAACAGCGCCCGCCCTTTGGGCAGGTGGCCTCGCAGCTTTGGCCGGGTCAGTCAGTGTTTCACCCTTCGGGTGCTGCTTCGACTGCTTTTCCGGTTCCGGCGGTTACGGACGTGCCCTCCTCCTACTCTTATCCTGATTTCAGTCGATGGGTTTCCGGTTTCCGGTCATTTCGTTCACCGTCCGACCACCAGCAACTGTGACTTCGGTCCTTCGCTGTACCATTCCGACGTTCAGTCGGTTACCAGCGAGCAGGCACGTTCTGGTTTTCCGGCGAAGCTCAAGGCTGCCCTTGAGGCTGCGGCTGAGGTTACCTCCAGATATTTTCTGGAGGGTGCATCAGCTTCTTTGGCTTCCGCTTCGGTTGCCCCGTCGGCGATGTCCGATTTCCGTTCCGCGAAGGATGATGATTCATACTTCAGTTTCGCGGAGTCACCTTCGGTAGCATACCACCTCTCGCAGGTCTTGGCTAGACCATCTCCTTCCGGAAGTGGGATTCCCACTGTTCCTGTTCCGCTTCTCGTTCCTCGTGGGGCAGTTCCGGAACAGGCTAAGCCTTGGCTGGCTTCCGCTTCACAGTCTTCGACCTTTGTTCCGTCTTGTCATGAGAGGTTCACGTTGCCGAAGACTAACCGGAACTTGTTGTCTTCCTTTGCGCTTCCGCGTGCATCGTTACCGGTTACGCAGGAAATGCTTCCTCTGCTTGCCAAGCAGATTAAGAAGGACGCAGGTGTGGTGTTTCAGGATCACACGCTGGTCGCTTCTGAGGAATTGGGTCGTCAGCTTTTGGAGCTTGCCTCCATTTCAGAGACTCTGATCAGAGCTCTCTCTCGTTCTCTCACTGAGTCGCTGGATCCGTTCACACTTAGTGCAGATCAGGACGCTGACGATGTTTCGACTCTGTTGTCTGCCCTTGCCAGGGTGAATGAAGAACAGATGAGACTGTCCTCTCTTCAATACGCTTACTCGGTGATGTGTCGAAGGGATCTTTTCCTCTCACACTCTCAGTTTACTGAGCAGGCGACGAGGGACACTTTGCGTGCTTCCCCGGTGGTGGAGGGCTCTCTCTTCGGACATCTCGTCTTTGATGCCAGAAGACAGGAGATTCAGTCAAACAGACATCAGCAGTTCTCTGATTTCTCTCTTCAAAGTTTGAAACAGAGCAAGCCTTCTCAGCAAAAGCAGGCTCAGGCCTCTGCTCAGTCGAAACCGGCAGACAAACGACAGTCCCGTTCTGTTTCTCGAGGTTCGAGAAAACGAACGGCTTTGGGCAGGGGGATGGGCGGCTCTAGCAGCAAGCCTCACCCCCAATGAAGTGCTCCCAATCTCACCCCCTCCGCCCTCCACTTCGGTGATGGCGGGGGGCCCCTCCCGGGCACTTTCGCATTGGCTGGTCTCTGTACAAAGCCAATGGATTGTGGGTGTGGTGAGGTCGGGCATCCGCCTGCTTTGGCAGGACGCGAAGGCACCTCTGTCCAGGTGTCCGCCGGTCTCCAAGCCCCCCCTCCTCGCAGGAAGCAAGGTCCGTTCTTCAGGCGGAGATTGCCTCCCTGCTACAAAAGGGTGCGGCGAAGAGGGTCTTAGACCACAGCTCCCTCGGGTTCTACGGGCGGCTTTTCGCCGTTCCCAAGGCCTCAGAAGCGTGGCGTCCCATCCTGGATCTATCGCATCTCAATACCTTCTTGAGAGAGATACGATTCAAGATGGAGACGCCAGCCTCGGTCAGAGACTCCCTCCGTCCAGGAGACTGGGCGACCTCGATAGATCTGACGGATGCATATTTTCACATTCTTATGCATCCAGCCGACCGGAAATGGCTTCGTTTCTGGTGGGGCGATCAGATCTACCAGTTCCGCGCTCTACCCTTTGGGCTGTCTCTCGCACCTCGGGTGTTTTTCGTACTGGTGAGGTCGCAGGGTATTCGTCTGCGCGTTTATCTGGACGATTGGCTCATCCTGAACCAAAGCCAGACAGGCTGCGCGCAGCATACCCAGTCAGTTCTTCGAGAGGTCAACAAGTTGGGCTTTTCGATCAACCGATCAAAGTCAGAGCTGATTCCGTCTCAGACATTTACCTACATGGGAATGTCTTTCAACACGGTTTCTTGGACTGTCCAACCCTCCCAGAGGCGGGTGGACAAGCTCCAAGCTCTCATTCGCTCCACTTTGCCTCCTGCGGGCTTCCCTGCGGACTCTGGCCTCCATCTTGGGGCAGATGGAGTCCATGGCTCTCCTGGTACCCCTGGGAAGAGTTCACAAACGGCCTTTTCAGTTTGCCCTGAAACCGTACGTGGACTCTACTTGTGTGGACTGGAACGCTCTCGTCCCTCTCCAGGGATGGTTCCAGTCTTCGACCCTTCAGTGGTTAGACACGGAATGGGTCTGCAGGGATGTGCCGATAGCCTTGCCCTCCCCAGACTTGGACCTCTTCACAGACGCGTCCTTGCTGGGGTGGGGGGCTCACACGGACCAGCAGACTGCTTCAGGTCTGTGGTCGGCAGAACAGAGGCTGCTGCACATCAACTTGCTGGAGCTGGAGGCTGTGTCTCTAGCTCTAGCCAAGTTTTGACCCTCACTTCAGGCCAAACATGTTCGTCTGTTTACAGACAACACGACAGTGGCAGCTTATCTCAACAAGCAGGGAGGGTCGGGGTCTCCGTCGCTCTCGGGCAGGGCTTGCGAGATCCTGGTTTGGTGCTGGCAACACCAAATCACTCTCACAGCCAGGTACCTGCCCGGGAGCTTGAACACTCTGGCGGATGCGCTCAGTCGCTCCGACAGAGTACTTCAAACCGAGTGGACCATCACTCACGGAGCTCTGTCTCGTCTCTGGGCCCTGGTCCAGAAGCCTCTGGTGGACCTCTTTGCCACCAGGTTTTCAAAGAGGCTGCCAATTTTTGTCTCTCCATTTCCGGACCCGGAGGCTTGGGAGACGAATGCCTTGGACATTTCTTGGGTCTGGAGGCTTATGCCTTCCCTCCCTTTCAGTTGCTCAGCCGAGTACTCAGGAAGGCGGAGCTGGAGGGACCATCACTGCTGCTGATCGCCCTCTCAGGCTTGGTTTGCGGACCTCCTGAGACTCTCCCATGGCCCTCCCATTCCCCTTGCGCTCGCGCGAGGAGAATGGTGCAGCCTCAAACCGGCATCCCCCACGCAGAGCCCCAGCTGCTGAAACTTCACGCGTGGAGGTTGTACGGTCCTCGCTGAGGCGTTCTGGGGCATCAGAGCTGACTTTAGACTTAGTGCAACGCTCTCACAGAGCTTCTACTTTGCGGTCTATGCTTCACATTGGAAGGCCTGGGCATCCTGGTGCCATGTGCATGGTTTGAATGCCTTGGCACCTCGTTCTATGCATGTGGCAAACCACCTTTCTTTCATGTCCTCGCAGGGAGCTTCCGCTTCCTTTTTGAGGATAAGGAGATCGGCCATCTCTGCGACCTTACGGCAGATAGGTCGGTCCATTGATGTCAGCCGCGTCATTTCGGGGGTCATTAAGGGCGCGTCCCTTTCAGAGGTTAGGACTCGTACTCCTGTACCTAAGTGGGATCTCTTTTTGGTCCTAGAATTCCTGCGTTCTGCAGATTTCGAGCCTTTAAGAGATGCTTGCTTCCCCAATCTGACGCGTAAGACCCTGTTTCTTTTGCTGTTGGCATCTGCTCGCAGAGGGAGTGAGATTCACACTCTTTCTGGAAATCCGGAGGATATTTCACATGAGTCTGACGGCTCAGTTTCCTTAAGGTTTCGTCCAGATTTTCTGGCGAAAAATCAGGCTCCAGAGCGAGCATCTCCTCTGGTTCATGTCAAACCATTATCTATCATCCTGGCTCCTGGAGACCCGGATTTGGTTAATTGCCCTGTCAGAGCCCTTAACATCTACCTTGCACGTTCGCAGTCGCTTAGGTCAGCTGCTCAAAAGCTCTTGTTTATCTCCCTTAATACGGAGAGACACAAAGATGGGTGGGTGTCGGCTCTCATAAAACATGCGTACGTGTGGAGCCGTTTGAACAAGGGGGGGACGCAGCCTGTCCTCCCCCTTGACTCTGCTCGAGCCCATGGAACTTGGGCTTGGGCTTCCTCTTTGGCCGTTTTGCGGTCGAGGAGACTGGACGATGTACTGCATACTGCGTACTGGCGCTCTGAGGATGTCTTCTTAAATTTTTATCTGAGAGACATCTCTGCTGTTCGTCAGGAGGCCTCCAGAGCTCTTCCTGCCATGATTGCAGGAGGCCAGTTTTTGGCAAGGACTTAAGAGTGAGTTGGATTTTTCTTTCCCACCGCCTTGTTGAAGCTATCTGCTTTATGTGATTCGGAGTAAGAATGTCATTTAATCGAAAATTTTATAAGTAAATTTTCATTTGATTAATATACTTACCCGAATCACATAGTGAATTCCCTCCCGCCAACCCCGCTTATGGTTTTTTAGTTTTCTTTAAAGCCGTATGATCTTGACCACGTGTTGAGGAGCGGTAGTGACGTAGTACACACCAATGGGAGGTAACTCCCTGGGTGTGTCATTACCATGGCTCTGTTTACACTTTTTTGTGGTGGGGTTGCTTCCCTTTAAAATTGTTTAAGACAGGTAGCCTTTTCAGACCTTAGCATCTCAGACTGTGTCAATGCTTTATGTGATTCGGGTAAGTATATTAATCAAATAAAAATTTACTTATACAATTTTCGATTTATTGTGATAAATAGGTACAGAAATAGGATTGAAAAGCAAGCTGTGAAAGCTGTCAAAAAAACATTTGGCTGTCAGAAAGTCTGCTTGTTGCAGCGTGTTTCCTCTGTTTCATTATATATACAGGGATAACACCTTTTCGGTGCTCACCGGAAATCCGGTTTTTGAAAACTGTTAAAACCGAAAAATCCGGTTTCTTGAAGTAAAGCTTAAAACAATATTTTTAGTTTGGATAGTTGATGGAGGCAAAATGTGTATTATTTTATCATTTATTAACATAAATTTTGGTACCAGGAGAATCTGTTCTTTGCCCCTGTCGCCCTGGACCCTGGCCTTTCAGGTTTTTCACTTTTTTTGTGTGTGTTAGCCCTATATATGTATGTTCTGTGAGTATGGTTGGGCAGGAATGAGCAAAGTGTGCCTTGTGATTACAGAACCAGCAAGACCTCTAGCCACTCGACAGCTTCTGCAGCCAAGCCAGTTGTGGAAGCGACAGTGGCTCCTAAACAAGCCACAGTCAGTACCGCCGCTGCTAAACAGACTCCTGCGTCCAACCCTATGTTAGCAGCACCCAACCCTTCTGCTGTAAGTGCCGTGCCTGACGGCAGTTAATATCTGCCTTATGTTACATTTATTTGTTTGTTCATTTGGTAAACTGGTAGAAAGTTTTCAAGCTAATCTTAATTTTGTTTCCACATTCACAGCCAGTGATTACAGTTTTCATAGAACTTTTCAGACAGTATGCTTTGGGCACAAAGTTCCAATTTAGGAAAAGACACAGATTTAAGACGAGATAATTTATTCCTCAGAAAGAAATTTGTGTCAACAGACAGTGACCTACCTTTGTTACAGCATGTTTCCTGTGACAGAAGGAATTGACATGGCTTTTACACATTGCTGTGAAATTGATAATTTGAAATAAAATGGTTTGTAATCTGTTGTCGGCAGGAACCGCCCAAGCTGAGCTATGCCCAGATGGTGGCCCGCAAGCAGCAAGCGGAGAATGCAGCCAGGCAGCAGAGCGCGGAGGAAGGAGCCAGCTCCCAGGCCTCTTCATCCTCATCCTCTGCTGCCCGCTCCTCAGCACAGACCACGCTACGTGAGCAGAGTCAGACCCAGACCTCCGCCTCTGTTTCTGCTTCCTCCGCCCCGCCCAAATCCGCCAGTGCCAGTGCCCGCCCTCCTGCCAGGGAGCCCCAACGCAAAGACTTTGACCCCAAGGACCAGCGCTTCCCAGGAGGCCGCCGGGCCAAGGAGAACCGCGACAATCGCCCGCGGTTTGACCGTCGACGGAGTGACCGCGATGTCAAGGTGCCGGCCAAGTGACGCTCCTCAGGTATCACGAACTAGTCAGAGTGTGGCAATGTCTCCTGGAATAACGAGCGCTGCAAAATACAGGTTTTTGGTGGGGGGAAATCAATGGGACTTTCAGATTGCTTTGGTGCTGAGAGGCTCAGCGCTTATATGGGAAGAGGTTTTGATTGATCGACGATGATGACGATAACGACGATGATGATGACGACATGCCCTCCCTCATGGTCTTGCCAATATGAAAGTTTGGAGAAGAAATATGGTAACAGAGCTTTACTGCCTCCTGTCTTGATTGGACGAGGAAGGGGGCTGGAGAGAGAGAGCGAGGGGGGGCAATGTCCTAGACACCACTGGGTGGATGCAAGATGAAGTTCCATTTGGCAGTGACAGCTAGGCAGTACTCAAATTGAATCTTTGGCTTCCATTATCACCAATAGCGGAGGGAAGCAGGGATGCGACTTGCTGGCTGTGTACGCGGTGGATCAGGGTGTGACTGTTTCACCCCTGTAGCCACGGAGACCAGCAAAAAGCTTGAAGGCTGTGAGCGGACAGCAAGACCCCGAGGCCTGAGCGGCTTCCTCCCCTGCACCTGTGGGTGGTAAGCCGTTGGCGGCGGGACTCTAGTAGTCAACTGATGTCATGCCGGCAGTCAAGTCCGGCATGCATTTTGTGTGATCTTAAGCTCAGGTGGATGGCAATCCGGTGGCACCTACACCGGCTCTACTGTCCGCTCATGATGTCATTGCTGAAATTTTTTTTTTGCCACGTGTATTGAACATAAAAAAAAAATCTTGCCAAAAAAATTAGTCTTGTCTTGGCCCCCTCTTCCTTGTCTCGTTCTCATGATTTTTGGAGATGTTGTTATTTGGATGGTATTTTCGGGTTTTAGAGTAGCTCAAGTTTGATTATTTTCCTTCACATGGAGAAAGGGTTTAATTCTTTTTGTTTTGTATGTAGTGTATATATACACCATAAGAAAAGGCAGAAAACTCATCTTTCATGATTTCATGTGGAGAAATCTTAAAATTGATTTGAAATTTGAATGTTGTTCTTTTTTTATGTTATTTTGGTAAATGGGTGTAGGGTTAAATCTTAGAAAAAAATGATAAGGTTAAGATATTTGGAATGCTCCCGATCCTCTCCCCCTCCCACCTGCCCTCTCTTCCTAATGGGGTGATGACTAGACCTTGAAGGATGATCATGCACTGTCACACAAACATCAGAAAAGAGGAAGTTTTAGAGGCGTTTCTTTCTGATCTTCAGGTTATTAAGTTATGTTCCTGAAAGATTTTAGGATTTCCAACAGATGATTTTGAAATCAAACCTTTTACATGGTCTCCTTTTTACACTGAAGCTGAATTTAACACACACAAAAGCGGAACAGATTCTTCATGAAAATGGAATCATTAGGTTCTCCTCTGTATTTTAGGTATGTGACTTTGTTTGATCAGCAATGGTTTGCTGGTTGGTAGTATGATTTTGCTTTTAATTTTTATGCAACCTATAATTGGATGTGAATTTGCTTGGTTTTATTTGCTTTCTCTGTCCCCTTTCCTATTTTTTTGTTGTGGTCCCCAGTATGTATTATTCATGTACATAGCATAATGATGGAGAAAACAAAAAACCGATAAAAACCACTAAAATCAATGGATAAAATCAACATTTCTTCATTTTTGTTTCTGCGCTTGAGAATGAATTACATGTTCATTCTTTGCTTTATCATATACTTGTTTGGTGTGCATGATCTGTATCGATTGTTTTGCGTGTGAAACATGTGTCTGTTGATGCTGATTGGTTGATGTGGTGCAGACTTTGTTTTGTTTTCTTTGGTTCTGTAGGAATTGGTCTGTCCTTCAAAGAATCAAACCCAGAATGTGAAAATACCACTGAAATTGAATGGCAGTTGTGAAAGCTTTCCTAGGGCTTACACTTTGTTTTATTCCCTTCAATGGAAGGTGGAGCTTGTTGTTTTTAAATTTTTTCTTTCCTTTACCAATCTTGCTTTTTTTTTAAGTCATTACAGGGGAGTGATCAATGGTTTTGTTTTATTACTGACAGCAAATTTGTTCAGGGAGAAATCTTCATAATTAAGTGGTACCATGTGAGCTTCTCTCCGTTAGACTATAGCGTTTAAGCATGTTGCTGATAGTTAAATGTCTTGTTAGCATGGGTGATTTAAATGTTCTGAACATGGCGTCATTTTGAGGCACACCAAACCCGTAAATAGGTTAAGAAAAGTTGGCAGGGTTAAAACTTGTGAGCATTTGTACAGCTGACTGTAGCATTCACCATGCAGACATTCTGGTTTCATAGACTGAAAACCCAAGTTCCTTTTAATTGCTTTACTTTGCATGGATTTTGACAAGACGTACAACTGTTGATACCTTTCCATTTCTGCTGTTGTCTAGTTGACGCGAGTAAGCGTACGCTGTGTGATATTTGTTTGATGACTGATCATATCTATTACGAAAACTAAGTGTGTGAAGCATTATGGTTGCGGAAAGTTATTTGATTACTAGTGGTTGATCTGTTTGTAGCTGCTTAGGAGCATTGGATAATTATGAATGGAGAAACCCAGTGAGTGAGCCGCAGGGAGAGTTTAGGAGTGAATGCTTGTGAATGAATGTATTTGAATTGATGTGATTGAGAGTTTTTGCTGCCACTATTCTTTTTGTTCAAGAAAAGCTTATAGCTACAGAAATGGTTTGTGTACCTTGTCAAGTTTGACACAAAATGTTGAAACTGCTTCTTAGCTGATGTCAGCTCATTTAAAGGATTTGTTGGTTTTGAAAACTTCAGTTGTGCAGGGGTAGAAATCGTTCACATGGAAACTTTGTTGTGGCATTATTGTTTTTGACAGGTTCTTCCCGATTTGCTTCGAGTTTGAGAAATTGTATATGTACCCACAGCTGAAACACTCTTTATGAATTTCTTTCTCCTTGGGTGTCTTTTATAGGCTATTGATGAACTCTTCAACAATATTTCTCATTGTAAGATGTTTTCAGAAGTTTTGTTGTTTCAGTTTTGTTGTTTCAGTTAAAGTATCTCAGAGCCTAGGTCCTTGGAAAGACTATTGAACAGTGATTCTCTTATATTCCAAGAGCAGTTATATTTTATTTTATTAAAACTTTCTTCTTTTTTTTTTTAAATGAAATAAGCATGTATGCTTGGCTCTACAGCAGACTCATGTCAAGGATACAATCTCATGACTTTCATGCTCTCTCAAATTTTTCCAGAAAAATGCAAAGTTGTTGCTGTTAACTTCTGCATTCAGAGGGGGGAAATCAGAACAGAATGAGAAGCATGGATCACGAGTTGCTCTCGTACATTTTTAAACTGCCGTTAAAGCAAGCATGTGACAACTAGAGGTGCATTGAAGAAAAGCCAAAAGGCTTTGGGGAAGAATTGTGAAGCAGCTTTATTGTCAGGTTGTGTGAGATAAGGTTATGAGGCGTGTTAGGACATGCAGCAGATTGAAGCACATAGCTTTATCCTGTAGCTTTGCGGCATTATTCAAGAGTACCAATAAATAACCATGTCCAAGCAGGACTTTGGGTAGTTTCTTGTACATGAAGGGTGAGAGAGCCAGAAGCTCAAAATGTGCAATAAGTGAAGTACTACATAGTAATGTCATTTAGGAAGGATGATTCCCATGTTAGGTATCTTCTGCTGTTGGAAAAAGTATTGTTAGTCTTATGAACAACATGGTAACCTCTGCCATCATTTTCTTTGCTCTGAAAACATGGATCAACTCGTTCATGTGCGTTTGATATTTATTAGGATGAGCTTGAGGTAGTTGTCAGCATTTTGATTTGTGAACTTTCTAAACTCTATAACTCATTTGATTCTTCTTCCTCGATCACTCCTCAGTGAACTAACAAGTTAGACAGAATCGTGAGATAGCATTGAGAGCTGTATCGTAATGAGGGTAAAAGAGTTTGGAAAGAGTATGCTGCATGTCGGTGTGTGTTTTCAAATGCCAAGATGTAAACTGATTTTTGTTCTTGTAAGCATAAACAGTATATTACATGTTCCTATACTCTTAAACAGATTGTCATACATGTACTTGTATAAAAGATATGTTTGTGTATAGTGCAAAACAAAAAAAGAACAGTTTGAAACTTGTGTTGATATGTAATGTATTTTGATCTTGTCATGTGAACTTTAACATTGGGGATGTGATGTTCAGTGTTCTGTCATTTCTGCAAATGATGTGCTTCTAACAGGTAGGACCATGAAAACAAGGCCAAAAAAGTATTTTGAAGGGAAAGAAACTTGTTTCAAAATGACAATTTTAGGAGCCACCAGTACTTGTGTCCAGCGTCACGTGTAACCACAACCAGTTGATTTTTGCACCCTAGCTTTGCACTTGTTCTACTGCTGTGATGGTGGGTTTTTTTTTTAACTGACATTGCATGCCAGAACCTGCAAAGCTTGTTAACAAGCAGATTTATTGAAAGGGTTGTAATGGGGTTCAGCCCTACAGGAACAGGAACTTATTCAACATTTTCGAGTGGCATGGGCAAAGCAGGTGCAAACTACATACTTTGACTTGGTGTTCAAGGGGCGTTAAAAAATAACAACCAAGTTTGACTTGGTGGACTGGTGACCTATGTTCTCTTGAATTCGCACATTCTTTGTCTGTCTCAGTGTCTGGGCCACCTTCAGAGGGTTACAGTGCTCCTTTTGTTTCCCTTTCCTTGCTGTTTTTGTCCTTTATCCTGCTGATGTGATGGCAATTAAAACTGTGATACAGGGACATCTTCTTAGACTGGATGGAAAAAAATAGGTAGAGTTGAAATTAATTCAAGTCGGTTTTTACCTGTTCACTTAGTGTGCAAGACAATGAACCTTGGTACTGTCCATGTTCAAGCTACTTTGTTCCATTAAGAAAGATGATGCGTATAAGATTAGTGGAAGAAATGCCTTGCTGTAATTAGCTTTTGCGGTAAAGTGCCGTAACCAAGGATGACATTTTCTTGAATTTTGAAGGTCAAAAGGTCAGTGAACATGTGCCATCGACCTTTTTGTAGCCGATAAAGTTACACTTGTTTGAGTCTGTTTTCCTGCTGCTGACAAGGCACCTAGAGCTTAGTGCACACACCCACATTTCAGCAAGTCCAGCATTTAAGATTTTCCAACCAAAACTGAGTATACAAGAGTTACAAGAAAGGAAACTTAGCTCAAGCTTAAAGAGCTGCCGAGTGCTTGTTTTCCATTGCTACATAAGCAATATTGCTGCATATCAAGCGGTCAACTAAAACATTCCAGACATTCATGTAATCGGGGCATTGACTTGCCCAACACCAGCAACTAAATGTTAAGTACTAGCATTAATGTGAGCTGATTCTTATGAGAATGTTCATGGTAGGTGTTAGCACTCATAATTTCACCTGAACCCCCCTCGGGTTAGGGGGAGTCCCATATTGGTTGGGACGAGAAAGAATTTACCCGATGCTCCCCAGCATGTCGTAAGAGGCGACTAACGGATTCTGTTTCTCCTTTTACCCTTGTTAAGTGTTTCTTGTATAGAATATAGTCAATTTTTGTAAAGATTTTAGTCAAGCAGTATGTAAGAAATGTTAAGTCCTTTGTACTGGAAACTTGCATTCTCCCAGTAAGGTAATATATTGTATTACGTTGCAAGCCCCTGGAGCAAATTTTGATTAGTGCTTTTGTGAACAAGAAACAATTGACAAGTGGCTCTATCCCATCTTCCCCCTTTCCCCGTCGCTATATAACCTTCGTGGTTAAAAACAACGTCAAACACCAAGTAAAGAAAGAAAGAATTTCACCTGATAAACCAGAACAAGCAGAACATTTGACAGAGAAAGAAATAACTAGTTACATGAACATAGTCCCGCAGTGGGGCACTGCGGTTATGAAATTAAAAGCCCCTCCTGTTTTTGGAACCGCAGGAGCTTTCTAGTTTGCTGTTAGGTAGATTTTTGGTTCCTCTTTCCTGTCATGCTCTCTTTTTCTTCATGAATTCTTTTCTTTTTTCTGCCTTCTTGCTCATTCACCTGTATTTTTTCCAAAAATCTCTTCTCTTGCCGCTTGTCTCGCGATTCATGTATAGTTTAATCTGTTAGTGTTCTGATGTAAGTCCAGCAGTAGATAGGTTAAGCCTATTTTAACATACTGGAAACTGGTAATCTTCCAGTAGGTATTAATTTAGTTTTACTAAAGCCTGCTGGGACACAAGTAATGGGTTAGTGCATTTGTAAACAGGAATCGCTTGACAAGTGGCCCCCTTCATCCCCCCCTTCCTCGTCCTGATATGGCTCTGCGTAGTCGGCTGGACGTTAAGCAACAAATAAACAAACAAACAAACAAACATGAACATAGTATAAATCTGGACACGTGGTGAAACTCTTAAGGGGGAAACCTAGCTGTTTGAGTAACCCTTCTAGCATTAGCACTCTGTTTGAGGCCCTTTTCTGTGCATGCTTAGAGAAAGGACTTTCCTTCTTGTTCTTCTTACTCCTCTGCTCTCATCCCCATGTGTGTACATTGTTTGTTGCCTTATGTATAAATGCAGTAGTTTAAAGCCGATTTGCGTGTGTTTGCATTTGGACTTGGAGTAACTTTTGGCGTGTACAGTTTTTGAACTTAATGTCCTTCCGTTTGGCCCTTGTCCCCAAGTTTACCCTTATTTTCTCTTTTTCTCAAGTTCTGGAACGATATTTTGGTCTAGGGTTTGCGGTGTGTTTTTTGTCTGATCTTGTTCAAAGCAGTGTTATATTCTGACAGACTAATTGAAAAGCTGGTATAATAAAACAACTCACTCATCCAAGCACAGATAAGTGGATGCAAGCTTGCTTCTTGATATACAAAAGTGCAAAGCTGTTGCTTTATTGGGAAAAATGGCGCTTTTTATATGTTTTCTTTTAATTTTTGTTAGGTCTCTTTCTCCGGGGATGCAGGATGCATTTGAAGACTTCCAAAGTCAAACTTTGTTGCGCACACGGCTAAATAATCCCAGCCCTCCCTCCTCTTGTATTTTTGTCACTGTTTAAATGCCTGTTACTTAAGATGGCAATAAATATTAGGTGATATGACATGATTCTGAATCTGTACAGGTTGAAAAACGTGATTTACCTTTAAACTAAGGTGGTGGACTTTTTTTTTCTCCCCCTTTCCAGATTGTCTATATCTCTGGCATATGTTACCTGGTTGGCTTGTGCTTGTATCGCCACATTATGTCATGAAAGAAAACAATTCTTTATAAAATATTTCTGCGTGTATCACGTGTGCTTTTGATTCTGAACGAGATGATTGAGTTAGCATTAGCAACTTTTTTTTTGTCTTTCCCTTCATTGGGCACGGTGCAAATGTGTTGACGTTTTTCTCCGATGCGATTGATTGCCTTAAACAAATAAAAGAAAAACGTAAATAAAACAGGAACATTTTGACCTAAATATTGAATGACCCCCTCCTCTCCAACCATGTTTAAAATGAATGTTTTACTAATGGGGTATTTTTCTGTCGTTGTGTCTGCAATTGTTCAACATGTTACTGACACTGTTTTCATGGTCATGCCACCTGATATGTTATATGAAATAGACTGTTCACCTTTTTTTTCAAAAAAGAAAAAACTCATGTACATGTCAACATGAGGTTTGTTGCACATTAAATGATGTTCAGTTGCTTATCCTGTTTACAGTTTGGGTATGCAGTATAATTCTGTGTGTACCCCTTGCAACCCCTATGATGATCATGTAATAAACATCTGTTGTCTGTCTCTCTTTTTCTTCTCCTCTTCTTCCTCTCTCTTTTCCTGTCAACCTTGTTTTCTGTCTTGTATAGAAGGGTTTGGGACTTTCTTTATTTCGAAGTTAAAATGAAAATTTTGTGCGCTTTCAGAGACAATTAAAAACAGAATTCATGCTTTTTAGCTTGTCAATTGAATTTTGGTTGAAAATATTTATTGAAATTTTCTTGGAATAGCGGAAAATAAAAATCTATCTTTGTAACATAATGTTCACTGCGTGCACGTTAGTGTGTGTGCGTGTGTGTGTGTGTGTGTGTGAAGATAACTTCCATTACCGCATGTAAGTTGTAACTCTTTAACCAGAATTGTTTCCCATAAATGCAAGGCCAAACGTACATGAACTCGCACAAATGTATATCTCCAGTTTCAATCATTTTCAGTCTTTTGTATGTATGAGGCAGAAAGGGGTTTTATTGACTTGCCGAAGTCACTGGGATGATGTTAAAAATGAGGAATGTTAAGCCGGTTAATTGTGCATATATATGCAAAACACTTATCGTTGGTGTTTGTTTTCTCAATGTAATTGAACTTTGAAACTTTGCACACCTTTATGATGTGATGACACGCAGACATGCAGAATGTCTGGTTAACACTAGTCAATTTTCAAGGTCATGGTGCAGTCGAGTTTTGGTGGAAAATTATAATTTTCTCAGATGTTATTAACTCATTGTCTCCCAGGTACGAATATATCCGTACCCACTCATATGGCTCTATCTGACCAGGTACGAATATATCCGCTCAGACTGTTAGCTTCAGTCGCTTCCTGTAACGTCCATCTAACGTCTGCATTCCAGCTTGTTGATACACAGTTACTACACAGTTACTACAATTCTGAGTGACCTGCTGCAGCACAGCTGGTCTCGACAAAAAAAAAACTTGGTCAACATAGGTGGGGTAGAAAGTGTTGATGCCAGAGCTTTGAAATTGTGCACAATTATAGTTTTTGATGACCTTCAGACAGCTCCCAAGTTTGGTTGATCCTTGTCAAATTTCAAGGTCATAGGAGGGTCAGAATTGGCAAATTATATTTTTTCTAATATTTTTCATCCCGCAGTGGGGCACTGCGGTTATGAAATTAAAAGCCCCTCCTGTTTTTGGAACCGCAGGAGCTTTCTAGTTTGCTGTTAGGTAGATTTTTGGTTCCTCTTTCCTGTCATGCTCTCTTTTTCTTCATGAATTCTTTTCTTTTTTCTGCCTTCTTGCTCATTCACCTGTATTTTTTCCAAAAATCTCTTCTCTTGCCGCTTGTCTCGCGATTCATGTATAGTTTAATCTGTTAGTGTTCTGATGTAAGTCCAGCAGTAGATAGGTTAAGCCTATTTTAACATACTGGAAACTGGTAATCTTCCAGTAGGTATTAATTTAGTTTTACTAAAGCCTGCTGGGACACAAGTAATGGGTTAGTGCATTTGTAAACAGGAATCGCTTGACAAGTGGCCCCCTTCATCCCCCCCTTCCTCGTCCTGATATGGCTCTGCGTAGTCGGCTGGACGTTAAGCAACAAATAAACAAACAAACAAACAATATTTTTGCAGCCAGAGCTTTGAAACTTTATACATTTTCAGGGTTTGATGACCCTCCAGATATTAGGCAAGCTTGGTTGGTCCTAGACTTTCAAGGTCACAGGGGGGTTATGTTTGGGTAAAAAATATGGACAACTCTGATGTTTTGAATTTACGGCTTTGAAACTTCACCTCCCCCAGAATCGGCGTATGGCTGCCTGAATGATGGGGTAAAAACAAATCCACTCGTTCAAAAACATGAGTGAACGTGGGAGTTTCAGCCCATGAACAAAGAAGAAGAAGAAACTTCAACCACCACCCTTGGTTTGACGACCTCCAGATATGATTCAAGTCTGGTTGACCCTCTTCAAATTTGAAGTTCACGATGGGGTCAAGTTCGGTTTAAAAAATGAACAAAATATTATTTACAATGATAATTAAAAGCTACGGTCATCAAAAGAAACAGTTGAGGAGAACCTCGCCTAAACATTAAAACTATTCCACAAGTTAAGACCATAAGAACATGTCATGTGATGGACAAAAAACAACGTTTCTACATAGACACGTAAACATAATATTTTTGACAGTTATTGCAGCATCAACTTTCGCATCAGACTCGGTAACAGCGCCAATGCGGTGAACTTTTTAAGAGAGATGTGGTAGAGAGAAAGAGAGAGAGAAAGGGGGGGGGGGGGGGGCAGAGAGAGAGAGAAGTAAGTAAATGCAGCTTCATCCTCTTCGCATCACTAAGACTAACCCCGAAAAATACACAAGTGGTTAATGTGTGTCCAGGTGGGTGTGAAATTAAGTGTCAGTTAAGGGAACGGAAGACCGGTCAATACGTGAAACCCAAACCACGACATGACTTGGGCCAGACCACAGGCGGAAGGTATCGTTCACTGGACCACTACTTACATAGAAAGTGAACGATACCTTCCGCCTGTGGCCAGACAAGCGATATAGGGTAGGCAACAGCTGGGAAAACGCATATTCAGCAGTATTGATAATAATTACGAAGAGGGAGGGAGAGAGAGAGAGTGGGCGGTGGGGTTAGTGAAAGATGTTATTTGGCTGACTTTGGTGGTGTACGTGCATGGGCAACGAATGACGAAAGTGGAATCGATAGGGTCGATGTGTCGGGTTTTGAAGGACCAGTCCTTTGACAAACAAATAACAAAACCCCTCTATTAATCAAAGGCTATGCTTATGACACAGCTGAGTGGTTCAAAGAGATAGGTTTCTAGAAAGTGTCTTAAAATTAATTACTGCGGAAAAGCTGGGGCAAAACACCACATAAAAAACATATTTTGAGGACGGAAACATCAGCGTTGGATATGAATTTCAGTCTGTTCATTTATCAGAGCGACATCAAGTTGCACCACGCGTTGTAATACAATTAAAGTTCTGTCAACATTTTCCCCCGTACTTATGACGGCTTACTAGTGCCAAAACATGGGGTTACCCATTATCACGTGATAATTACTAATTAACGCTGTCAGTTACTGTTTTCACTCGTTAGTTACTCATTTTCCCGGGATAATTAGTAATTTTAACGGGAAAATGACTATTTTTTTAGTTTTGGCCCTAGCAATCCGTCAGGAAGTAAGCCAAAACTAAAATTTAGTAATTAACCGGTGAAAGTTAGTAATTTTCCCAGGAAAATTAGTAATTAACACGTGATAATGGTAATTATCAAGGGAAATGGTAATTATCAAGGGAAAATTACTAATTTTCCCTTGATAATTACAATTATGAGGTTTTGGCACTAGTAAGCCATATGACGGCTTAGTAGTGCCAAAACCTGGTGTTACCCATTATCACGTGATAATTACTAATTAACGCTGTCAGTTACTGTTTTCATCTGTTAGTTACTCATTTTCACGTGTTAATTACTAATTTTTAGTTTTGGCACTAGCAATCCGTCAGGAAGTGAGCCAAAACTAAAAATTAGTAATTAACAGGTGAAAGTTAGTAATTTTTGCGAACAAATTTTCACGGGAAAATTAGTAATTAACACGTGAAAATGGTAATTATCAAGGGAAAATTACTAATTTTCCCTTGATAATTACAATTATGAGGTTTTGGCACTAGTAAGCCCTCATACGTACTTTCACTTTGTTTCTTTCTCACGAGGTCGTTCAGTTTAAAGATACCGTTTCCTTCCTGTTTAACCGATCACGTAAACCAACACGGATCTGTTCAGGTTTCTAAATGGGATAAGAGCATCCTTCCACTTGGTCAAATACCAAAGTCCAGCATCCTGACTGTGTAGACTGAGTGAGAATCGCTTGCTCTCAGTGCCAGAGCATCCTTCCACTTGGTCAAATACCAAAGTCCAGCATCCTGACTGTGTAGACTGAGTGAGAATCGCTTGCTCTCAGTGCCAGAGCATCCTTCCACTTGGTCAAATACCAAAGCCCAGCATCCTGACTGTGTAGACTGAGTGAGAATCGCTTGCTCTCAGTGCCAGAGCATCCTTCCACTTGGTCAAATACCAAAGCCCAGCATCCTGACTGTGTAGACTGAGTGAGAATCGCTTGCTCTCAGGGCCGGTGTAACGATTACATCTTTCCCCTGTGGTCATACTTTGATGCCGGGTCACTGTGCATGCGTGAACAAGATGAAGTAATCTCACCACGTGTATACACGAGGTCAGTTTTCTGCCTCGGTCATATTTCGATGCCGGTCAGTTTCCTTGGTTGGCTGGTAACATGTCTTGAACTTGTTTTCCGAGCACTCATGGAGCTGCTCGCGTTTTAAGAGACAACTGCCTTTGCCATTTACAGTTACATTGCTATTTTACTGACTATAGTGTCCGGATTTGGTGACATTGAGATCTTTCTTATGATTGAAAAACTCGTCCAACGACATCGGACAAATCTCGGATCTTTCACATGACTAACTGAGAAGTAGTGAAGCAGTTTTCTCAGTACTTGGGTGAACTCGAATTAAATTAACAAATACGTTCACAACAGCCAAAGACATTATTATTTTATTTATTTTTGAGATGTACAGCCTCTTGAGTTATGAGTTTGTTGATCTTTTCAAACGCGTTGTTTTTTTATTTAGTGTTTTTTAAGCCATAGTTAAAATGTAAAGCATGTAGAGCACAGATCTGTATGGTAAATTTACTTTATATTTAAAGCTGTCATCATATTAACCCCCCCTCCACACACACTCACACACAGACACACATGGTAGGCATGTTCGTTCAAATTGTTGGAGTAGCACACAAAAAAAGCTAGTCTGTCCGCTCACAAGCAAGGTGTCGAGTGAAATGCGAAAGCTGACCACAGCGGAAGTGGCGTCATAGTTTTGGGCATGCGCAGTGACCGGCATCGAAATATGACCACAGGGTAAAGATGTAATCGTTACACCGGACCGGTGTGACGCCGTCATCTTGGCCCTGCCGTCATATTACGATTCTCGGCCTCGTTGATCTTGTAGTAAACTCCACACTGAACAAAAAAACACCCTTCGATAGTACTGATGAGCGACCTTGGGTACCTTACATTCATGGGGCCAAATTTGTCCAACCAATTTTTACATTTAGTCAAGTTTTGACGGCACTGTCACGCTCTCATTTTTCAACCAAATTGGTTGAAATTTTGGACAAGTAATCTTCGACGAAGGCCGGGGTTTGGTATTGCATTTCAGCTTGGTGGCTTAAAAACTAATGAGTGAGTTTGGTCATTAAAAATCTGAAAATTGTAAAAAAAATATTTTTTTTATAAAACGATCCAAATTTACGTTCATCTTATTCTACATCATTTCCTGATTCCAAAAACATATAAATAATAATATGTTATATTTGGATTAAAAACAAGCTCTGAAAATTGAAAATATAAAAATTATTATCAAAATTAAATTGTCCAAATCAATTTAAAAACACCTTCATCTTATTCCTTGTCGGTTCCTGATTCCAAAAACATATAGATATGATATGTTTGGATTAAAAACACGCTCAGAAAGTTAAAACGAAGAGAGGTACAGAAAAGCGTGCTATCCTTCTCAGCGCAAGTACTACCCCGCTCTTCTTGTCAATTTCACTGCCTTTGCCGTGCGCGGTGGACTGACGATGCTACGAGTATTACGGTCTTGCTGCATTGCATTGCGTTCAGTTTCATTCTGTGAGTTCGACAGCTACTTGACTAAATGTTGTATTTTCGCCTTACGCGACTTGTTTTAATTTAACTTAGAAATTTGATTCATTCTAAAAATGTTTCCCTTCTCATTCAAGGGACGTAACCACTCGGTACACGTTTTCGAAGAAATCGATTTTTTGTGTGAAATCTATTAAATTTCACCACCAATGTTCTTCACATGCCAGAAACTGACATGCTGTTCGTCCTTAAATAATTTCACTTAATTAATTTTACCTGGAAACAACATTTCAGTCTGGAGTATAAATCGAGGGGGTAATAATCATGACGGCAGGGCGGTCAAGATGACGGCGTCACACCGGAAAGCTGGCGGCAGCAACAGAATGAGTCGCGCTGCACGAAGCAGCCAGGTTGTCGATTTGGGAAGAACGTCGTATCTCATGCAAAAACCTGGACACACCAGTGATCGCTTACTCTAGAAGAATTGGATCTGGATTCTTACTAGGTGTTGGTCGTGGCCGGGATACATCACATGAGCCGATTTCGGCTATACGTGAGCGGAGCACAATTAAGCCCCAGAAAGTATGTCCCGGCCTCGACTGATTGTCGAGGGGGCAGTTGTCCGGGGGTTGGCGGGGGCAATTTTCCGGGTGGCGACTAGCCTAGGCTAGACCCAATAATAATGCCACGGATATGGCACAAATCCTAATCTAGTTCTAAACGTCTTGCAATGCTGAAAAATAAATCGCCAAATACAAACACGACGAACAAATGTATCTATGGTGATCAGGGCTGGACCTAGTGTACGGGAAGTAAGGTCAGTATGTTCAAGGCCAGATACGTGCCAGTGTCACGACACACAAGTGTTGAGGGTCATCTCATGCAGTTCGGTCACCGTACTCTGTACCCGTGTCAGGGTGCGTTGGTTGTTGGTTTTTCCTGTCCCTTCATACTGATTTGGCTATTCTTGACTTCAGGGTGCGTGGCTAACGATGTTTGACCGAAAGCGCAATCAGTCACCGGTAAGAGAGATACTAGATTGTACGGTTGCATAGTCGTGTCAGTTGCGAAAGAGCGCTGAGATCGTCGCCTATTCTATATAGTGGTCACTGGCTGCATGGTCTGTCCCACAGCTTGTCGCAAAATCCTTCCATTTGGACGCAGGCATACCAAACATCAACAGACTGCACAGCTGCTCTTTTAAACCACAATAAAGATTCGACCAGAGCATCCTTCCACCTGGACATCGGCATACCAAACATCAACAGACTGCACGGCTGCTCTTGTAAACCACAATAAAGATTCGACCAGAGCATCCTTCCACCTGGACATCGGCATACCAAACATCAACAGACTGCACGGCTGCTCTGTCAAACCACAATAACGATTCTACTACTAGAGCATCCTTTCATTTGGACGCCGCCGGTGTCACGAACTGAAACCTCTGCTGAACAATCCTTCTCATTGCTGGTTAGGTTGTTCACGACCTGAGTAATCTCCCCATGTTAGCGCATGCGCATTGAACGCAATGAGAAGGATTGTTCAGGCAGAGTCAGTTTTCAGTTCGTGACACCGGCATACCAAAAATCAACAGCCTCCATGCAGGGGAGGGAGGGGGGGGGTGCTTGCTGAACCACCGTGACTGAGCTCTTTACCCGGTAACCCATGTCAATCTGCACTATGCACAGGAAGCAGCGGCCAGGCTGCTGATTATTGGTATGTGACTAATTGGAAGCACCCAGTGTTATTCCATGTAAAAGCGGCATGGACGGAACTGTCGTGGTGTACACGGTCGTTGACACACACAAACAAGTCGCGTAAGGCGAAATTACTACATTTAGTCAAGCTGTGGAACTCACAGAATGAAACTGAACGCACTGCATTTTTTTCACAATGACCGTAGTCCGCCGCTAGTGCAAAAGGCAGTGAAAGTGACGAGCCTGTTTAGCGCGGTAGCGGTTGCGCTGTGCTGCATAGCACGCTTTACTGTACCTCTCTTCGTTTTAACTTTCTGAGCGTGTTTTTAATCCAAACATATCATATCTATATGTTTTTAGAATCAGGAACCGACAAGAAATAAGATGAAATTGTTTTTAAAACGATTTCGAAAATTTAATTTTAATCATAATTTTTATATTTTTAATTTTCAGAGCTTGCTTTTAATCCGAATATAACATATTTATATGTTTTTGGAATCAGAACATGATGAAGAATAAAATAAAAGTAATTTTGGATCGTTTTATAAAAAAATAATTTTAATTACAATTTTCAGATTTTTAATGACCAAAGTCATTAATTAATTTTTAAGCCTCCATGCTGAAATGCAATACCGAAGTCCAGCCTTCGTCGAAGATTGCTTGGCCAAAATTTCAATCAATTTGATTGAAAAATGAAGGTGTGACAGTGCCGCCTCAACTTTTACAAAAAGCCGGATATGACGTCATAAAAGACATTTATCGAAAAAATGAAAAATCGTCTGGGGATATCATACCCAGGAACTCTCATGTAAAATTTCATAAAGATCGGTCCAGTAGTTTACTCTGAATCGCTCTACACACACACACGCACAGACACAGACACAGACACAGACACACACACAGACACACACACACACACACACACACACCACGACCCTCGTCTCGATTCCCCCTCTATGTTAAAACATTTAGTCAAAACTTGACTAAATGTAAAAAGAAGGTATCTTTAACCTAATAACACGACTCTACTTTCACATGGTGTCTCTTTTTATCAGTACTGCACACTTCTTGCCGTGTTTTCATTGAGATGAGAAGAGGTGAGACCTAATCACGGTTTCTTAGGAATGCAATCACACCGGCCCAGGCGCCTAATTTGTTTCTCGAGCTGATAAATTGATAAAACCGGAAAGCAACAACAGAAGCCAGGGAAGAAAGTTGACCTGGGCGCTCCATGTCAGTGGTTTGGTCGTGTGCCATCTTTCTGTTCTCCCTTTGGTACAGTGCACGTGGTACACTAAGCAATTACATGTACATTTAAACACCCCTTTCATTTAAGTTCCCCCGACTGAATTAAAACCCCTTCCCGGGCAACGCGCACGTTTTCACTAACCTCCCAAACGCTTTTTATGGTTGTTTTTTTGTGTGGGGGAGGGAGGGGGGGGGGGTTGCATCTGGATCATCATGAAATCCGAGGAGAAATCGCACCTCTCACCCCCTCATCTCTTCATTGCCTATACAGCTTGCTGTCGAATTTACCTTTTTCGTTCAAGGAGAGGCTTCCTTTCCCTCCAGAAACATCAAAAAACGTTCAGCTTCAAGGGGGCTTCGCTCCCTTGCAACCCCCACCAAGGGGGCTTCGCCCCCTGGACCCCCACCAAGGGGCTTTGCCCCCTGGACCCCCATCTGTAACCGTGGCCCCCCCCCCCCTCTCCTAGTACTTACCTATTCCGGCCCTGTGACTGACACACACACTCTCACACACACACACACCGTGCGTTGCACACGCACACACACGCACGCACACACACACACACACACGGCACACACATAAGCACGCACTGACGCACGCTCACGGTACACATACAGGTCAAGTCAAATTTTATTTCAAGAAACCCCATGGGGGTACATGAAAAAAAAATATACAAGAACAATAAAGAGAGGAATGCAGGTTGTTCCATCAATACATACACATAAATTCGTTCCGTTGAAAAAATAAAAAAATAAAATAACTTGTTTTACATGTACATTTAAACACCCCTTTCAGTTAAGTCCCCCCGACTGATTTAAAACCCCTACCCGGCCGCAGTCACACAACGCGCACGTTTTCACTAACTGACTGACACACACACACTGACACACACACACCGTGCGGCACACACGCACACACACACACACACGGCACACACATACGCACGCACTGACGCACTATTTGAATAAGTACGCTGGCGTACGTCGAATACGTTATGGGTACGTTTTGTATACGTTAAGAGGACGCTGAAGCACGCTGGCATACGTCGTAGTACGCTGACCATACGTCGAGAATTTTTGTGCATGCACAAAACTTTGCTGCGTGCTCAGCGTACTACGACGTATGCCAGCGTGCTTCAGCGTCCTCTTAACGGCACACATACGCACGCTCGCCGCTCACACACACACACACACACACACTCTCTCTCTCTCTCTCTCTCTCTCTCTCTCTCTCTCTCGCTCTCTCCCTCCCCCCATGACGTCCGAAGGTGACAGGCTGTACCTGTGTGCATCAGTGTACATGCTCACTACGTAAGTTATTTTGCCTCCCTCTCATGTGTCCATCAGACGGAGCGTGTCGTGACATTCTGACCTGTGCCGTGTTTCTCAACTCCTTCCTTCCACAGCTTCTCTGCACTCTCAACTTTTCTCTCCTTTTCTCCTTCCCGCCCTCTTTGCGCAGGTTCCCCATACACCTCCTCCTCTTCCTCCTTTGTTTCATCATCATCTTCTTCTTCTTCTTACGACTGAGGGTACTACAGTGGAATCCCCCTTTTAAGACCCCCACATTTTAAGTTTCCCTCTCTTAGT
Organism: Littorina saxatilis; assembly: GCF_037325665.1. Lineage (NCBI taxonomy): Eukaryota > Metazoa > Mollusca > Gastropoda > Littorinimorpha > Littorinidae > Littorina > Littorina saxatilis. The sequence goes on along the minus strand of NC_090246.1, from coordinate 65,996,925 downwards.
AAGACTTTTTTTTTTTTTTAGACTTTCTGTTCAAAACCTCTGTCAAATTTCCCCCATTTTGAAGACTCATTGACTCCTTTTTACATTTAGTCAAGTTATGACTAAATGTTTTAACATAGAGGGGGGAATCGAGACGAGGGTCGTGGTGTAAGTGTGTGTGTGTGTATGTGTGTGTGTGTGTGTGTGTGCGTGTAGAGCGATTCAGACCAAACTACTGGACCGATCTTTATGACATTTGACATGAAAGTTCCTGGGTATGATATCCCCATACGTTTTTTTCATTTTTTTGATAAATGTCTTTGATGACGTCATATCCGGCTTTTCGTGAAAGTTGAGGCGGCACTGTCACGCCCTCATTTTTCAACCGAATTGGTTCAAATTTTGGTCAAGTAATCTTCGACGAAGCCCGGGGTTCGGTATTGCATTTCAGCTTGGTGGCTTAAAAATTAATTAATGACTTTGGTCATTAAAAATCGGAAAATTGTAAAAAAAAATAAACATTTATAAAACGATCCAAATTTACGTTTATCTTATTCTCCATCATTTGCTGATTCCAAAAACATATAAATATGTTATATTCGGATTAAAAACAAGCTCTGAAAATTAAATATATAAAAATTATTATCAAAATTAAATTGTCCAAATCAATTTAAAAACACTTTCATCTTATTCCTTGTCGGTTCCTGATTCCAAAAACACGCTCAGAAAGTTAAAACAAAGAGAGGTACAGAAAAGCGTGCTATCCTTCTTAGCGCAACTACTACCCCGCTCTTCTTGTCAATTTCACTGCATTTGCCATGAGCGGTGGACTGACGATGCTACGAGTATACGGTCTTGCTGAAAAATGGCAGCTACTTGACTAAATATTGTATTTTCGCCTTACGCGACTTGTTTTTTTTTTAGACTTTCTGTTCAAAACCTCTGTCAAATTTCCCCCATTTTGAAGACTCACTGACTATCCAAATTTACGTTCATCTTATTCTCCATCGGTGAAGCACAGCGCAATCGCTACCGCGCCAAACAGGCTCGTCACTTTCACTGCCTTTTGCACTAGCGGCGGACTACGTTCAGTTTCATTCTGTGAGTTCCACAGCTTGACTAAATGTAGTAATTTCGCCTTACGCGACTTGTTAAGATCTGATTTTCTGAGACTTGTGGAGGTTTTAAAGGGGGTGTTCCACTGTACACGAGAGCAGGCAGATGATGATGTGCGAACGCACTTAGTTTGCTGAACAAAAAATGTATCAGGTACATAAAACGGTTGCCACATGGTAAGTGCTTGTAAGATTACAAGAGATAGCACACAACTGTGTATTTTTAAATAAAACATCTATTCAGAAAGGGGTAACACTGACCGAATGAAAGGAAACAAGACCCGACAGGTCTCTGATTGATTAATGATTCTATTCCCGGCCTTTTAAAATGTTAACCGCTAAAATACCACAAACTACCGTTAGAGGCCATCCCTCAGTCAACATCCTTTATTTTTTGTTCCTTCTGTCTTTGTGTGCGAGTGTTTTTTTTTTTAATTTCTTTTATTTTTTTAATTTTCATTTTACCACTAGCAAAAGTTTCAACTCGTTCCATTTAGCTTGGAGTTGGAAGAAACGTATTCTGCAAATGAAAATTCACTATTATAGAACGAACATTTCTAACGTAGGCCTACTTCTTGTATTGCAGGCCTGACAATTGTGCGCATGAAGATTATGAATCCTTACTAACGGGTTTTTCCCCCTTCTCTTTGACATTGATTTCATTATCACGCTCATGTCTACGCTCAAAATAAACGACAAGAAGGGATCACTGGAAAAATTTGAAACTAGAAACCGGTCTACAGTAGAATTGTCTTCGTCTTGCTTTGCTTAAAGTGTGTTGAAGAGGTACAAAGAACTATGAACAGATTCAGCAATCATGAATGGGTTTTTTAATTGACATATTACATGTACTAACGAGTTAGTCACAAGTGACATCGTCATTTGCTAATTATACACGCGTCCAAGCTTGCGGGTCAGCAACTTTGCAGCAAGAAATGCAGGCCTTACATATCTAGCTAGCTCGGTAATATGATTACAACAGCTGCACCCAAAATCTGTTGTGTTAACTTTCTCTTTCTCTCAGCGGAGCGGCTGTTATCTCTTAAAGGGGTATTTGCCTTTCTGTTCACTGCAAACCATCAGAGAGGTTTGAATGTATTTGCTTTCTCAGTTGTAAGTGTTCGTTTCTTTAAACAAGTTTCTCTGACAAGTGGTTTTGTTTCTTGTTGCGAAAACACTTCCACGGATTAGTTTAAATATGACACTTGACTGTCTGGCATTCAAGTATTTGACAAACCACATTAAATTCCTGATGTGAACATGGCAATGAAACACTCTACACGCCGTATAAACGGTTGCGTCGACTGAAAGCCGCGGGATCAGTTGCATCGACTAAAAGCCGCGGGATCAGGACACGCGAGGTGAGTTTCTCCACACTTTGAACTTAGGTATTGTAGCATCACATCATCGATTTTTGTCATTGATTGCATTTACGTGTGAATGTTGAACTGTGATTATTTACACTTGTTCAAGCGCATTTTTGTAAATTTTGACTTTCAACCTTCACCACCAAAAATGAGTCAAGCTTTCGGACAAAGCTACAGACAATTAAGATGTAATCAATGATTATTTATTGACCATTGGGTTAAATTTTATTAGCTAATGTTACATGGTTACTTCATATTTTACGGATATGTAAAGACACCAAACAGTTTGACGGTTGCACACCATGGAAGAGCATGGTTGCACGTCGCGACAATATAAACCGGAGGAAGCGGCCGTGAAAAAATAACCTTTGGCCAGTGGACCAGAAAGATTTTACTTCAGGACTGTATCTCATTTGAATAGAAGTATCATTTCCAAGAAATTTCACAACGTCTAGAAATAATTGGAAACAAATGTTCTCCATGGGAAATGTATTATCGCTCACAATGTTGTTGAATTTGACCCATGTTGACAGGTGTCCAAGTGACTTCATTCGTATAATATTCATGCAATAACAGGCGCTAGTTCCTTAAGACGTTTAACATCAGCAGACGAAGCATCATTCACATCGATTGATTCATCACTGTCCGAATTTGATGCTGGTTCGTCCGTTTTGTTCTCGTCCGCTTTGCATCGCCAGTTTTGCATTCGTCGGCTTTGCATTCTATTGTGATAGTTTCATTCTTATGGCCAACAATGTGGTATCCCTCTGCTACTGTCTTTGGAATTACTTCGAAGTCTTTTGAACAATATCTGAATACCCCGGCTTTATTGTCAAGCCGAAGAATGCGAAGCTTCACATTTTCAGTGGGGTGTAATGATAAATCATGATCGATAGCGGTGATGAATTCTTCACATTTTTCGGAACAATACCAGCTGCACATGAAGCGGGGCTGATTCGCATCCATGGTTTATGCAGTGGACAGGTGATTTCAGGGGCCGGACTCCATCTGCCATAGAAAATTAGAAATATCAGAGTGCGAGTACCATCCTAAAAAAAGTGCGTGTCTCCATGAAACTATTGGGACTGTACACTTTCCGGGTCAAACAGTGGCCGGCAAAAGTATTGCACCACATAGAAATTAAAGAGAGGAAAGGTCTGACAATTTAGACACTTTTCAAACGGTCTTTTTAATACAATCAAGTATACTACACTCATGAATTTTTAAAGACGAAAGTCCCCTCTTTCTTGTGATACCAAATCTGTTAGCAAATGAAGAGTTCTTACATATCTAATTAGGACCGTTAAAATGTGAGGTAATTTCCCGATTCGTTCAAAGCAATTTTAGTTATTTCCGTTCTTCCCATTTGGTGCGATACTTTTGCTGGCCACTGTACACCATTACATGGCATGATGTTTGTTGTACAATGTTCAGAAGCGATTTTGCAGCCTTAAAGTAAACCTTTTAAACTTTCAATTACTTCCACGGCGCACAACCGATGACTACCGTGGCGCACAACCGGTCTGTACAAGGATTTTCCGTGGTGTGCAACCGTCAAACTGTTTAGTGTCCTTGCATATCCGTAAAATATGAAGTAACTATGTAACATTAGCTAATAAAATTTAACCCAATGGTCAATAAATAATCATTGATTATATTTTAATTGTCTGTAGCTTTGTCCGAAAGCTTGATTTTTAGTGGTGAAGGTTGAAAGTCAAAATTTACAAAAATGCGCTTGAAAAAGTTTAAATAATCACAGTTCAACATTCCCACGTAAATGCAATCAATGAAAAAAATCGATGATGTGATGCTACAACACCTAAGTTCAAAGTGTAAACAAACGTTATGTGATAATCTACTAATTAAGAGAAGAGATTTGTAATTTTGTGGAGAAACTCACCTCGCGTGTCCTGATCCCGCGGCTTTCAGTCGACGCAACCGTTTATACGGCGTGCTCTATATTTGAATCTGTATTTGTAAAGTTTGGCTATCTAAACAATCTAGTTTTGACATATTTTAACAAGGCATATTTAATGCATATTTTGAAACATTCAGGCGTATATTGTGATCATATGCTTTGCGTAAGATACATTTAATAAAGGACAAACTTGGGTTGTAACAGGAGAGCGCCTAACAAAACTTACTTGGTATCTCTAGTAACATCTGTTTTCAGTTTTGACAGTGAACGTGTTGTTGGTTCCATATGCCCTAACCGTCTTTTACTGGCTTACTTTATGGGTGCTAACTTCGAATATCCGATAATGATTGATGTCAAAATACTAGACACCGTCAACTACACAACCCACAAACATCCATCAACATCTTTATTGTTGCTTCAACTTTAGTGTGAGCATAACTCAGGGGAAAAAACACAAAACATGGTGATTTTATGCATGATGGTGATGATGATGATGATGATGATGCTGGTGCTGATGATACTGATGCTGATGATGACGACGACGACGACGATGATGATGAAAGAATATTAGCAAATGCCCCTTTAAAACAATATTGCTTTACCAGTGAATCCACCAATCATAATATGAGGGCCAAACGTGACCCGGTCAGTACATCAATAGATAGATAGAAACAGATGTACATGTACAAGCAAGACGTCAGTCAGTGTTTTTCAGCCGACCTAACCAGTACACCACCAAAAACAGGACAGAAAAGGCCCAGACGTACAAACAAACCACGTGTGAGCTTCAAAAAAACAACAGACACACACAAAATCTACGTCGGATTTGTGTCGACAGCAGTCCGGCTGTCACTTGGATTCGATGTCAGTTTCTTGGATCGATTGTGAAAGTGACTCGGCATAGGCAACTGGACTTCGTAGCATGTAAGTAGCGTTGTCAATTTCACCCCAATTTCGATTCCAACATCGGCTTACAGCCAGACTGAGAGGATGAGGATGATTGCTTTTGAGTTGTTGTCAGAGTTGGAAGTGGAGTAAAGGAGGAGGGGGAAGGAGTGGGGTTCGGGGGTGGCGGTTTGGAGCAAAAGAAGTAAAATATTTACATAGTTTTATATTTATTGTCACTGATTGAGTTGCTATGAGCGCGGAGCAGGACGACAGAACGACTGACTGAGATGAGGTGTGTGTGTGTGCGAGTGTGTGTGTGTAGACAAAATTATATAAGCAACAATGGATCGACAGGCCCCTTCCCCCCCCCCCCTCCCCATTTCATGCGTTCACTCTCAGACCCAGGCCAGTTCTTTGCTTTTAAGTTTCTCAGCTTTTTAAACACCCGTTTCACAAAAAGAAAGAATGAAAAAAATGAGTGAAAGTTGGGGAGAAAAAAACCCCAAAAAACAACACTTTTGAAAGTCGCAAAGTATTTATCGCGTTCTTTAAAATTCGAAGATAAACTCTCCAGAATCCTGCCACTCAGAAAGTGTGCGTTCTCTATGTACCTGAAAGGTCACTTCGCAAGCTACACGTTTCATGCTTCTTAACGACTTTTCTTTTCTTTTCAAAGAAGCCAGCAAAGAAAGAAAAAAAATCAAACGAAACAAAACACGCTGTATGTTTATTCACAGATTAGCTTTCGCTAAGAATGAGGGAAGGCCAGGCTAAAATGTTTTTTTCCCTGGAGAATGGTGTGACAGGCACAGTTTTCTTCTCTTTTGGTCGTGTTTTAGTGAGCCTGGAAGCGCTTATCCGAATAGCGAAGGGTCAAAAGCCTTGTTATGAGTTCTTTTGGTATCTGTTAGCGATGATAAACTTGTTAGATACTGGTGGTGATTAACCACTATTTAAGGGCAGAGGTTGCGTGAAATTCAATATTTTTTTCTTTTCTTTTCAAGGCTTTTTATTTTCATCTCAGAACTTTGTGACCAAAAACCCTCACACAAAACAAAAAACCCAGAAAAGTTTTTTTTTTGGTCAGAAAAATTGACATTTGCATGATTTATGGGTCGGGATTGACGTTTTGTTGTTGTTATTGCGACTTTCAGAAAACATTCATCGCCAAGCGGAACAACTTGACAAAGATAGAGTTTTGAAATATTTTGTATTTCAATCTAAACAGATCCCACCACACAATAACAGAGAGGTTTTTTTTCTCTCATTTATATGAACAAATTTCGTTCCCTGAATAAATATCATATGCATAACTTTTATTTTTTTAAACTAGCAGGTATCCCGACTTTGACAGAAATACTCAAAATCATTCCTCTGTAATTCATAGTGAGGCTCTCTGTTATTGTGTGGAGACATCATTTCTGGCGAATACACACACACGCACGCACGCGGGCGCGCGCGCAAGCACACACACACACACACGCACACACACACACACACACACACACACACACACACACAAAGAATGAACGATTATTTCTCTGCGACGGCACCACAGTGCGATTCTTAGAAAACGGCGTCTAACGTGTATACAGTGATGTCAAATATTATAAATCGCTTTGAAAAGCATCGCTTAATTGCAAGGAAAATGGTGACAATGGCAAAATAAACACAACGCAATGGTTCTATGGTGATCAAAAAAGCTAAATATGCTAAAAAAAAACACACACACACGTATTTGAGAGCTTTTGTACCAAAATATCGCGTTTCTCTGGCCTGAATTAACCTGCTTCTTAAAACATACCTTCCTCCCTCTAGTGTATAAACCGTCCTGTAAATTCACCATAGATCCGCCGAGGCTTTTTCATGCGCTGTGGTAATTCCTTCACTTAGACACCCACCGAAAAGAGTGGCATTTTTTCCTGACATTTTTTAGTCAATGACATCTTTGTCAGTCTGCTAAATTATTTTAAAACAAAATCCTACTCTGTGCTGCAAGCCGTCCGAGCCAGGCTATTTATTTAAACATTTTTTAATCTCGTAAAGGAATTTGTCCAACTATAGAAGGATACTCTTATTCCACGTAAGAGACCTATGGTGGTTTAAATCAGGTCGGTCTACACGGGGGTTGAGGAGGCATCAGCAGAATAGGTGCAACACATGACATGCATGTATGTTATTATAAATGGGGTATTCAAGTAGCCTACACACATTTCATTTTCATTTTTTCATTTTCATTACTTTATTGTCCCATCGCTGGGAAATTCGGGTCGCTTCCTCCCAGTGGAAAGCTAGCAGCAACGGAGTCGCGCTACCCAGGTGTCTGCGTGTTTAGGTGTATTCAGCCACCAGCAATTATGGCAGAATGACCAAGGTCTTTTACGTGCCATTGTGATGACACGGGGGTGGGACATGGCTTCCGTCTCTGGGTCTGCACATAAAGTTGACCCGTGTCCGTCCCGGCCCGAATTCGAACCTGCGACCTTCCGATCACAAGTCCAGTGCTCTACCAACTGAGCTACCGGGCCCCCCCCAGTAACTGAGATTGAGCGGCACAGAGACAGACAGGCAGACAGACAGAGGGGCAGACAGACAGACAGGCAGACAGACAGAGGGGCAGACAGACAGAGGGGCAGATAGACAGACAGACGGACGGACGGACGGACGGAGAGGGAGAGCGAGAGAAAAAGGGTGTTTGTGTGTTTGTGTGTGTGTGTGTGTGTGTGGAAGAGAGAGAGAGAGAGACAGACAGACAGACAGACAGACAGACAGACAGACAGACAGACAGACAGACAGAAACAGGCAGAGACAGACAAAAACAGACGCAGACACAATTGTACTAGTAACACAGAGGAAGACAGAGTCAGCGAGAGAGAGAGAGAGAGAGAGAGAGAGAGAGAGAGAGAGAGAGAGAGAGAGAGAGAGAGAGAGAGAGAGAGAGAGAGAGAGAGAGAGAGAGAGAGAGACTCAGACTCAGAACTTTATTACAAAAGGAAGGTTTTAGGCAAAGAGAGAGAGAGAGAGTGAGAGAGGGAAGGGGGGATTTTCACAGATGTTCATCAAAAGTGATAATTTCGCGCAGTGTGAAAGTGACCTTCCTTATCATATTTGACCCACAAACAGGACACCATCTGTGGTTAAATAGAGAATACTACATGGCTTGCTGTGTCGTACCAGATTTACACGAGTTGCTTTTTAAAATATTGAACTGCGAGCGAAAGGGAGCTGTTCACTATTTAAAAAGGCAACGAGTGTAAATCTGGTACGAAACAGCAAGCCATGTAGTATTCTGTTTATCCTACATACTGTACTTACGTGTATTTTACTGAAAATGTCCTGCAGTCGAGGCAGCTACATTGAAGACGCTTGTTTTGGAACCTCGATCTCTTCCAAAGCCTCGTGCAATATATTACGTCAAAGCAAAGAAACGTCACTCTGAAAGTGTGGCGTGACGTGTTAGTTCTAAAGATTCATCGAGGGTAATTAGCGAGCGCGATTTTTATGATGACGTTTGTCTCGGTGACTTTGGCATCATAAGCAGTGGAAAAACAGGTCCCTGCCAGAGTTGCTTGACATGACCTCATTTACATGACTGATATACACACGTGTGATTTGAACGATTATTATCTCACGGGTGTCTCTCTCACGTATGTAGGATAATGTCAGATTTACACCAGTGCATAAAACTCAACTCGACCTGAAAAACTTCCCAGCCTGCGGCCAGGATAGCTTTCTAACAAACCCTCCTGACACAAATACACTCGATCTGCCTTTCTGTCCCTCGCACGACTTTCAGAAGAGGAGGAAAAAGCGACTTAGTCAGCTATTTCGATCATCTTTCTATTTCTGTCACTAACCCATTTTAGTTCCGATCTGTCTATAAAAAGAAGTCAGTCAGCCGCAATGTTATCCCTCTTATTCCAAAGTTCGATCGCGAATTCAGTGAATGCAACCCGAGTTGGTAATCGATAATAATAACCTAGCTACAGTATGGTATGGTGGCCTTTTTGCACACCGCAGTGGTCGCACTATAACGGTTTGATTTGTAATAGGAGTGGTGAAAATGATGCACGGGATTTGGCGTGATACTGCTGAGGTAAAAGTTTTACTGCGCAGTTGATAATCATAGCAGTATTTTTTAAATTTAAAAAACAAACACTTTTGATCAGTTAGTCTGTTGATGTCTTCAGATCCGTGGTTGCGGTAATGTGACACGACCCCCTCCCCCCCCCCCACCCCTTACACACGCACCTCCGCCCTCTTTTTTCACACACACATTCCTCTGATTCCCAGTTATTTGTCCGGCGCCAGTACTCGCACTAGCTATTTTTTCAATAGGTATTTTTGTGGCTTGTTGGTAATCGGCTGTCTTATGAAGAACAACAACAACAAACAAACAACTACTGGCAATTATGTCATACAAAGTAGTCAGCACAAACGCAAAGTTTGCAGCCATTATGTTATATCCGTATATCCGTAAAGAAAAACATCTGTCCCCGTTTCTTAGCTTCAATCCCCCTCCCCCCCCCCCCCCTTGAAAACAAACAACAACAACAACAACAACAAACACACACAGTAAACGGAGACGACTTGATAAAATCGGCATCACTGAAGAATGAAAGCGATGGTGAACCTAATACGTGATGTAGCCTATGCCATGATAACATTATTCCATTGACATACTTTGTATTAGAGTGCACTTTCAAGGTGTCGCCTAGACGAGTAATTATGAGCATGATGAAGGAAGGTTCAAGTTCGAGTCCTTTGATAATGTCGAAATCACGTTGCAGTACACGATTGTGTTTCATAATACCCAGCCTACCCGTACTTGTGCAAGCCTTCAGTAAGAAATGAATTCTTCACACTCTGAGAAAGCGCCGAATTCTTCATAAACTGCAACTGAGTTGTGACGAGGAAAGTACTGATGAATAATTACTAGCCTAATCTTGCATCGCTGTGACCTGTCTTGCAGAACCCATTTGTCTGGCTCGGTCTCAGGTGCGGTCGATCAATACCTTCAGCTGAAATTCAATTAGCTGGCAGTAAAACTCCTCAGTCTGCATATACGAGACACGTGCACTTGAGGGGGATCTGACCTCACGTGACCTCAATAGAACTTGTTGCGCTGTCTCTCTCCCCATTCGTGAATCCTTTAGCTTTAGGTTCTAACACATACCTGTAGTTCTAACTAATATTGGCTAAGTCAGCAAGTGAGTTTCCCGCTGAATATCTGCTGTGTGTCTGTCTCGCGCTCGCGCGGTACACACACATCACAATACGCAAGAGTTCTGGGCTTTAGTCGGGCGCCTGTGAAGATTGAGGACTCAGGCCAATAACACTAAATACAACGATATTCTGACATAGCGGGGGGAAGACTAAAACACACCCAAAACAACAAAGACACGCAAACACAACAACAACAACAACAACAACAACAACAACAACAACAACAACAACAACAACAACAACAACAACAACACCTGACTGATTGAAGTTCAGTGACTGAAACTGAAAAAAATCACCCAACTGCTACCACCACCAACAAAAACAATAACAAAACTGAGATCCAAGTACACTCGGAAACTCATCCACAAGTCCCGAAACCACAGATGCAATGCACACATCATCACACCACTGAAAGAATAGGAGAAGACACCGTCAGTCGGACACAATGCAAATCAGTGATCGGCCGAGTCATGAAGGCTGTCAAATCATTGCATCGTAAACGTCAATCAGACACATGCAAACCGTCTTCTTCCCGTCTGGCCGACACATTTAAATTAAGACCCAGTCTGAGTTTTTGGCGACACAAAAAACCATCCCTTCATCCTGCCCCCACCTCGCACCCCCCCCCCCCCCCCTCCCCCTCCGTTTTTGTTGTTGAACAGAAACTGACTGACACTGTTCGCCGTATACAGCCGTTTCGAAATGTCATATTTAATTGAAACGAGTATACGGAATGCAAACATGTGGGTTTGTACTGTAAGCATACATCGCTTAGTCTTCAACACAAAACAAACAAACAAAATCTGGTGAACTGGCCGCTCGGCTTGTGTCTTGATCGTGAGCCTTGTATGTCATGGTGTTCACTGAGTTGCTCCAGTGCTGAAAAACAGTATTTAAGTCAGTCCAAACTCTGACATATTATCAGAAATGTGAACTACACTTGAGACAAACACATCATGATTACTTTTGTCAAATTGACAATTAATGTAGAAGGTGGAAACATTGGGGGGGGGGGGGGGGGGGGGGGATTGGGGGAGGTGAACCCAGGCTACTCGCCGACACCGCTGCAGCAGAGAGACTGAGTTGCAAGAGCGAACAGAGTATTGGGAAATTATAATTCGGAGAAGTTGATCACAGTTTTAACAACAGCTCTAACTTATGTGCCTGTAGGATATGCACTTCTATATTATATTCTTTTTTGTAACTCAGTTCTAGAATTTATTTGGGAAGAAAGCGTCTTGCAAATCTTCGGCCAACTTCGGTAATTTCCGTAAGCACATCGACGTAAACAGCAGTTATTTCCGGCGATTGCAAGTCGAGAAAAATGGCACGAAAGAACAACGTGAAGTCTGGTAAGCATGCTTTTTAGTTCATCGTTGCACGAATGGGACTGATGACTGTTGTTTATTCTTCACTTAAAGCATGCATGTACATAAAACGTGTATTTGAAAACCATCAGAAGATATTTCCTTTGCGTATGCTGTCGGTTGTTCTGCAAACGTCAGTTTGACCGAAATCGTTGAAACGTAATGACAGAGGGGGGTGTCGGATTTCAGTTACAAGCAGCCACCGCCTAGCAAAACGGCTTTAGTGTATCACTGAAATTTGTGATCACTGTTATTACTGTCTCTCTTCCCACTGGCAGTTTTATTTCATTTTGATTCAAAGTACATCTAACTGACGCGAAGCTGTCAATATCATGAATATGACTATGAGTACGGATGCTACCGTGAAACTCCTGATAAGTTTTGCTGGCTCAGGGAAAACGAGGTCGATAATGAAATCTTCAAACGACACGATTTGTGTAACGGCAACGTTACACACCGCATCGTAAAACTACGTGGAAATGGGATCAGTACTCAAAGCGCAGAAATCTTAAGATAGTTTGGAAGAAGGGAGAAATCAACAGAGAACCACAGTTAAAAGAATGTGCATGTTTGTGCTGTGAAATTATGTAAGTGGTAGTTCCTGGGACAGTGGCAGCCTTACTTTGCTGAAGCTGTTCGATTTACTGCAGCCCGGCAAGCAATCTAACTTTCAATCTGTGTAATCCAAAGATATGGTAAGATAAAGAATTGACACACCCTTTCTTGTTTTTGTTGTTCTTTTCATTTACAAATGAACTGGGATGTCATGTTGTGCAACATTGCTGAGATGTTTATGCTCTGTCAAAGTTTGGACCCCACCCTTTTGTGGTTGTCTTTTGAGGCGGATAGAAAGGCACAGCTGGTTACACAAGAGCTATTCAGCTGATTTATAGCTAGAGCGGAATAGTTTAGAGTGAGTTAGACTAGAGAGCTGTTAGAACTAATAAAAGTGATTTGAGCTTAGTTATAGAAGGAAAATTGAAATTATTTGAGACTAGTGCTTCTTGGAAATTTGAATGCTGCATTCATTTATAAAAGAAAAAGTTCTGCATTCAGTGATTCAGTGTGAGTCGCAGAAAGTAATTTGTAATATAACTGTAATACAGTGGAACCCCCCTTTTAAGACCCCCAATTTACAAACTTCCCCTTTGTTTAAGACCTTGAATTTTGAGATTTCTTGTTCATAACCTCTGTAAAAAAAATTTGACCTCCATTTTGAGACTCCCTCCTTTTTAAGACCTGATTTTCTCAGATTGTTTGAGGTCTTAAAATGGGGTGTTTCACTGTATTGGTGTATATATATATATATATCTGAACATAAAATGTATAGATCTTTTTAAACTTCATTCCTTCACGTCAAATCTTCAATGTAAATTGTACCTGTACTTTATGGCCTTAATGGTTAAGCAGGAGGGTCGTGGGTTCTGACACTGAACTCACAGTACAACTCAGAGCATAGGTCCATGCAGCTTTCACAGTTGTCAATAAAATGTCTCTGATCATTCAGACCTGAAAACTTCCATTTTCCCACAGGGCAATGTTCGGTATTTATGTCTGTAAAACTCTAAAATGCCTGAAATAAATGTGGCGACTGGTCAAATACATACTGGTATACATTTTACTGCTTCGTTCCTGACAAATAATTTATATAATGTAAACACTATGTGTGTATAATGTAAACACTATGTGTTAGACCTGGTTTGCATAACACTACAGAGCAACTACTAACTGGTTTATATGAGAAGCAGAATAGGTGCATGTACAGTGGAGTCCAGCTATAACGAACCTGGGTATAACGAAATCCCTCTTTTAACAAACTGCCATTGATTTCCCGGCAGACAGCCTTCTATTTCTTACTTATTACTTTGCGGCTACATCAAACCTTTTGAACTCATTTGCATAACGAACCCCTCTTTTAACAAACACGTTTTCATCGCCCCAGAGCCGTTTTGTCTCTAAAAGTCACAAGGCTACAACAAACTGATGTCAATGTTTGTCTCCAAAGACAAAAATGCACAAACACAAGTGCATATCGCGTGATGAGCGAACTCGAACAAACTAACAGCAGGAGGTGCACGGAACAGATCGAACCAAAACCGAAAGTTGTGGTAACGTCATGACATTTTGCGATGTACGTCAGCGAAGCTCGTGCACATGTGGTCTGTCTTGCTAAAAACAATGGCTGACGAACATGGTTTCGAAATCTGGAACTGTTTTTTTGTTTTCTCCGATCCGTGACCGAGTGACGTGATATAGAACCACGCGTTCGTTTGAATCAATTACTCTCCTCAGGCAGTGAAGTCTCCTAAATTACTCAACACTGTGGACAGTCCGGAGTGCAGTTATGTCCCGTGAATGAGCGAGTCAAAGTTTTATCGTGAAAACTGACGCTTTTCATGCACCTCCCGCTGTTAGTTTGCCTCTCTCTATGGATTATATTATGAAGCTGTTGAAAACATGCAGAGATTGTACTCTCCAAGGAAAGATCGATGGGACGATCATTTGAAGGTGATTGGGAAAACTTGTCTTGAGACCATTTAGGGTTGAAAACTCTACAGCGAATTACTGATATAACGAACTAAAATGTATCTCCCTTGAGATTCGTTGTACACGGACTCCACTGTACTTGTTAGGAAATTTCTGTATGGAAAATGGCTTGCCCAATGGCTGGTCCCTATCTTTGTGCATGGAGCGGTAGGTTCTGAGGATTCAACCAGTGTTTGTTGTGTCTGTTCTAATTAATAAAAAGTCAAAGCTAAAAACAACATTCTTTATAGGATTTGGTTAGCCCATGGTGCGTTTAATCTGAAAATGATCCATAAGATTTCCATTTAGCAGGTCAAAGTATGCATCGAGATTACTTTCTACTGTGCCACTCTATCATCTATGCACAGTTTACAGGGTTGAACTAGGACTGAGAAAAGCAAAAGCGTGCACCAAACACACACACACACAGTGGACAATTTGTATACACATTGCACCGAATGATATCTATGTATCAAATAACCAAAGGGAAGTAATCGCTCTTTATGCAACCCCCCGCGGGTTAGGGGGAAGAATTTACCCGATGCTCCCCAGCATGTCGTAAGAGGCGACTAACGGATTCTGTTTCTCTTTTTACCCTTGTTAAGTGTTTCTTGTATAGAATATAGTCAATGCGCTTCGGAAATGATATAAAAAAATGGATATTAACTTTTTACAGAAATAGTAAATCATGTGTAGCAGTAAACGGACAATATTCAGAGTGGTTTAACCTGGAGAGAGGAACCCGTCAAGGGGACCCTTTGTCTCCTTATATTTTTCTAATTTGTGCCGAAATTATGGCAATAATGATGCGTCAGAATCCAAAAATCAAGGGACTGAATTTTTTTGATGTCGAAATTTTATTGTCACAATATGCTGATGGCACTACCTTTTTGAGTCACTTGAGAAAATGTGACTCTATGTAATCGGTCAGTGTTGGTCTGTCCGGCCGGCCGGCCGTCCGTCCGTCCGGCCGTCCGTAGACACCACCTTAACGTTGGACTTTTCTCGGAAACTATCAAAGCGATCGGGCTCATATTTTGTTTAGTCGTGACCTCCAATGACCTCTACACTTTAACGATGATTTCGTTGACCTTTGACCTTTTTCAAGGTCACAGGTCAGCGTCAAAGGAAAAATTAGACATTTTATATCTTTGACAAAGTTCATCGGATGTGATTGAAACTTTGTAGGATTATTCTTTACATCAAAGTATTTACATCTGTAGCCTTTTACGAACGTTATCAGAAAAACAAGGGAGATAACTAGCCTTTTCTGTTCGGCAACACACAACTTAACGTTGGGCTTTTCTCGGAAACTATAAAAGTGACCGGGCTCAAATTTTATGTGAACGTGACTCCCAGTGACCTATACACTTTGACGTCTGCTTTGGTGACCTTTGACCTTTTTCAAGGTCACAGGTATGTCTTGAAGGAAAAAAATTGAAATATCATATCTCTGAAACTATTCATCGGATTTGATTCAAACTTTATAGGATTATTCTTTACATCAAATTATTTACATCTGTATTGTGTTGTGAATAGCAATTTCTTCCTGTCCATCTGATGCCTCATATAATATTCAGAACTGCGAAAGTGACTCGATCGAGCGTTTGCTCTTCTTGTTTCTTGATGGCACCAAAGATTCTTTTTGTGCATGTGTAAAAACACTACAGACGTTTGCTTCTTTGTCAGGTCTAGTTATTAACTATGACAAGTCGTCAGCAGTGTGGATAGGAGCCTCTAAAAATTCTAACGTTAAGTTTATGCCAGAGTATAACTTTGTTTGGAATCCCACTGTTTTCAGAGTTTTGGGTATCTGGTTTTCGACAAACATCGAGGAAATTGTTCCATTAAACTATGAAAACAAGTTTGTGGAGATTAAGAGAATTTTCAACTCGTGGTCCAGAAGGAATTTAACCCCTTTCGGAAAAATAACAGTCATTAAGACTTTGGCATTGTCCAAACTTACCTACCTATTTATGAATTTGCCGGACCCAGATGAGGATTTTCTAGCTAATCTACAGAAACTACTGTTTAATTTTGTTTGGGACGGGAAAATTGACAAAATTAAAAGAACCTCTATGTATCAGGCATACGAAGAGGGGGGACTTAAAATGGTTAACGTGAGAGTTTTTCTATCGTCATTGAAGATAACCTGGCTAATGAAAGTTTTACATGATGATGGAAAAATTACACAAATTCTCTATGCATTATGTCCTGCTGTCCGAGTTGTGAAACAACGTGGGGGCGAGTTTGCAAATGTACTGATGCAAAGAATTGTTAATCCTTTTTGGGTTGATGTTTTTAAACATTATAAAAAAGTGTGTAACAAATGTATTCCATCTTCTTTTCATGACTTTGTATCTGAATGTCTTTTTTATAATATCAATATATGCAGAGACAAGAAGGTGTTGTTTCTTAGAAGCTGGGCACAATGTGGTATTGTTTCTGTTGGTCACTTGCTGAAGGAAGATGGATTTTTGACCTATGATGAATTTAGCAGAAAATACCCAAATGTGACTTAATTTTTTGTTATACCAAGGAATAGTACGGGCTGTTAAGAAGTATCAATGTAAGCTAGAAATTGACTTTTGTGATAACTTTTTGGTAAGTGACCCATGTGTTTGGCAGTGCTTGGCCAGTGGTGGTTCTAAACATGTCTATGGATATTTGATTAAGAGTACTGATCCTCTGAAATGTATTGAAAAGTGGTCAGCTGCACTGAACTGTAATGTAGATGTCAAAAAGGTTTTTCTAAAAATTAAAAGAACAACTGAGGACGTACGTCTCAGATGGTTTCAGTATAGACTGATATATAGAATTATACCCACCCAGCGTTTTTTGCATCTGAGAAAAATTGTTGAATCTCCTATTTGTACTTTCTGCGGACAGCAGGAGGAAACGCTAGAACATCTTTTTTGGGACTGTACAAAAACACAGGCTTTTTGAGTCACTTGAGAAAAAGTGACTGTGTAATCGGTCAGTGTTAGTCTGTCCGGCCGGCCGGCCGGCCGGCCGGCCGGCCGTAAACACCACCTTAACGTTGGACTTTTCTCGGAAACTATCAAAGCGATCGGGCTCATATTTTGTTTAGTCGTGACCTCCAATGACCTCTACACTTTAACGATGGTTTCGTTGACCTTTGACCTTTTTCAAGGTCACAGGTCAGCGTCAAAGGAAAAATTAGACATTTTATATCTTTTCTCGGAAACTATCAAAGCGATCGGGCTCATATTTTGTTTAGTCGTGACCTCCAATGACCTCTACACTTTAACGATGGTTTCGTTGACCTTTGACCTTTTTCAAGGTCACAGGTCAGCGTCAAAGGAAAAATTAGACATTTTATATCTTTGACAAAGTTCATCGGATGTGATTGAAACTTTGTAGGATTATTCTTTACATCAAAGTATTTACATCTGTAGCCTTTTACGAACGTTATCAGAAAAACAAGGGAGATAACTAGCCTTTTCTGTTCGGCAACACACAACTTAACGTTGGGCTTTTCTCGGAAACTATAAAAGTGACCGGGCTCAAATTTTATGTGAACGTGACTCATTGTGTTGTGAATAGCAATTTCTTCCTGTCCATCTGATGCCTCATATAATATTCAGAACTGCGAAAGTGACTCGATCGAGCGTTTGCTCTTCTTGTTGGAATGATTTCCTTCAGTGGATGCGAGACAATTTTGTACATTGTACTAATGTTAGACTGTATAAGCAACTTATTATCTGTGGCTACCAAACAAACTGTGTGACGGACAAAACCTTTGATTTGTTCCTTCTAATCGCAAAATACCACATTTATACATCTAAAATACGTGCGACCTGCCCCCATTTTCAGGTTCTTGTTTTAACTCTAAAACAAAGATTTTTGGCAGAGAAGCACAATGCATTGGTTAACAATGAGTTAACTTCTTTCAACAGAAACTGGAGTCTGTACAGGCATGCGTTTGAATGATTTTTGTTTTGTTTTTGTTTTTGTGTGTGTAAAATTATTTGTGTAGGTAAACTGTAAAGCCTGGTCACCGCTCGCTATCCTCTTTCTCTTCTTTCCCTGATCCCTATTCTCTTCTGTCACTCTTCTTTCTTTCTCTCTCTTTTCTCTTTATCTTTTTTGTATTGTCTGTTTATATGCGTGTGTGTAAGTGATATGGTTGAGATGGTTTTAATTGGATATTTGCTATTTTCGTTATCCTATGTGGACTGTTTTGACCTGTCTTATGTTGTCTTGTTTGGAAATAATATAACCCAGTGCCTTGGGGACAAAAAAACAAAACAAAACAAAAAACCACCCTGCGGGTTAGGGGGAAGAATTTACCCGATGCAGCATGTGTAAGAGGCGACTAACGGATTCTGTTTCTCTTTTTACCCTTGTTAAGTGTTTCTTGTATAGAATATAGTCAATGTTTGTAAAGATTTTAGTCAAGCAGTATGTAAGAAATGTTAAGTCCTTTGTACTGGAAACTTGCATTCTCCCAGTAAGGTCATGTACTACGTTGCAAGCCCCTGGAGCAATTTTGTGATTAGCGCTTTTGTGAACAAGAAACAATTAACAAGTGGCTCTATCCCATCTCGATCCCCCCTTTCCCCGTCGCGATATAACCTTGAACGGTTAAAAACGACGTTAAACACCAAATAAATAAAGAAAGAAAGCTCTTTATGCATACGACATGTGTATAATATATATGTATGATTGGAAAGAAATGTAGAAATTAGTGCTTCACTCACAGAGCCAGAGAGAATTGTAAACAACAGTTTTACTGGCTTCCCTTCCCTACCCTTTACTGTGTCCCAAAGCATGTGCGATTGTGCCTTTCAAAATACTGGTAGCTACAGACCCCCCCCTTTTAAGAACCCCCCAAAATCAGAGAGAAAAAGTCTTAAGTGAGGGACAAAGGAGGAAGTCTTGAAGTCGAGATAAATGTACAGATGTTATTAACAGAAAATGTAACAAGTCGCGTAAGGCGAAATTACTACATTTAGTCAAGCTGTCGAACTCACGGGATGAAACTGAACGCACTGTATTTATTTACTAAGACAGTACAGCTTCGTCAATCCCCGTGTGAAGGAAATCGCTCACCTTCCACGTGCAAAACGTAGTGATATTGACACGCCAGATTAGCGCGGTAGCGTATTGTGCTAAGCAGGAAAGCGCGCTTTTCTGTATTCTTGTTAACTTTCTGAGCTTGTTTTGAATAGAACCTATCATATCTATATGTTTTTTGAATCAGGAAATGATCACGAATAAGATGACATCATTTTTGGATCGATTTCTTACATTTTAATCGTAAGACTAATTATTCTATTTTCGTTAATTGTGATCACATTTTAAGAGTAAACATGACATGTATATTTTTAGATTCAGAATGTGATGAAGAATACGATGCAATCAATTTTAAATCTGTTTGCAAAAAATCGATTTTAATGACAACTTTAATGAGCAAACTCATTAATTAAATTTTAAGCCTCCAAGCTGAAATGCAATACCAAAGTCCGGGCTTCGTCGAAGATTACTTGACCAAAATTTCAACCAATTTGGTTGAAAAATGAGAGCGTGACAGTGCCGCCTCAACTTTCACGAAAAGCCGGATATGACGTCATCAAAGACATTTATCAAAAAAATGAAAAAAACGTCTGGGGATATCATACCCAGGAACTCGCATGTAAAATTTCATAAAGATCGGTCCAGTAATTTACTCTGAATCGCTCTACACACACACACACACACACACACACACACACATACACCACCACGACCCTCGTCTCGATTCCCCCCTCTACGTTAAAACATTTAGTCAAAACTTGACTAAATGTAAAAAGCAAGGTCTGAAAATGAGGAATGTCAAAAAGGGGGGTACATCTATTCAGACCTGTTTACACTACACATTGAGCGTAGTAAACTACGAATTTGAATAATATACTACGCGTCTACGCAAGTCTGTCGTTTTCTACGCAAACGGTATTAAAAAAAAAAAAAAAAAAAAAATTTCTTTTTTCTTTTTCGTCTTTACACCTGTTCCTTGTCCCGTTGTGCTCTCACACCACCCCGTCCCTGCACGCAAACGGTATTGTTTCGGCTACGCATATCACAATCCGTCATTTTCTTCATCTCCCTTGACCGATCCATTTTCCAATCCATGTTTTCGGCCAGCAGTCGTTTGCTGCGTGCAGCACGTAAAGCGCCCACGGGCGTTGCGTTGTAGCTTGTTAATGCCGAATAGGCTTCTCCAAGCAAATGCCTGGCACAACTGAAAGCGTTACTGCCAAACCATGCGGGCGTTTCGACACAACGGCTGAACGCAGAGCACACGAAAGTGAAGATGAGAACTGTGAAGAAAATGACTCCGAAAGGCCACCGACCAAAAAGAAAAAGACGAGCAATGCGCCGAACCAAGTCTTTCTGCCAAAATATCATCAGGACTACCCATGCCTTGTCTTCGTGGAAAGGAAAACATCATGCTCATTGCACTGTCTGCAATTCCCATTTTTCCGTCAGTCAATCAATACATGTGGTAAAAAGTAGCAATCATTGTTCTTATTGTTGTGATAGGTCGACGAGAAATTCTACACATTCAATTACAAAACTACACATTTGCCTCATTTTGCTCCCAGAAAATACACATGCAATGTTTTAGGGGTAAACAGGTCTGTCTATTACTACTGTACCAGACTAGATCATATATTTACAGGACATAATGTTAGGAAACTTGATCAATGAGTTTTTGTTGAACTTGAATCATTTAAACTTACCACCTTTGAAATATTTTTTGCTGATGAGGGTAAATTAAGTGACACTGCAGTTGGGCAGATTGTATTGCATATTGTTGTTTAGTTCTCTCCCCCCCCCCCCCAGGCCCCCCACACCACACACAGCAACAATATATTTCTGTCATTTGACTATTTTGAGTCTTGGCCTGGTCAATCTGCATCACTAAACTATGTCGTGCTCACTTCTGTAGTTTTTCTTTAAACTTACAGTTGAGTTGGTGTTGTTTAAACTTTCAGAGCACCCAGGCTCCATCTCTTTTGACACCAGGACTAGAGCCGTCATGGCAGGTCCCGATGCAAATGACAACATCAAAGAAAAGGTAAGGGAACTGCCATGTGTCTAAAGCAAAGGTTTGTGATTTTGCAAGCCGATATGGCTTTCATGTGAAGCATTCGTAATTGGTGTCTGAGCGTTCTATTTTTCAAGTCTAAATGCTGTTTTTGGTAGTCGTTATAGACCGTGTATTATTCTCAAATGAATAGTGTGTTTAATATGTTATGTGATGCGTTTTAGCCTGGGAGGGCACAGAATATTCATGCGTTTGCTAGATAACAGGATTGACTTCCTGAATTCAATGGTTTTAATCTAGCTGTTTGTTTTACCTGCTTTGTAGATTTCTGTGCTTTTGCTTAAATTGTTTATGTTATTCTTATTTGCTTGATTACTTGTCACAGGTTCAGTCAGTCAGAGAAGTTGTTCCAGGGAAGAGCAACAATGAAATTGTCCTGGTCCTTCAGTATTATGACTACAACGTAGAGAAGGCTATCCAAGCCTACTTGGAGGGTGAGTACATTACAAGTAGCATTGGGTGTGTATTACAATGTGTGTATGTGTATTACAATGTGTGTATGGGAAATTAAAAACGGTTATAATAATAATTTCTGTGCAAGATCAGCTGTAGGTTTAAGCTGTAGCTAAAGTTGAGTTTGGCTTTGCACTCTGGTGAACTTTTTCTGGATTTGATTGTGTTGTCTTACTTTTAGTCTTTTCTTTTCTTCTTTGTCCTGGTGTTTTAATCTCCCACTTTAAATTTCCAATCCCATTGCTTAGTGGTACATTTTACCTGTAGTTTGAGGTCCCAGTCAAGGAAACTTCTGTGGTCTCTTGGTCTAAGTTTACCCGAATACACCGAAAAGTCACCTGCAATACGGGGATATTTTTGGCTGTTTCAAATGCACCATTGTATTGTGTTCTTTCTGGATCCTGGTTTTAATTTAGGCATTGCCTTTTTGTTGTTGTGTGTATTGACTGCGAAAACCTTTTAGCTTTTATGAGGGGTTATAAAAGCTCCAGTAAATAAGGAAGTACAACTGAGAAAAGGAGGTCAGGAATATGAACTGTGTGAAGGTTTATTTCACAAGCATGTTGAATTGGTCATTGACACAGTCAAAACGGCAGGCAGAGATACCACATGTTTGTTTACTGGAGCAAATATCGTTTTTCGGAGGGCTTGGTAAAGTGTTAGGTGCAAAAGCTGTATTTTAATGTATATCTATATATATATATATATGATAGTCCTAGCATACTGTGTAACTTTTGTTCGTAGAGCACTGTCATATGTATCTGTGTTATCAGTTCTATTAAGCGTGCCATGATAAACTATGGGTTTGCAGGAAAGCATGAGTGTTTGTAAACTCAGATTAAGAGATCTGAGGGTACGGTCATAACTGAAACATTATACCTTGCTGATACAGTGATAGTGATATCAAGTAGAACACACAACAGGTGACACATCATTTTGACCTTTCTAACTGTTTTT
This sequence comes from Littorina saxatilis, assembly GCF_037325665.1. NCBI lineage: Eukaryota > Metazoa > Mollusca > Gastropoda > Littorinimorpha > Littorinidae > Littorina > Littorina saxatilis. The sequence continues at coordinate 65,974,015 of NC_090246.1, read as the reverse complement.
CTTTTAAATTGAGGAGTGAAATTTGTGGACCGTTGAATTCAGTCATAATTTTCAGTGAGGTTATTCTGACAGCAGCGTTCCCGAATACCTCTGAAGTTGATTATTTCAGGCATCGCCCACTACTCCAGCAAATGGTTGCAGAGGTCAGTGTGGGGCTAAGAGTGGCAGGAACTTGCACAGCAGTAATTTTTTGTGGTGTCCAAACACTGGCTGATTTTGACAGCTGTGCCTCTGAAACGGTCGCATATTTTGACAGTTGTGCTTCTGAAACAGCGGGAGATTGTCACAGCTATGCTTCCAAAATAATCGAAGCAGAACCAGGATGGATTTGGGGTCACTAAAAATGGTGACATCTGTCTGCAGGCCTGTAACAGAATGTAACTTTTCCCCACAAAGAAAAAGGATTCCAACCGCTTGAAAGTTGCTGGATTATGTTTCATCAAAATAGCTGCCACCTAGAGGATGCTAGGAATCAGTGACTCAAAAACTGCCAGAAGTGATGAATTGTGACGAAAATTAGCCTTGATACTCAGTAAGTGTGGCCAGGAATAGAAATCAGCTTGTTATTGACAGGAAGCCTTATAGAGATGAAAGAATGTTAAAAATTGCTGGGAGCTCAGTTGCATAGCATTATTATAATATCAGTAATCAATGACCAGTTTATTAAGGTTAGAAATTGTTGACTTAAATAACCAGTGGCTACTAGGAACTATAGGTAAGTCTGAAAAGCTAGTGCCTTGTGTCTTCTACTTGGTTTGCGCTATAATGTTTGGCGAGCTCCTGCAGAAATGAATTTTAATATTCTTTTGTTGAAACATTTTTCAATGTAAATTGTAATTCAATCAAGTTTGCGTTTTAATGAAACAGATCCTGTGATTGGTCAGAATGCCCCAACTCATTAAAAATTACCGGTGACTAATTGTCGATAGCCACTCGCTAAAAAATCCATTAACAACCTGCTGGCGAGGCGCATTGATACAGCCTCAACTAGTCTCGGTTAGCTTTGAGGGTCATTTTACAAGTAGGAAATATGAAGGCCAACGAAATACCGAGACCATAAGGTATGCGAAGTGATGACGTCGAATACGTGACGTAAGTTGATGCATGAATTCTTCCGGACTACGTCAGTCAATTCCAAAGATCGCTTCTGTGATGAAAAGAATTTGTTTTAGAGTTTGCTGTCCAGAAACCCGTCAAAAAAGAAGGGAAAATGTGTGTGAAAGAAAACAAAACAGGAGCAGAGTGATACGATAGGAATACAGAGACATATTTCTTGGGACTTGACCCTTGCAGGTAGGTGGACTGAAAGTAGTGTGTGAACAGAACAGAACCGATTCTGTCTGTTTACAACCGCATGAAAGCAGGAAAGAGATCGTCGTCAGATTGAATTACAATAACATTAACATGCTTCCATTTGAAACTTCTCGGTCTTCATCGTGGATTGACGCCCTCCCAAAGTCTAATTGAAGCCCTCCGTCGCTTCGCTCCGTCGGGCTTCAATTAGCTTTTGTCGGGCGTCAATCCCCGATGAAGACCTCGAAGTTTCAAATGGAAGCATGTTAATGTGTAATTAATGACTGTCCAATCTGGGAATTATGGGGAATGAATTTCAGCTTCAGTGTTAAGCTGCGTTATTTAGAAATAATGTTTTAGAGAAGTTGTAAGAGATATGCCGGCGAACCGTAACATAGATCTGTTGACGTGGAATTACAAGAAATAATTCCAGCTTATGACAACCGAGCCACAACATGGATATGTGGACTTGGAATTGCTAGGCATTTCAGTTAATGTCAGGGCTCCGTCAAGCTTACAATGCTTGGAATGACAGACTGCAACAACAATCAGCTTCTAGCTTTTGTATTGACTTGAATTGTATTGATTGCACTCCGCTGTGTTACCTAGATGCAATGTTTGCATTTCATAGAACTACAACCCATGGATTTCAATGCGCAAGAGTCAGTTGCAGTCACAAAACTAATACTTGACTTCTGTATATTGCATGTGCATAATACAAATTTTACATGGTAGAGTTGCAGTTATTAAGCCCAGCATGTATGTCATACTGTCAAATTGTCTGCTGATTCAGCAAATTTTATCAGGTGGAATACTTGTCCTCTCCCTAATTAGGGAAAAGATACTCACTGTACTTTTTGTTTTTTAATGGCCAAAATGATGAATCGGGGCTCCCCCCGCGGGTTAGGGGGAAGAATTTACCCGATGCTCCCCAGCATGTCGTACGAGGCGACTAACGGATTCTGTTTCTCCTTTTACCCTTGTTAAGTGTTTCTTGTATAGAATATAGTCAATTTTTGTAAAGATTTTAGTCAAGCAGTATGTAAGAAATGTTAAGTCCTTTGTACTGGAAACTTGCATTCTCCCAGTAAGGTAATATATTGTACTACGTTGCAAGCCCCTGGAGCAAATTTTTGATTAAGTGCTTTTGTGAACAAGAAACAATTGACAAGTGGCTCTATCCCATCTCCCCCCTTTCCCCGTCGCGATATAACCTTCGTGGTTGAAAACGACGTTAAACACCAAATAAAGAAAGAATGAATCGGGTTGACAGAATGATGGAATTAAGGCGTGTTACAGCTCTGCCAGCAGTAAGCCTCAGTAAGCAGGGATGGTGTAACACTAACAGTTTTAAGGTTTCTCTGTAGCAGCCTGCAAGCAGTACATAGCATTGATCTGAATGCGAAGCAGTAGTTATCTGTATTCAAAGGTCAACCGGGTTCTGTTCAGTGCAATTATTTATTGAGCAGTTCTTGCTATGCTGGCAAGCACTTGCCTTTGAAGGCCTCCCCTACAGAATGCAGAATACACTAGTTTATTTTCCATTGTTTTCCTGGAATGTGCACTAATGTTAAGGGTAAAAAAAGCAAACATGCACACGTTTAGATAGAAACACATTCTCACAGGGTATTAAACTTCACAAAATATTGTGTCTGATGGAAAGTAGTGTACATATGTGGTCAAAGATTGTGAAAAAGATACCATGAGTGTTTTTAGGTATAGAGAATAACAATGTTTCCAACCCAGATTTAGGCTGATAAATAATAACAATTAACATTAACATGCTTCCATTTGAAACTTCGAGGTCTTCATCGGGGATTGACGCCCGACAAAAGCTAATTGAAGTCCGACGGAGCGAAGCGACGGAGGGCTTCAATTAGACTTTGGGAGGGCGTCAATCCACGATGAAGACCGAGAAGTTTCAAATGGAAGCATGTTAATGTTATTGTAATTCAATCTGACGACGATCTCTTTCCTGCTTTCATGCGGTTGTAAACAGACAGAATTGGTTCTGTTCTGTTCACACACTACTTTCAGTCCACCTACCTGCAAGGGTCAAGTCCCAAGAAATATGTCTCTGTATTCCTATCGTATCACTCTGCTCCTGTTTTGTTTTCTTTCACACACATTTTTCCTTCTTTTTTGACGGGTTTCTGGACAGCAAACTCTAAAACAAATTCTTTCATCACAAAAGCGATCTTTGGAATTGACTGACGTAGTCCGGAAGAATTCATGCATCAACTTACGTCACGTATTCGACGTCATCACTTCGCATACCTTATGGTCTCGGTATTTCGTTGGCCTTCATATTTCCTACTTGTAAAATGACCCTCAAAGCTAACCGAGACTGCATCAATGCGCCTCGCCAGCAGGTTGTTAATGGATTTTTTAGCGAGTGGCTATCGACAATTAGTCACCGGTAATTTTTAATGAGTTGGGGCATTCTGACCAATCACAGGATCTGTTTCATTAAAACGCAAACTTGATTGAATTACAATTAACATTATCAACGTTTTAGGAATGAAGTCACTATGATGAATAGAAAAAAGCCTCTTTGGTCTTGGAGAACTTGTGTTGTTGAAAATGCATAGATTTTCCAGTTACTCTGTTGGACTGATTTGTGACAAGATCACTGTACAGTGAAACCTCTGTATTAAAACCTTCACAAATCTGCGAAAATTAGGTCTTAAAATGGAGGGAGTCTTAAAACAGAGGTAATTTTACAGACCTTATGAAGAGAAACTGTGAAAAAAGGTCTTAAACAAGAGGGGATCTTAAAATGGAGGGTCTTAAGTTTCATTGTATTAAGGTTCCAGGGAAGCTGTAAATTGCTGTAACATTTTGATGACATGAATTACTTTTGTAGTGGCATAACTTTAAGTTACTGTGCTTGAAACTTCAAGGTGCACAGAAGGAGAGGGAGAATTTGTTTGAGCTTGGGTACTTTACTCTAGTCACTGTCAAGACAATCATTGTGTTTGATTTCGTAAGAAAATTGTAAAACATGGTATTTGGGTCCATTTTGGTCAGTCTTTAGCCCCAGAACATGATCATGGGAAATGTACATTTTGGCGGGAGATGCGAACTGACAAACCGCACAAAGTTTCGTTTCGCTGGCAACACTCAAAGTATGTGTAGTCATCTGTGAAGATAGTTGTGTAAACCTTTTGAAACAGAAGGGTGCAGCTTTTTAAGGCTTTAGCAAGCATTAGGCCATATATAGGCATTATGGTGACTTCACAATCTGCTCTGATATTAGTTTCTCCAGGAAGACAATTTATTTATGTCAGATTGAGTGCCGCAGAGAAGGCTAATATACCCTTGGGTTCTAGTTTGCTGAGTTATCAACTAGGAAGGACAGGCACTACAAGGATACCCATCCTTCAATAAAGACATTTTAATTGTATTTGAAGATAGCTAAAGTCTGTGTGATTTGAAGACGATTTGTGTGTGGGACAATTTGTGTGTGGGACACTCGCACTACTCAGGCTATCTGTGGCTTGCTGGCCTATATCAACATGGACACAGAGATAGGCATCAGAATTCAGATTGCAGTTTGTTTCAAGGCAAACCGTACAACCACAGGGGTAAAGGGCTAAACTGTGTCTGACATGACCTGAAAAGTCCACACACTGTGACATTAGTTCATATGTTCTCTTTCTGATAACTTGTGGGGAAAACATGTAGGTCAGATCTGCTTTGCTAATATCTATGTGTAGCTCTACCTTTGGAAAATTTGTTCTGAAATATGATTTATCCTAAATCAAAAAACAAAGAGACTGCCAACATTCCAAAATTCAGAATCAATAAACAAGAAAGGTAAGTTGTTGGAACGTTTGTTATTGACAAAACAATACGTTACAATCACAAATATATCGACCCAACGGTCTTTTAAGTGCACAGACAAACAAATACATAGTAACAAGAACTTAGCTTGATGGAATTTTCGGCCGCTTGCTGGTAAACCACAAGCAAATGAATACCAGCAAGCGGCCGAAAATTCCATCAAGCTAAGTTCTTGTCAGTGCAATGTAATTGTTTGTCTGCACTAAGACCGTTGGGGAGATATATTTGTGATTGTAACGTATTGTTTTGTCGATAACAAACGTTCCAACAACTTACCTTTCCTGTTTTTTTGATTACATTTAGTCAAGTTTTGACTAAATGTTTTAACATAGAGGGGGAATCGAGATGAGGGTCATGGTGTATGTGTGTGCGTGTGTGTCTGTGCGTGTGTGTGTGTGTGTAGAGCGATTCAGACCAAACTACTAGACCGATCTTTATGACATTTTACATGAGAGTTCCTGGGTATGATATCCCCGGACGTTTTTTTTCATTTTTTCGATAAATACTTTTGATGACGTCATATCCGGCTTTTTGTAAAAGTTGAGGCGGCACTGCCACACCCTCATTTTTCAATCAAACTGATTGAAATTTTTGTAAAGCAATCTTCGACGAAGGCCGGACTTCGGTATTGCATTTCAGCTTGGTGTCTTAAAAATTAATTAATGACTTTAGTCAAATCTGAAAATTGTAATTAAAATGTATTTTTTATAAAACGATCCAAATTTACGTTCATCTTATTCTTCATCATTTTCTGATTCCAAAAACATATAAATATGTTATATTTGGATTAAAAACAAGCTCTGAAAATTAAAAATATAAAAATTATGATCAAAATTAAATTTCCGAAATCGATTTAAAAACAATTTCATCTTATTCCTTGTCGGTTCCTGATTCCAAAAACATATAGATATGATATGTTTGGATTAAAAACACGCTCAGAAAGTTAAACGAAGAGAGGTACAGAAAAGCGTGCTATGCAGCACAGCGAAACCACTACCGCGCTGAACAGGCTCATCAGTTTCACTCCGTTTTGCACAAGCGGCGGACTACGGTCATTGTGAACAAATGCAGTGCGTTCAGTTTCATTCTGTGAGTTCCACAGCTTGACTAAATGTAGTAATTTCGCCTTACGCGACTTGTTATGATTTATCCTGGTTTAGCCTTGACCCTCAGCTTCTGAAAGCCACACAAATCTTGTCCAACCATGGGCCAGTACATGTAAGCTTAAACACCAGGAGTTATTTCTGCAGAGGGTATTTCAAAGGGTTATTTGGTAAATTAATAAACAAGGTGGAGGCTGTGGGTGGCAACACGATCCATATTTATAATGTTTATCCTTAGTCAGGAGTATCCTTAAGTCAGAAGGTGTGGATCATATGTGGGACATTACTCTCCAGAGGCACGAAAAGATCATTCCTATTTGGATGGTGCAAGTTGAAGAGGATCAGGGTCTCATATTTTGTATGTTGTCCACCTCATGAAGAAGCAGGGAAGAAAGGGTTGCACATGACAAACATTTTGTCTGTGTAGTCTAAAACAGGATTTGGGGTTGTAAGTCACAACTCTTGATGTAAGTCATTTCTGCTCTTGGCGGGCGCAATAGCCTAGTGGAAAGACGTCGGCCTCTCATGTGGAAGGTTGAGTGATTGAATCACGTCCGTGCCTGATGGGTTAATGGTTGTGATTTTTCCGATCTCCTGATTTAACTTATGTGCACCTGCTAGTGCCTTATCCCCATCATGTGTAAACACAAGCACAAAACCAAGTAAGCTCGGAAAGGTTCCTGCAATCCATGTCAGAGGTTGGTGGTTTATAGAAACATGAAAATACCAAGCATGCATCTCCCAAAAATGGAGTATGGCTGTCTAAATGGCGGGCAAAAAACCAGTCATACACTGATACAGTGCACATAGAAACCTTCTCCTAAAAAAGCACAAGCGTACTTGGGAGTTTCAGCCCATAAACAGAGAAGAAGGAGAACAATTTCTGCTCTCTGCAAATGTCACTAAGAACATAGGAAGAAAGAGGAAGTAGGGATAGGAATAAAAACTAACTTGAATCGCAATAACACACAAGACCACCAGACACATGATCCCCTCCTGTTCCTCTTTCCATTCTACTCCAACCCCTTGTTCAAAATGAAGGTTCTTGAAGGAGAGGCAGGGGTTATGATCATCACCTCTTCTCTCTAGTCTAGAAGAGGTGATGATCATAACCCATAAAATATGAAGGTCTGGATGCATACATGTACAAAGTAAGAAAGTCCATTCATGTATTTGAGTGAACTATTCTATCATTGGCCGGTAAATTTTACGGTGCCCTTTTACACTATTACAGTAAGTGGCTTTACTATGCGCTGTAATACTTGGTTTTCAAGGAGTTACATGTAATTCTTCCTTATGACTTGTCAGGCTCAGATCATATCAACCAATCTCAGACTGACAGGTTAAGCATCTTCATTTAATGTGACTGAGATAGCAGAAGTGAAGTGCATAGTAACCTGGTACGAGTAGCATAACTCAAGAAGGCATTGTATTTGTAATCATAGGACTAGGAGCTGGATGGGATCGGGAGAATAAAAGTACATGCAGTTTAACCTCACATTACACCATTGGAAGAAACCCTTCCCCACCCCTCTCCTTCATTCCTCTGTCTGTCTCTCTGTCTGTTTCTCTCTGTCTGTCTGTCTGTCTGTCTGTCTCTCTCTCTCTCTCTCTCTCTCTACCCCACCCATCTCCCTCATTCATCTGTGTCTGTCTGTCTGTCTCTCGATCTCTCTCTCTCTCTCTCTCTCTCTCTCTCTCTCTCTCTCTCTCTTTCTTTCTCTCTCCCTCCCTACCCCACCCCTCTCCTTCATTCCTGTCTGTCCTGTCTGTCTGTCTGTCTCTCTCTCTCTCTTTCTCTCTCCCTCCCTACCCCACCCCTCTCCTTCATTCCTCTGTCTGTCTGTCTGTCTGTCTCTCTCTTTCTCTCTCCCTCCCTACCCCACCCCTCTCCTTCATTCCTCTGTCTGTCCTGTCTGTCTCTCTGTCTGTCTCTGTCTGTATGTCTATCTGTCTCTCTCTCTTTCTCTCTCTCTCTCTCTCTCTCTCTCTCTCTCTCTCTCTCTCTCTCTCTCTCCCTACCCCACCCCTCTCCCTCATTCGTCTGTCTCTGTCTGTCTGTCTGTCTGTCTCTCTGTCTCTCTCTCTCTCTCTCCCTCCCTACCCCACCCCTCTCCTTCATTCCTCTGTCTGTCCTGTCTGTCTCTCTGTCTGTCTGTCTCTGTCTGTATGTCTCTCTCTCTCTCTCTCTCTCTCTTCCTCTCTGAAATTCAGACTTATTAACACAATTGTGATCATAATTATTAAGTTATTAATCCAGTTTGATTTGTTAATGGTTATTAATTACAAGTGTTGTGTCCCATTATTACATATCTTTTTGACTCACATGCGAAGCAAAAGTGAGTCTATGTACTCACCCGAGTCGTCCGTCCGTCCGTCCGTCCGGACGTCCGGACGTCCGTCCGGAAAACTTTAACGTTGGATATTTCTTGGACACTATTCAGTCTATCAGTACCAAATTTGGCAAGATGGTGTATGATGACAAGGCCCCAAAAAACATACATAGCATCTTGACCTTGCTTCAAGGTCAAGGTCGCAGGGGCCATAAATGTTGTCTAAAAAACAGCTATTTTTCACATTTTTCCCATTTTCTCTGAAGTTTTTGAGATTGAATACCTCACCTACATATGATATATAGGGCAAAGTAAGCCCCATCTTTTGATACCAGTTTGGTTTACCTTGCTTCAAGGTCAAGGTCACAGGAGCTCTTCAAAGTTGGATTGTATACATATTTTGAAGTGACCTTGACCCTGAACTATGGAAGATAACTGTTTCAAACTTAAAAATTATGTGGGGCACATGTTATGCTTTCATCATGAGACACATTTGGTCACATATGATCAAGGTCAAGGTCACTTTGACCCTTATGAAATGTGACCAAAATAAGGTAGTGAACCACTAAAAGTCCCGCAGTGGGGCACTGCGGTTATGAAATTAAAAGCCCCTCCTGTTTTTGGAACCGCAGGAGCTTTCTAGTTTGCTGTTAGGTAGATTTTTGGTTCCTCTTTCCTGTCATGCTCTCTTTTTCTTCATGAATTCTTTTCTTTTTTCTGCCTTCTTGCTCATTCACCTGTATTTTTTCCAAAAATCTCTTCTCTTGCCGCTTGTCTCGCGATTCATGTATAGTTTAATCTGTTAGTGTTCTGATGTAAGTCCAGCAGTAGATAGGTTAAGCCTATTTTAACATACTGGAAACTGGTAATCTTCCAGTAGGTATTAATTTAGTTTTACTAAAGCCTGCTGGGACACAAGTAATGGGTTAGTGCATTTGTAAACAGGAATCGCTTGACAAGTGGCCCCCTTCATCCCCCCCTTCCTCGTCCTGATATGGCTCTGCGTAGTCGGCTGGACGTTAAGCAACAAATAAACAAACAAACAAACTAAAAGTGACCATATCTCATGCTAGAAAGAGCCAATAAGCACCATTGTACTTCCTATGTCTTGAATTAACAGCTTTGTGTTGCATGACCTTGGATGACCTTGACCTTGGGTCAAGGTCACATGTATTTTGGTAGGAAAAATGTGTAAAGCAGTTCTTAGTGTATGATGTCATTGCTAGGTTTAGTTACCCTAAAGGTCGAGGTCAAGCATGTGAGTCGTATGGGCTTTGCCCTTCTTGTTTGTTGTTTTTAATTGTAATTTTTTTCCCTCAAATTCAACAAATAAAATATTGCCTTCCTTGCTTTGCCACGCACACTGAAGCACAAACGCACTTACACACACACACACACATACACCTATATGCACACACACACACACCTATATGCACACAATTCTCCCAATGGGGGTCGGAATGTGAACATGTATAAGTAGGGGTACTTTTGTTTTTGGTTTAGCTGAATCAACAATTTCTCTGAAAGAGTAGCAAACCAAAAGTACACTTTTGTGCTTTAATTCTTAGTATCTGTATGTTTTCTTTTAAGCAGAAGAGATCTGCATCTACAGCAGTGCTTGCTGTTTCTTTTTAACCTTCTTACCAGGATGTTGTTTAATGGAACAAGTTTCTAGCTTTATTTCTCCTGCAGAAGGGAATTGTGTGCATATTCATTGCTATTTCCGTGTGATAAATCACATGGTTGTTGTTGGATCACTTTTTATCAGAAGGAAGTGTGCTAAGTTTAAGTTTGCCACAGCTTGTAAGAGGAAAACAGGATTTACATGTACTGTATTATGAGTTCATCCATTGAAGAAGGTTTGATGACAATTTAACATTCTTTTCATGAGTATGTGTTTCCCATTCATCATGGTTGAATTATGTATAAGACCATGCACCTGGAATGCACTAAAATTGCAGTTCTCTGCTGACATTGTTTTAGGGGAAATAACCCAATGAAATATTAACGCCCCTTTTCACAGGATTAGGTTGAACTTAAAATAGGACAGAAAAAGAAAATATGGGCATGTAATTGGTAGACCCGTTTGTTTGGAAATTGCTCTGGCTACTGTGGCAACGGGTACAGGAAAACAGTAGTGCTGAACTCGGTATAAACTTTTTCATTGTCAGAAGTACTATACTGCAGAGATAGTGACCATATATTTTCCTACTCAGATGTTCGGATGATGGTGTACTGTATAGGTCATACTGTCAGTGTGAAATACTTCAAAACTAATGATCTGTCTTTGAGCCTTGGTCATGGTATTTACTTATTTTCTCTGGTGTAAATTTGAAGCTTATGAATTGTGTACTTGAAGGCAAGCCAGCACAAAAAGAATGTAAGTGTGTGTGTGTGTGTGTGTGTGTGTGTGTGTGTGTGTGTGTGTGTGTGTGTGTGTGTGTGTGTGTGTGTGTGCATACAAGTGCGACTGTGTGAAGCTCTCTGTGTCCCTCTCTCTCTCTCTCTCTCTCTCTCTCTCTCTCTCTCTCTCTCTCTCTCTCTCTCTCTCTCTCTCTCTCTCTCTCTCTTAGTCTTACAAAATGTTATGTATAAAACAGCCATTGCTGATATTGAATACATTGCATGGAAGAGTATTGTCTTGCTGACTGCATGTCATATCTTGATGATGTGCAGATGGTGCCAAGGAAGCACTGGGGGAGTGGCATGTCCCAGCCACGAAGGTGAGCTTCTCACTGCATTGTTTTGATATTCCAAACAGACCTTGCTAGAAAAAAAAAGATGTTTATATATATGCAGCTCAGCATTTGAGATAAGGCCTTAATGGCTTGCAAACAGCCTCAAGTAATTTATGTTGGAAGCTTGCAGGCTGTGAGAGAGTGTTGGGAGCACACAGACTGGAGTTCAGGCTGACATATTGGCCATCTGCACTTTATTGATTTGAATTTGTGCAGCAACACTGTGAGAGAAAGTGTGTGTGTGTGTGTGTGTGTGTGTGTGTGTGTGTGTGTGTGTGTGTGTGTGTGTGTGTGTGTGTGTGAAAGATAGGGTACATATGTATGTATGTGTGTGTGTGTGTGTGTGGGTGTGTGTTAAACATTGTAGAGCAGGAGGGAAGGGTTTGTGCTTGTTTTTGAATGTGCTTGATGCAGGCTTTCAGTGTTTGCGTTTGAGGATAGATTTGCACAATCTTTTTGGTTTGAATATGTGTGAATATGTTCAGTGCTTTTTCACATATGAGCTAAAATCCTGGCATGTTCACATCTGAATTGGGTAAGTCAGACAAATTAGGGACTGCTGCTTTGGTGTCAAACTTTGCAAGGGTTTGTATATATATGTATTTATAGATAGAAAGTGGACAGGTTTTTTTCTTGACGAACTTTGATTAACGCTATCAACAACAATCTATAACAGCACCTGTTTGTGTGTGTGTGTGCGTGTGCGTTTTTTTTGTTTCTTTACATTTTGTTATAATTTCAAGTTGATGACAGTGCCAAAACCAAGGACCCCTTTTCTGTCTTCAGCCAAACAAGAAGAAGAAGAACAAAAAGAAGGCTGACAATGGGGCGACAGCCACATCCAGCGGGGTAGCTGCAGCTGCTGTGTCAGCAGCGTCTTCCTCCAGCCAGCCCTCCGCCCTGCAGGGGCCGTCCACCAGCAACGGAATCAGTAGTAGCAGCAACTCTAAATCCTCCCTGCCCAACGGTGACCTCTACACTGGTAAGAAGCGCTCGAAAACAATGGAAAGCATAGCAGAATGATGCAAGGATCAAACCAAAAGAAAACAAAATAAGTCAAAGTATTAAGGGTGGAACCCCCCTTTTATTAAACAAATTTGAGAAAATCATACCTTGAAAGAGAAGGAAGAGAATGCCTCATCAGTTTGAGTCATTCTTCACAAGATTGTAGAGTGTGTATCATTCGTTGAATTGTTTGCATCATTCGGTATAGTGTGTGTATCATTTGTTTTAGCGTGTGTATCATTCGGAGGCCCAAGCTTTTTTATGTCCAAAGTTGCCACATACCAGTGCACATAATGCAGTGTACATTTCTGCTACTTTAAAGTTTATGAAGGATGTGTGTGTGTGTGCATGTATGTCTGTGTTTATCTGTTTATGTCAAATGAAAGGACGATGACCCTCGTATCATATGTTGCAGGCAGTGTGAAAGGGGTCAGCAACTCCAGTACACTGGAGGGGGCAGCTGCTGCCGGACCCTCCCCCACCCCCTCCCCCTCCGCCTCCACCTCCACCAGCACCCACCTCTCCTCGGCGCATGTCGCACACAGCAAACATCTGAACCATCGCGGACACGCCGGTATGTCTGCAGTCACAACTGGCTGTGTAGCCATACTTGTTATGTTATACTTGAGCACAATGCTGCAGACTCTTACTGGCATATTTATATGGATGAATTTAGTCCTCCCCTTGTCCTTACCTCACATTTTTTTGAGTTTTCTTTGCTTGATGTTATAAATTTCAGTGCAAGTTTGATAGATTGACAAGTCCTGGCTGCATGATTATGACTGACATGCTGATTTTAACAATGATAAAATTTATAGTATCAACAGTAGTTATGGAATTATGAAGTGTGCATGATCTCTCTGGTTATTTTTGTATCTATGACAGTTTCTGTCCTGTACTGTATGTCTTAATGTTAGAGAGTGGATGTGTCTATGTCTGTGTAATCTCAATAGTAAGACTGTATCATGAATGTCAAGCTAAAGCAGGAGGAGGCCAGTGTAATTCACCAGTGTAATAATAATAATGAGGAAACTTATCTGGCGCAAATCCTAAAATAGTTCTAAGCGCCTCACATAACATACACAAATAAATAATGCAGTACGCAAGGCCAAATCGAACAGTAATACTCATTGAGGTAAACTTAAACAATTTACACAATTGTTAAAACTGACTGATATTCATTAACTGATGTTATTGTGTCAGGGTCTCACGGTCACGGTCATCATGGTCACGCTCAACGCGCTCGCACAGCTAGTGAATGCAGCACAGCTTCCAGCGTTGGAGCAGGGGGAGACAATCATTTGAGACGCCCGTTTCATGGTACGTTGTACTGTGCAGTCATCATCTGTCACCTTACAGCGTGTTCTCTGTTGTTAATACGCTCTTCCAACCTATTGTAACCCCCATCTCCTGTTTGCTTTAACTTCATCTCTGGAGTGAGCCATATCAAATTTGTGGCAGCTTTTGTTTCATGAAGCTTGAACTGTCTTGGACTTAAATTCTAAAGAACTAGTTTTTGATGCAGGCCAAAGTGTTTGTGTGTGTGTGTGTGTGTGTGTGTGTGTGTGTGTGTGTGTGTGTGGGCGATAAGGACGATTAGTTTTGATTAGAAGCTGAAAGATTTCTTTTGTGCTTGTCTTTGTTTTCAGGCCTGGAGAAATCCATCAAAGACCTTCAGCGTCAGACTACGTCACTGGAGAGGCTCCGTCTGGTACTGGACCATGAGATGGACCGCAGCCACAAGAGTGTCAAGACCGTCTTTGACGAAATGAGGACGCAGTAAGATTATATCATTTTTGTTTGCACATGTGCAATGGTGTTTGCGTGAGCCTAAGAAAGCGTGTGTTTCTGTGGAAAAAATGAAGGTCGATTTTCACATAATACCTAGCAATCATGAGTTTTATGATTTGTCTTCATCCCTCCCACTTCCTTTCATCTTTACACATTTTCACTGATTTTCACTGATTTTCACTGATTTTCACATTTTCACTGATTTTCACATTTTCTTTTTCAGCTTGAACACCAGAGAGAAAGAGATGTTGACACAGATGGACTTAGTCAAAGAACAAGCATGTAAGTAATGATATTCTGAAAAAGCTTTTTTGACTCACATGCGAAGCAAAAGTGAGTCTATGTACTCACCCGAGTCGTCCGTCCGTCCGTCCGTCCGTCCGGAAAACTTTAACGTTGGATATTTCTTGGACACTATTCAGTCTATCAGTACCAAATTTGGCAAGATGGTGTATGATGACAAGGCCCCAAAAAACATACATTGCATCTTGACCTTGCTTCAAGGTCAAGGTCGCAGGGGCCATAAATGTTGCCTAAAAAACAGCTATTTTTCACATTTTTCCCATTTTCTCTGAAGTTTTTGAGATTGAATACCTCACCTACATATGATATATAGGGCAAAGTAAGCCCCATCTTTTGATACCAGTTTGGTTTACCTTGCTTCAAGGTCAAGGTCACAGGAGCTCTTCAAAGTTGGATTGTATACATATTTTGAAGTGACCTTGACCCTGAACTATGGAAGATAACTGTTTCAAACTTAAAAATTATGTGGGGCACATGTTATGCTTTCATCATGAGACACATTTGGTCACATATGATCAAGGTCAAGGTCACTTTGACCCTTATGAAATGTGACCAAAATAAGGTAGTGAACCACTAAAAGTGACCATATCTCATGGTAGAAAGAGCCAATAAGCACCATTGTACTTCCTATGTCTTGAATTAACAGCTTTGTGTTGCATGACCTTGGATGACCTTGACCTTGGGTCAAGGTCACATGTATTTTGGTAGGAAAAATGTGTAAAGCAGTTCTTAGTGTATGATGTCATTGCTAGGTTTAGTTACCCTAAAGGTCGAGGTCAAGCATGTGAGTCGTATGGGCTTTGCCCTTCTTGTGTTGTTGTTGTTTTTTGGGGGTGGGGTGGGGTGTGTGGATACAGTGGAACCCATCTTGATGACTCGAGGGGTTGGAGGAGGGGTTGAGGGCGGTTGGAGGATTTAAGGGATGTGGGAGGGTCACTGGACAGCTGGAACTACCAATTAAAACTGAAACTTGATTTCTGAATGTAAAGCAGGAGGGTTGGTCAACTTTTTCCGGTCAATAATATAGCGTTACAAGTTAGAAAACTTTAGAGTGGCCATCTTGGGGCAGGATGTCATCTTGTACAGGTGGTGGTTGGAGCATTTCTGTAATTTTACGGATTTTCGTAAGGATTAGTTGTTCATTGTTGATGATATGAGACAAAATGCATGTTCCTCATTATTTAATGTTCCAGAAGAAAAACATCAAATTAATGCTAGTTGTATTTTTTTCCGTGCAGATGACGTGTTCAAAATGCGACAAGAGAAGGCTGCCATGCTGAAAGTCCACATTGAACGCGCGGAAAAATTGTCTGAGGCAGAGCTTTCTGATCTCAGGGCAGATGTCAAGGTGAGTGTTGACATTTCCATTATGCTTTGGACAGGTGGGATGTTCACTACTTTTCTATTGCCCTCATGCTCTCAGTGCAAAATTTGCTCTAATGTCATTGATTACATTGCACAAAAGTTGCTTAACCCTTACACTGGTGCAATTTTGTAACACATGTTACATAGCCACTGGTGAATTAACAGAGAGAAAAATAAAGAAAAACGGTCATATAGGTTTTCGCATCCATGGGAGGTAATCGGAACTGACCAAACGGACTGAGCCAGTAGCGCGACATATGTCGTGACAACCAGGTGACAGTATACGTAAAGTAGCGCGACATATGTCGCGACAACCAGCCTAAGGGTTAAAATTCAACACCCAGTCAGATACATTCAAGAAGATGGGAATTCTACCCACATCCTAGTTGTTTCTGTGACAAGTCTTTCCTTAACAAGGAATGTATGTGTACACTGCACTTCATTGATATGAAATTTGTTTCAGCATTTTGTGGCTGATCGCAAAATTGATGAGGAGCTGGGGAAAACCACACGCTTTCAGTACGATTCCGATCACCTAAGGGATGTGAGTTTCCATCTGCGTCCAGTCTGATTTATTTTATTATCTACTTGCTTTAACTTTTTTTCTCTCAGACAAGCTGCCTCCATAGATTTTACAGAGACTAGCTGATGTAATCAAGATTAGAGTAGTAAGTTTTGCCTCGTATTAGCATTTTGTCATTAACGACAGCATTAATATTGAGTTACCTCCCTTGCATAGAATAACCCTCCCCTTGAATTACCTGTCTTCAGACAGACAGAAAAAAAGGAAATAAACAACACACACATACACACACAAATATATATATATGCATCATCCTTTCCGGTAGTGGACCAAGACAAGAAAAGATAACTCGGTCCCCAAAATTGCCAAAAGCCTTGGGACAGTAAAATCTCCTATTAGGAGGGGTCGAAAAAATACGTACAGAAATGTTAAAAAGCTGTACAAACTTCTCATCCCAAAGTGCTAAAATTGTAGTGAAAATGGCAAATTGAATTTTGTGAAAATAATTTTTTTCTGCTTTTTAGATCATTTACCATATGATTTCAGTCATTGTTACATTGTGAAGTCCTGAGATTTCAAACAAATACCCAGAATCAAAATTATAGGTGGACATCTTTTGTTTTGCTATCAATAAAATAGGTTACCCTTCCAATTTGTTGGGGATTTACTGTTTTGCGATCAGTGGAATAGCTAACCCTTTCAATTTCCAAGCGATTACGGAAATATGTTAGGGTCGTTGAGTTATCAGGTAAAGGATCTTGTTGGCATTATGCGATTCCTGTAGTTTTGTATTTGTCAGTAAGAAAAAATGAACAATGCCAGATAACTTTATCATCTTCTGGGCCATCGTTGCTTCCTAACTTGGTAAACATTTGTAAATGTCCTCCAGTGAATTGTGTCTGTAGCAGATGATCCTTCTGTATGTACAATGCAAGGGAAGTAACTGTTTGTTGTGTTATGGCAACCTTGTTCTGGTCCTGATAAAAGCATACATTCACAGTGTGTTCAAGCGTTTTCGGCTATGTTCAACATTCTTCCTCTCGCAGAATTATAAGGTAGCCCATCAAGAACAAGCTTGAGCAAAGGCACAATAATAAACCTTTAATCCTGGCTATAACTTTTCTTTGAGTTGCAAATCATGGACAAAACATTTTACTTTTGTCAGCCTTGATTTTATTTTAACGCTGCCGCCTGTTTATTGAACAAAACCATTTCCGAAATGTTATATTTAAGGAAATATCATATTTGTCATCACATTTTGTTTGAAAACATTTACATTAAACAGGTAAAAATGCTAGTGAAGAAAAGTAAAGACTTTGTAAATGAACGCAGTGTTGAAGACATCAACATGATGACTTGCTTTATTTCTGTTACTTTGTATGCTGAATTTGATTGTTTGTGTTTGTTTCAGGAAATCCTCCGGTTTGGAGAAGGTGAGAAAGTATTCCCATTAAACTGCTTATTATGAGACCAAATGTGACTGAAAGCAAGACTGTTACTCATCTGTGCCCTTGTTTGGGTTTTCAAATCTTTGTTTGAAGGAATTATTTTGATTGTTGTTTGGGCTTTCAAATCTTTATTTAGTGAACGAGGGGAAGAAGAAGAAGAAATCTTTGTTTGAATGAAATGTTATTTAGATTGTAACGGCTATGATGACTGAATAGAAACATAGCATGCCTACAGTGTATGCCTACAGACATGTCTTTTAATTCTCCCTCAATGCCAGACTTTTTTTTGCACAGGGCCTTGGTATGAGATTATCTCCCTTTGTCAATCCAATATACCCACATGTAGACCTGCCCAAGTTTATTTGACTGCAAAACTTGTTTGTGGTATGTTACCTTACACCATGAAGAATGTCAGGACAACTAGTATTTTGTGGTGTGAAAAGTGTGTATAATGTTTTCTATTGTGTTTGTGACAGTGATGCCAGTGAAGTGTACGTACACTGCCAGACGGCCCTCAGTGTCCTCTGTGGCCAGTAGCAGTCCGGCCGATGATGTGCACACCCCTCTGTCTCCTGTGCCTGACCTTGCGACCAGTTCCCTCCCCTCCCGCTACTCTCAACAACAAGAAGGTAGGGGAGAGCAAATCTGAACGTGATGAGCTGAAAATGTTTCATTTGTTCTTTTTCCTCTGTCATGGCCTGACTCTACATAACTGACTGCAAGTTCTCACAAGTCCTAGTACATCTTTCCTAATAAATTTACTGAAGGTTGCCCCAGTGATACTTGTACGATTTGGGAAAACTGTACGATTTTGATATATTTTAACTATTGATTGACTAAGATACAATCAGAATGTTCGGTGGAGAAAAAAATTTGATAAATGATTTTCATTATTCCTTGTTTCCCTGCGTTGGTCATACACATACTGATTTACACATTTTCACAACAATTGTTTTCTGACTCAGTCAGTAAAAGTGTTATTGTTCCTTACTTGGATGAAACTTGCTTTTTTTGCAGAATTACTATGGGGTTAGTAAGAGTAGTTTCTGCTTATTTATTAGAGTCTTTTATTTTTATATCTATACATTTTGTTATTTTGTTATTTTTAAAACAGACAGCAACAAGATGACAGCAGAGGAACTGGCTAGCTTACAACTTCGTCTGCAGAATTCCTTGAAAATCCAGGTATGTTGATGCGACTTATAGTGAATAGCAAATAAATGAATGAAATCCAGGAGCTAATAATGCAAACTCAGAGGCAGAGGTCCTGCCCTTTGATTCACATTTCACAGTGTTGTATAATTTGTGGCGGAGTATGTAATTTTTGGTAACTGTTCAGTTAATTGGCCAGTTTGAGAAAGATAAGCAACATTTTTCAGTCTGTTAAAGTGGAAATAAAACAGTACCGAGTAAAATCTAGGCCGTGAAATACAGTACAGCACTTTTTGTTTTTGTTGCTCTCATTTGCAAGATTTGTTTTTCAGTTCATTTCCTGAGTGTGAGTCAGACCTGCCTACCCCTGAAATGTACCATGTGTAGTTTTGGGTGTGAAAATAAGGCAAATGTGTAGTTTGGCAGGTGAATGTGTAGTATTTCAATTTGATCAACCCAAACCGCAAAACAGAACAGTTACTTATACCATACTAAAACAAACACTCAACACTCCAAACAAAACTATTACAATGTGAACAATACAGAACAGGTTTGCGTCGGCAATAATAATAATATGGCAGGTCATTGCCTCTGCTCTGGTTACCGATCTCTCAAAAGTGAGCTTGTCTTGGTCTTCTTTCCCTGGCACGGGTTTCTTCACAAAACAGACCAATTTTTCCTCTGCTTTGGTCGGGAATTCTCGAATTCCTCATGAGAAGTGCTTTTCTTGTGGCGGTTACACGGTCGTAAAGCCCACTGTGCTTCTCTGAAAAAGCCGTGTTGCACACAGTGCAGTGGGCAAAATGCTTCCCTTTTCTCCACGAAACTAGGCATGGATGCTCCTCATAGTACTTTGGCAGAAAAGCCTTGCTGGGAGTTTGACCAAGCTTCTTTTTTTTGCTCCGTGGCGGTTGATCGCCAAAGTCTTCTGAATCCGTGTTCGTCGCTGTAGCCATTTTTTTCCCTCCAGAAAGAATGAGCTACGAAGTGACCGCGTTCAGAAAAGTATGTGCTGAAACGCCCGCGATAGTTGTAATAACAGCAGCAAGACCAACTGACTACGCTACTCTCGCGGGCGCCGGGCATGTTTTGCACGCAGTACACAACCGGTTAGTACAAATTATGGATCGGAACTCGCTCGCGTTTTTGCGTATTCAAAATGTCAAAATGTGTAGTCGAAACGAAACGTTTGCGTAGTATAAGACAAGCATTCGTAGTTGCGTAGTTTGGGGACCAAAATCGTAGTTTACTACGCTCAATGTGTAGTGTAAACAGGTCTGGTGAGTACATAGACATAATTGATGTCTTCATTGTTGCAGGGTTTTCAGTCTCATGGCCACTCTTCTGTAAACGGCAGCAATAGTTCAGCCAGTGTTGAAGGTATAGTATTTTGCTTGGTAGCTTACATAGACTTCAGGCAATGTTTCACTGTACTGATCTTCATGCAGACAGAATTTGATCTTTGGATTCCCAGGGAACTTAGGATCCCACAGAGTTTGATCAGTTCTTCACTTTGTTTTGATAGACGGTTTTCATTTCATTTCAGAGCTTTGCTCATGTTATGATTCCCTTAGGTCAATTTTGCAGTTATTTGGAGGGTAGCGCTGATCTGTAAGTGAAGTCTTTTTGGTGCATCCTTTAGTTCTGTCTAATTGGCAGTACTTTTTACATTTTGTCAAGTTTTGACTAAATGTTTTAACATAGAGGGGGAATCGAGACGAGGTGTGTGTGTGTGTGTGTGTGTGTGTGTGTGTGTGTGTGTGTGTGTGTGTGTGTGTCCGTCTGTGTGTGTGTGTAGAGCGATTCAGACTAAACTACTTGACCGATCTTTATGAAATTTGACATGAGAGTTTCTGGGAATGATATCCCCGGACGTTCTTTTCTTTTTTTCGATAAATGTCTTTGATGACGTCATATCCGGCTTTTTGTAAAAGTTGAGGCGGCACTGTCACACCCTCATTTTTCAATCAAATTGATTGAAATTTTGGCCAAGCAATCTTTGACGAAGGCCGGACTTCGGTATTGCATTTCAGTTTGGTGGCTTAAAAATTAATTAATGACTTTGGTCATTAAAAATCAGAAAATTGTAAAAAAACTTTTTTTTTATAAAACGATCCAAATTTATGTTCATCTTATTCTTCATCATTTTCTGATTCCAAAAACATTTATATCGGAGAAACCGCGCGCACCCTCGAGGTGCGTTTCTCTGAGCATCTGGCCGACATCCGTCATTCCCGCAATAGGCCAGTATCCCTTCATTTCACCGCCGTTAATCACTCACTTGATCATGTCAGAGTCATGGCTCTGTGGCAAGTACGTGGCGACTCTTTCGAGCGCAAACTCAGGGAGTCCCACATCATATCATCCCTCGGCACTACCTGCCCCGATGGAATTAACATCCGCCGTTAATTCATTCGTCTCAACCTTCTCCCCGCTGTTCTACCTTGTGTGTATGTGTGTGTGTGTGTGTGCGTGTGTGTTTGTGTGTGTATGTGTGTCCGCACGGGTACGTGAGTCTCCTCTTTCGTTCCCATTCATCCCCCCCCCCACACACACACATTTTGTTTGGTCTACAGACCTCAAAACTGCCGCTTTTCAACGCTAACTTTTTCTTGCCTGTGTTATTGTTGGCTTCCCCTCGAGTAGCTTCCCTTGCTTCTTGCTGTCTTTGTCATTTGTTGGTTTGTGCAGTGCAGTTGTTTTGTCAGTTATTCTTCTCTTTATCTGTTCTATCGTCTTTCTTCTTCTTTTGTGTGTGTGTACTTTTGTGTTTTTGTGCCTGAAGAAGACCCTTAGGTCGAAACGTCGCTGTTATTCGTTCCATGTTCATCATTTTAACGTGAGTACATTGCTTTTTGGTCTCTTTGTTGTTCCCTCTCACGTGCAGTCGCCATTGTTTAATATAAATATGTTATATTTGGATTAAAAACAAGCTCTGAAAATTTTAAATATAAAAATTATGATCAAAATTAAATTTCCGAAATCGTTTTAAAAACTATTTCATCTTATTCCTTGTCGGTTCCTGATTCCAAAAACATATAGATATGATATGTTTGGATTAAAAACACGCTCAGAAAGTTAAAACGAAGAGAGGTACAGTAAAGCGTGCTATGAAGCACAGCGCAACCGCTACCGTGCCAAACAGGCTCGTCACTTTCACTGCCTTTTGCACTAGCGGCGGACTACGTTCAGTTTCATTCTGTGAGTTCCACAGCTTGACTAAATGTAGTAATTTCGCCTCACGAGACTTGTTTTCCAAATGTAGTCAATATACACATCATTAAACAATAAGTAAAGAAGGGTAAAACATGCCTTTCAGGCAACTCAGTCAGTGAAATCAGCTAAGTCAATCTTGTATGTCTCATCTTTCCAGATCCAAACAGCAAGTTGAAAAACGCACGGCGCAGGAATCGCAACAGAGGACCACGCCAGGATCAAGAAGGGTGGATGACCGCAGCGCACGTAGGAGAGTCCCAGTCTGACTCCCGGGCAGGAACCCCATCCTCCACCCAGGCCTCGGCTGGAAGTGGTAGTCCCTCTCCCCAGCGTGGCTCTCCACGCCGTGGTGGCAGCGGTGGTGGTGGTGGCAGTGGTCGTGGTGGCAGCAGTGGTCGTGGTGGTGGTGGTTTTGGCGGAGGCTACAGAGGCAGAGGTCGTGGGAGTCAGGGGTCAGGCGGGTACAGAGGAGGGCAGAACCAAGGTCGGGACAGCCCTCGTCGACCTTACTCCGGAGGCGGGGGGAGAGGGGGAGGGCGTGGGGGAGGGGGAGGAGGAGGAGGGGACCAAGGCAGGCAAGGAGATCGACCAGTCACGGTCAACGGCAGCTCTAGCTGACTGCAACGGGTGGGCTAGGGTGGGCTAGGCCGGTGTGTCTAGGCCTGATGATAGCATGGGACGAATGTCTTATCCAACTGCCCTGTTCAATCACAGTTATGGTCTAGTCTCGTCATTGTGCACTTTGCAACTTGGCCTCTCCCCCACACATTCCCACTTACACCTCCAAATTGCCAGTCTGCATTGTCAAGAGGTCTGGGGTGTTTTTGTAAATTTATGTCACTTGTTTGCTAGCTTGTGGAAGGAGTATGACTTACGTTCTACTTACGGGTTTGAAACTGGTCACTGGTCTTATTACTACTGACGACAATATTTTGTCATATTATCATGCTGTGTGAAGATACTGATCAATCTTTTTACGCTTTCATGATATCCAGAATATTACACACGAATGAAGTGGAGAAAAGGTGACATATCTTTAACAACAGTGTCATTATCTGAAATAAAGTAACATTCAGGCAATATTTTTGTACCTTTGCTTTTGTGTGGGAAGAAACAAGTAAATGTAAATAAATATTTAATGAGCTCTTTGTTCAGAGACTGTTTTGTGGTGGTGTGGTGATGTGATAAATATATTTTTAAGAATCTGAGTTGTTGAGAAATATCTTTTGTAAAAAGAGTTCATTATTGTGTCTGAATGTGGTTTGAGTAACTGCAGAATTTTTAATTGAAAGTCAGTTGATTTTGCAAATGTAACACACTGCACAATGTCAATGTACACAGGGAATGTAATTTTTGTGACTCCGGGGCTACACCTGCTAGTCCAGCAGAGTGTCTCACTTTATTATTTTTATCTATTTTGACATGTCCTGTACTCTTGTGAAGGAAACTACAACGCACGTCTATTTGCCTGCTAACAAATGCTATGCAAGAAAATTTAGCAAAATGGTTTGTGCGAGAGTGACTTTGATAAATTTTGTGTATTAATAGAGTAGCTGTTGTGTAGTTGAGGTGTTTGGGAAGAATATGTAACAGTTCATGATCTTATGTTTCTGTTGACCTGTTGTTATTGACTTACTGAAACTTGTAACCTGTTTTACCATTTTACATGTGAAATATAATTACCAGCACAGTAAGGATGACGCCATTTTCTTTATTGTTGCTGTGTGTTTTGATGAATGGGTTTGATTTGTTCACGTTGTGTTTTTCTGCCGTCTGTTTTGAGGACTGCATGTTTTATGCTTTGGAGTGTACTGGGTAAACATGCTAAGCCTTTTTCAATGTCACAACCAAGCAAGTTGTCTTGTACCAAGTTTGCACAAAAGTTTGATGCACCTCTGGTAGACCTGCCTACCCTTACGATTTGGGCGGAATTTACTACGATTTTTATTCCAAACTATGCCTCTACGCTTTCCGCGATGGAAATACGATTTTTAAGAAACCAAAAGTACAAATTTTTGCATTTCGTCCCGATATAAATCCGATTCGTATTTTTGCTCTCGCCGAGCACATGACATATTTTGCTTTCGTCATCCTAGATCGTTTCAATCAGTGTAGTTTCCCAGTGCTGTGTTCTGGGGTCGTTTTGACTGACTTCACAATTTGATAAAATCAATGACATTTTATTTTTGCGAAGCAACTGAATATGAACAGAAAGTGTGCAGAAGAATGTTTGTGTCCTGCAAGACTTTATGAACAACTATTTCTCCGTTGGGAGAAAATTGAGGATGTCTACAGGCAAGGTAGTTAGTTAGTTAGTTAGTTGTTGCTTTTTGGGTCAAGCGGACCATATAGGCCAAATCAGGACCCCACAGGCAAGGTAGTGTCATATTCTTTATTTGGGTTCTCCTTATAGTCACACCCACCGATGGCCGTTACTTTTGGCAACGAAAAACCAGATTACTCTTTTTGGCTGGGCTCATTACTCCTTGTAATTTTTGGGGTAGGCAGGTCTGCTCTGGACTAGACCCTTTGACCACTTTGTTTTGATGACAAATTTCAAAGAAATCTGTTGTGAGTGTGACACATGCAGACACAACCCACACCTGTACCAACGAATAACAGTGAAATCTTTTTTTCTTTTTGTCTCTTTTTCTCAGGAAAATATGTTTTTTTATCAAACGGTTTCCTATTTGAATAAAAAATCAACAAATAGCCTGACAGAAAGAAAAAAAACCCAACCATAAACACACACACACGTACGCAAACATGCACATTTACACAAAAGGTTTAATTGTTTTCTGCATCCACATGCCCCTTATACAGAAGTCGGAGAACAGGAATAAGGCAGTGATGGCATTTGTACTTTGTGAAGGTGTATACAAATGTGTGTGTGTGAGTGTTTTGAAACATTGAATTGTCAAGCACAATTTTTTGTGTGAGTAACAGCAGTTAAAAAGACAATACTTATTGCTTTGTTACAAATCTAAGTTAAACCATGGACATTTCTACAGGTAGGTACGGTAGAGGAGAATGTGATCACGGGAAATGTTCATTACATTTTGGCGGGAAATGCAGACAGACAAATCGCATTAGGTTTGGTTTGGCTGGCAGCTCTGAAGGTATGTGCAGTCATCTGTGAGAAAGTTGTGTAAAGCTTTTGACGGGCGCAGTGGCGTGGTGGTAAGATGTCGGCCTCCTAATCGGGAGGTTGTGAGTTCGAATCCCGGTCGCTGTCGCCTAGTGGGGTTAAGAGTGGAGATTTTTCTGATCTCCCAGGTCAACTTATGTGCAGACCTGCTAGTGTCTTAACCCCCCCTTCGTGTGTACACACAAGCACAAGACCAAGTGCGCACAGAAAAGATCTTGTAATCCATGTCGGATTTCGGTGGGTTATGGAAACACGGAAATACCCAGGATGCCTACTCAACGAAAGCGGAGTGAAGCTGACTATGCTCTCAGAGTATAGTGTGGGGAACCCAAATGGGCAAACGAACTCACACGTCACCAGAACATTCTGGAACGCTGAAGAAGAAGAAGAAGAAGACGGTTTATATCGTAATTTGGGAGGAAAAGACAAATTGTTGCTTTAGCATTGCTGTGACCTACACTGCATCTTTAAGAGAATCCATTGGGTATGAAAATGATTAAAAAAACTTGACTAATTCTTGGCTTTGCCAGTAAAACACTTGTATCTCCTTTGAAGTGTGGTATTTGTGTCGCCCCCAACACACACACTTTTACACTGCTCTCCTCCATACTTTTGTGGCATCTCGGTCTGTGTTTCACTTTGTGTACATATGTATGTTTAACCTTGCAGAAGTATATTTTGCATCATGAAACTGTGTACATAATAATTGTTCTGGGTGAAAACAAAATGTTGTAAAGAGCCCGCTGCTGCATTTGGGTTGAGGGTGCTGTGGTTATGGGACCCTGCATTTTTTTCTTTGAAGTTTTAGAAAATTGTTTGCATATGCTCAAATTTTCAAATTCCCCCATCTCCTATGATTGGTCATATTTTGTGTGCAGATTGCTGTTTTATACTTTTGGAAATCAGTTCATCATATTGTGATTCAGATGTTTGATTCTTACCACATGGTTACAGATGGCATATCAGATTTTTAGCAGATTTATTCAAATATGTTTGTGTAATTTTCAAGATATAGTTCTGTTCAGTGGCTTTGTCTGAAGAAGTTGCTCTCAACAACAGCTAACCTTCAGTATCGAAAATTCTGTCTTTTCTGGAATTTTTCGAGTTTAATTTCTTGTACATTTTACCCGTCCCAACTCGGCAAAGTGCACTTATTACTAATCCATGTAATAGAAGATACATGCAGGTATATGCTATTTTGAGTGTTTTTGTGTTTCTTGGATTATCATTTCCAGTAACATGTATTAACTACTTAATAGCAGTTGTACTGTCTCAAGTAGTGATCCTACCCATCAGATGTATGGAATTGTAATTGATTTTGATTGTGTTTGTTTGTGTGTGAAAACTTTGAATATTTCAAGAAAATAGAGCAAAGGAAGCTTTACAAGCTTGCTTGTTTTTGTTTATGCTTCCTTCTTTAAAAAATGAATTAATGTTGAATGGGTGTCCCTTAAAATGTGCAAACATTTCATGTCATAGGGGATACATGTATGTCAGCTTTGTCGTGTTTGAAATTTGGTTTGTGGTTTATGTTGGATGAACGCTTTTATTTTAGGTCAGGGTTTTACACCCTGGAGTTGGCAGTGGTTTATGATCATAGACAGGGTGAGTTGGCAGTGGTTTATGATCATAGACAGTTTTGTTATAAACATAATCATGGAGAAAAAGCACACACTTTGGCCTGCTTTGGTTTTGGTTTTCCGGATACAATGTAGTAGGGAAAATTGATTGATTTCATGAGTGTGTGTGGAAACTGTTTTTAAATGGCACTTCAGTACAGGATGTTCTGCCTGTTCATGTTTCTTTATCTTTCGGTGTGTACCTGTACTGTCTTTTCTTGGTCACGGAATTTGCACAACAACGACAAACTGTTTTGATACAGGGAATTTAGTAGGCCACTGGCACCAGTATGTGAATTGCATTATTTGTTGCATACGGTTTAGTTGTTGTCACAGTTGAGAGCAGAATGTGGCTTGTGTAAAGTGACATCTTTGATCAAGAGATGGTCAACACTAGCGATGAGCTTCGTACTTAATTTGAGCTGTTTGTCTATAACAGGTTTTACTGTGATGTGTGCACTAGTCCTCGGTGTGAGCATGAATTAACTGTTGTTTGCATTCAGCTCAGTTTTCTGTCCACTTGACCATACTGTGGTTGAAATAACTTCTTCATTAATGTACCGGTATGTGATGTACCGGGCGGTGAAGTTTTCCCTTTAAATGACAGTTAAATGAAACTGACCTTCTCTAAACGTGATTTTTTTTCTGGCCGGAGGGAAGTGTGAAGGTGTGTGCAGACCTGTTTACCAGTACGATTTGGGCGTATTTTGTACGCCAAATTATTATCAGTACGCAAATACGCGACACACGCACAAAATACGCATAAGACAAAGTCTAGAATACGTTTTCCGGTGTTGGTGTGCTGATTACGGGATTGTACAACTGATACCGGTTTCGGTCGAAGGGAGATAACTATGACAGCAAGGGTTCAGCTGTGTAAACCTTGTTCAGTTGTTGGCACGTGCGATCGTCTGGACAATCGTGGCAAAATGAAGCGGTAAAATGTGCCAGTTTCGGATGACTGTACCAAGTCTAAACAGCAGAAGCAGCAGATTTTCTTGGAGAAATATAAGAAAGAGCCAGGAATTCTGGAGTCTACTATGGGAATAAGTCATGCACACTGCAAGTATTGTAAATCAGATTTCTCCGTTGTCCATGCTGGGAAATATGACATCGAACGACACTGCAGTTCCAAAACTCACATGGACAAGGTTGCTGGAAAGAAATCCGCTGAAAGCTGCCAAGGAATTAATCAATTATTAAGTTCATTCCCGCAAAGCAAATCCTGCCAGAAGAAAAGGCTGTAGTCCGTGCTGAAGCAATGTTTTCTGAGATGATTGTAAAAATGAACTTGCCACTGTCAACCACAGATGTTATTTCACGAACTTCATCTTTTCATTATCAATCTGCTTGGAAGACACTGGTTATAATGTTATAAACTGACAGGTAAATAAAATTGTTTTATCCCTGTTGTATCGGAAGGAGTTAAATTCTGAAGATGTTCACAAGACATCAGTGCTATTCTTACACAAACACCTTTGCACCCACGGCGCACGTTTTGCCTAGCCCATATGGCTTTGCTTGCAAAGTACACCAACTTGTTGAAAAATACACTTAACTTTTTGAAAAAGTACTCTTGCCTCAGGTTTAGGGTAAACAGGTCTGTGTGTGTGTTTGCGTGTATACATGCTTGTATGTTTAATGTCTTTGTGTGTGTGTGTGTGTGTGCGTGTGTGTGATATGCTGACTGCCAATGATCAATGCAACAAATCAGTATTTTGTTACACTCTGAAAAAATTGCTAACAGGACCGGGCACTTTGTCGTGGGCAATGGTTGTCACTGAGTTTGTGGGGTGAAGCACACTCAGCAGTGATATGAGAGAAAGAGATGTGTTAGTAACAAACCTATTTTTGTGTCATTTTCATTCAGAAAATATTTTGATAGCATTGCTGTTTCTTCAACAACGGTTACTTGGTGATGAGCACACTGAATATTGTCTCTGTACATGAATATGAATAAATCCAGTATCCACACCTATCTTGACTGTCAGTTTTGCTGATTTGGTGTGAAGAATGCACAGTAACAGCTGTTGATGGAGGACTACTTGTGTGTGAGACTTGTGTTGTCATTCACCAGTTTCTTGTGTTTTAATTAATGTTAGATTCACGGATAATCACTGACCTAGCTGTTATCTTATATTTTCACAAAGAACGAAACAAAGAAACACGCACAAACGTGTGACCTATGGAATCCAAATAATAATTATTTTCTATTTCATAGTTACCAAGGAACACAAAAACAATAGCAAAGGACTCTCAAGGGGAGAGTAACAAACAAAATTGAATCTGACTTTGAAATTGTTTTGCAAAATGTTCATGTACCGTACTTTCAAGCAAGTTCTTAGAGCAAGATAATTTACGAAGTGGTGCATGATGGTGACACTTAAAAATCTTGGTTTCAAAGATGTAGAACTCTTCAAACACGTTCAAGAAAACGATTATTTACATTTTAATGTAAACCCTGAAAGTGGGTACATTTTCAAAGATCTATCTTTAGGAACTTTAAGTTCGCACACAGACAGACCAAAAAAACCCGCTACTGGATACTATGTCTCGCTGATAACTGAGGTGAGTGAAATCTCGCTAGAAGCTTGGTGTCTACTAACACAGGCACAGTCAAGAGGACACAACAATTGATCCGCTGGATGAAATCCCCTTTTCTTTTCCATAATCCCCCTTCAACAACAACAACAACTACATACACAGTGTTATAAAGAGAGCAGTGGCAACACTCAGATAGTATAATAATGATAAAAAACGCTCGCGCTGGACCCGAGTACTCTTCAGACTGGCTCGCTCAATAAATATAAATGTTTGGAATGTCTGTGGTGTGAATGTTGGTTTCTGACCAGAAATGCAGATCTATCTCTGGCCGATTCATAGATTCAACCTACAAACTGCGACCTCATCATTCTGTGATCAGATATGTTTCGACAAGCATTAAACGGATGAAATTAACCACATGCAGTTTATTCTTCAGAAAAATGCACACAAAAAATGGGTTGGGTTCGGTGATTTGTACATAAACGTCAAGTTCCTCGCGATAGATCGATTCGCTTATTATTTTGTCTTATGAAGCCGTCATCAACACGAACACAATGATTGCAGAAGCAAACTCTGTACCTACACGACCGAGACACAAGACTGATTATTTCACAGCTGCAATGAGAATAGAGAACAAAGACGTTTTGGGTAAGCTTACTCACGTCAGGTCTTCACTGACAAGCTCGGAACAGACGGAAAATTCCGAACAAAAGTAAATGACGTCAAATGAGTCTCTTTCGCTTTGCGTGTAACTTTGTCATGACGTATTTTTGTGTGACGCGTTCGGCTGTTCTATCAGGTCAATGGCTGCGTGTTGCCCCGCCGGTGTGAACTCCTCCTACGGCCAAGTCGTTTTTGTGGTTTATTTCGCATTTAGGTCCCATTTATGAAGTTTTAATACGATCAATCGGACCTATTATCAAGTTAGTGTATCAACTTTTGAACGAACTGCGCCCAGTAGTTTCCCAGCAATAAGCTGTTAAGTGGAGAAAGACAGACACACAGACACACAATTAAAGTCTGCTGAGCCCTTGTACTAGCGTACTCGGGGATAATGACTGCTTATATAGCGCGAACCACAGTAAACTATGCTCTCCGCGCTTTACAAATTAACTATGAACAAGAAAAGCAAATGCTTGCACACGCTTCGCCTTCGTTACCTCCGCCCCTCCTTTAACCACCTTACCGCTTAGAAGACGCCCTTCCTTTTAAATTGCGAACAAGCTCCGTAACTCATATCTTCCGGGCCTTACCTCCCCCTGTTTTCATGATCCCCAAAAACAAATGAGCCTTTGCTTGCCCTCGTGTCCTTCGTCTTTACATTTAGTCAAGTTTTGACTAAATGTTTTAACATAGAGGGGGAATCGAGACGAGGGTCGTGGTGTATGTGTGTGTGTGTGTGTGTGTGTGTGTGTGTGTGTGTGTGTGTGTCTGTGTGTGTGTGTATAGAGCAATAAGACATTTTCAAGACCCTGTTTTATAAGATATTCTGTTCATAACCTCTGTAAGTTTACCCCCATTATAAGACCTGATTTTCTCAGGGTTTTGTAGGTCTTTAAAAGGAAGACTCCACAACCTATGACCCCATCAAAAAAAATACAAGAAAAAAAAAGCTGTTCCAGCTTCATAAAATAATGTTCAAGAGAACTTCTTATGTCACCTGTATCAATCCATTTAGTTATTCAACCCTAAGAATATTTCACATATCAAACTGGCACAATCCCCAACCTCCTCCCCACTGCCACTATCACTTGCCTGACATACTCAACATCCACCAAATTTTGAAAAAATGATTTATCCTACATACGCGAGAGAAACCACTCATTAGATAACAATATCGTTCAAACCACACGTGTGTATATCATGTAAATGAAGTAATGTCAAGCAAGTCTAGCAGGGACCTGTTTTTCCACTGCTTATGATGCCAAAATCACCGAGACAAACGTCATAATGGAAAAAAAATGCGCTAATTCCCCTTGATGAAGTTGTAGTTCTAACTAACACGTCACGTTACACTTTCCAGAGTGACGTTTATTTGCTTTGACGTAAGAGATTGCACGAAGCTTTGGAAGAGATCAAGGTTTAAAAAAAAAAGGGTCTTCATTTGCGAATTTGCGATTCCTAAACGCCCCACTGAACGACTGACGTCACATGTCGCTTCGGTCTTTTCCGGAGGAACACCGCGTGTACATAATACACACTTCGATCGCGTAGCACTGCCATTGCACATTTTCGCAACGAAAACCGTGCCACTGTTTCATTCATCTTGGTGTGTTAAATCTGAAAGCAATATAAGTGAACGAACAATTGAAAACATATCACGTTACTAAACTGTAGCTCAGTGTTTCAGTGTGACGTGGAAGTGTTCAAACATCTGCTGTATCAGGCAAGCCGATTTGGTTTCACCTGAACGACTGCGAGAGGCGAGCGCAAACCGTTGTGTTGTTCAGAAATGGTGTTCCTTTTGATATTTTAGTGGACATTTAACTTCAAATGCAACCTTTCTTAGCCGTAGAGTTGGTAACAGAACCTTCATGCGCGAGAAACGCCACATACGACGGAGTAACCCTGAAATGCCTTCACTTTTGTAGCCCTGTCTGTCAGTTGCTGTCGTAGCCTAGTGGTTTGTGCTCCAGCTTGAAGGTCAGCTGACTCGGGTTCGACTCCCTTCCTGGTTACAGTTTTTTTTTTCTTGTTTGCTTTATTTTTGTCATCTATTTTGTGTCCTAAACTCCACCCTTCAATCTTTTCAACCCTGATGCATTCCGTTTATTTTGTTTTTATTATTATTTTTTTAAAACCATTTTCCCCAAAGCGGTTTAGCACGGTGGTATGTTATGATGAAAACGCGATTACACAAAGCTCACATGTGCACAGTCTGCAAACTAAACGGCGTGGGCTCATCGTATTAGCCAATAACAAGCACACATATTAAACCGCAGCGCAAAGCGTAAACATTAGTACAACTTGAAGAAATCAATATAGTTACCAGAAACAAACCGTGCTTCGCACCGAACAGTTCGACAGTGACTGACCTACTGACCGAACCGCACCTCTCGCTTGTGACAGTCGCTCATGATACAACCATTCTTTTGCCGAGTCTGAAATTGATCTTCATAAAACTATGTGTAAGTGTAACAAAAGAAAAAACGAATTTCTTTCATATTGCCTGAATAATAACTTTATTAACTGATAATCAAGGTGGCATCGCCGAATGACTGCAAGTGCAACGCGATCGAAGTGGCACGCAGTGTTCCTCCGGAAAAGGCCGAAGCGGCTGTGACGTCAGTCGTTCAGTGGGACGTTTAGGAATCGCAAATCCGGCCGGACATACGGACGGACACATATATGAATCCTAATACTCACCAATTACTCAGGCGAGTCAATATAATAAAACCATGCAGATTTTCTTCCCTGTTTACACTCCGACAATGAGTCCATGATATATGCCTTCTAACAAGGCGTTCATTTTGGTTAGGTTAACTTGAAACAAACGAAAATCATATACTAAGAGATCGAAATGAAGATAACAAAAAATCCAACAAGTCGCGTAAGGCGAAATTACTACATTTAGTCAAGCTGTGGAACTCACAGAATGAAACTGAACGCACTGCATTTTTTCACAATGACCGTAGTCCGCCGCTAGTGCAAAAGGCAGTGAAAGTGACGAGCCTGTTCAGCGCGGTAGCGGTTGCGCTGTGCTGCATAGCACGCTTTACTGTACCTCTCTTCGTTTTAACTTTCTGAGCGTGTTTTTAATCCAAACATATCATATCTATATGTTTTGGGAATCAGGAACCGACAAGGAATAAGATGAAATTGTTTTTAAAACGATTTCGGAAATTTAATTTTAATCATAATTTTTATATTTGTAATTTTCAGAGCTTGTTTTTAATCCGAATATAACATATTTATATGTTTTTGGAATCAGAACATGATGAAGAATAAAATAAAAGTAATTTTGGATCGTTTTATAAAAAAATAATCTTAATTACAATTTTCAGATTTTTAATGACCAAAGTCAATTAATTTTTAAGCCTCCATGCTGAAATGCAATACCGAAGTCCGGCCTTCGTCGAAGATTGCTTGGCCAAAATTTCAATCAATTTGATTGAAAAATGAAGGTGTGACAGTGCCGCCTCAACTTTTACAAAAAGCCGGATATGACGTCATAAAAGACATTTATCGAAAAAATG
This sequence comes from Littorina saxatilis, assembly GCF_037325665.1. Taxonomy (NCBI): domain Eukaryota; kingdom Metazoa; phylum Mollusca; class Gastropoda; order Littorinimorpha; family Littorinidae; genus Littorina; species Littorina saxatilis. Next base: position 65,940,392 of record NC_090246.1, on the reverse strand, counting down.
AAAAAAAGATCTGGGGATTTCATACCCAGGAACTCTCATGTAAAATTTCATAAAGATCGGTCCAGTAGTTTAGTCTTAATCGCTCTACACACACACACGCACAAACAGACAGACACACACACACACACACACATACACCACGACCCTCGTCTCGATTCCCCCTCTATGTTAAAACATTTAGTCAAAACTTGACTAAACGTAAAAACAAAGAGACTGCCAACGTTCCTAAATTCAGAATACAAAAACAAGAAAGGTAAGTTGTTGGAACAAAATCTTGATGAAGATAACAACAAGAAAGGTAGATAACAACAGTAATACATGAAATGCGGAACCACTCCGAAGTGCGTGCGTTAGGGCGTGCGTGCGCACGAGATAGAGAGAGTATGCTTGTTTACAGTGTATATCTGTACATGTATGGATAAAAAAAATCTGCGCGCGCGCGTGTGTCAACTAACATCTTTTATCAGGACAAAGCTTCGAGAGAGAGAGGG